>NC_067138.1:49645961-50018253 GCF_903995435.1 Acomys russatus | reverse complement strand
ATGTTCAGAAAATAATAAAGCAAGTTCCGATATTAAGAGGACAAAAATGATGAACTTAAGAGCTGCACTCAATACACATCCATTGGGCAGAGGAACTTGAAAGGATAAGAACTAAACAATAATAAAGGCAAATTTAAAATTTATACCTACATAACAAATTTAATTAGAAATACATTAAAATGTTATTAAGTATGAATGGATTTTACTTAAATGTAAACTTCTCCATTAGAGTCAAACACACTGATTGTTATAGAGCAAGTACAATAGCAAGCAAATGTAAGTTTCTTTGCCTTGTGTAATGCAAAGAAGTGAAATATTAAGATGAAAAAATATAAAATAAAATAAAGTGAAATAAAAAAGAAGGAATTTTCAGTATTACCCTAAAATAAATAGGCAACGTTAGATACTGTATATTTAACTAACACTGAGAATAATGAGTTATATAATAAAGTTAGAATAATCAAAAAAGAAAAATAAATGCGAATAGATAGCTGCTATATAATATGTGAACATCAATAAGACAACATAGGTACTTAAGATATAGTAAATAATAAATATAAAATTGTATTTAAATTTTAATTGTATACTTATTAATTGTATACTTGTATACTTATGCAAACACTATGACACTTGTTTGCAATTAAAAAATTTTAATAAATGATAATAACATAACAGAATATGGATGAAATGTAATGAGACATTTCAAAAGTGTTGAAATAAATCTTGAAATACAAAAGGAATTGGCAGTGTTAGAGGGAATATGATGGAATAAAATTGGATATGTTGCATGGATAAAGGTATAAGTATGGGTTATACGAACAGTAGTTTATTCAGCTTTGAGATTTATGTGGTTAATATGAGTGTTGCTTTTTGCATGTGTGAGATATATACACTTAAGAGAACAACATTTTATACATGTATGAGATATATGGTTTAATATAAGCGGGACTTGAGATATATGTGGTGAATATGATCACTGCATTATATAAATACTACATACATATAAACACAACACGTATATGCATATATATGAAATATATTTCAGTTAAGCAATGACATAAGAATATATTAATGTCCAAAGTAAACCATGCTACTTTATAATAAAACTATAAAGGTGATTTAACAAAATAGTTAAATCAGGTTATAACTGACAATGACAAACAATCATAGCAAAATATCAGATTTTGTTTTAAAACTGGTAAAAAATTGAGGCTTCATATATGGTTTGGCAGTTACTAGCACAGAATACATATTAGGAAGATATACATTGATTTCCTGCACCTATATGCAACAGTTGTAGGGAGTCTAATGTGCTTTCTGCCACATGGGCACCAGCACACATATAGTGCATATACATACATACAGGCAAAACACTTTCATACGTATTTTATTTAAAATTTAAAAGACTGGTAGAGGAATTACCTGTATATATGTTCTATCATTATAATCTCAGTAAAAAACAATGTGGAGTTAAATACTTTATTTAATTTGATGAATGACAATATATAATCCAGAAAAATTTTTGAAGAGAATTGACTACGTAATATTTGTGTAAAAATGTTTATGTTCAAAGTTGCTGCTAAAATATTTATCAGATATTTATGTTTATCTAGGAGTAGCATTATTGATTGTGACATTAGAGATAAGAATTGTGCTAACAAATAAGTAAAATGTCTTATTGTATTAGCTGTCGAAGCCAATCGTATTGATTTTACTAACAGTTTAATGTATTAACATGGGGAGTGAATCAGTAATTCTATTTTATTCATATTCATCTTTTAATTATTTACTGATCACTCTTTATTATAGTCATATGCTCATCATCACAAAAATACTTCACATGTATTAACATTAGGTAATGACCATTGAAATAAATTTATTTGTAAGGTTCACTATTCTAGTACACCACTGCCATACTTGCATCATGAGATTGGAAGGTTACATAGGTAAAATTTATTTTTAGTTCCTTGTTCAGAGTTTGGACCTTTTGACATTTTTTTTACATTGTGCTTGGTTCTTCTCTGATTTCCTTTAACAGTTAAATATTTATACTGCTTACAAAAATTTGTTTATCCAAAATGGCACAGGAAGATGTTGAATGACAGGAAATGTGTAAATAAGAAAAAAATAAGATCCTAGAAACCTACAAGTAGAACATTATGATAGGCAGATTTGGGCCCAGGGGTCCCGCTCAAACTAAGGCACCAGCCAAGGACAATACAGGAGGTAAACTTAAAACCCTACCCAGATCTAGCCAATGGTCAGAACATTCTCCACAGTTGAGTGGAGAGTGGGATATGACTTTCTCACGTACTCTGGTGCCTCATATTTGACCCCGTCCCCTGGAGGGGAAGACCTGGTGGCACTCAGAGGAAGGACAGCAGGTTACCAAGGAGAGACTTGATACTCTATGAGCATATACAGGGGGAGGAAATCCCCCTCAGGAACAGTCATAGGGGAGGGGAATAATGGGAAAATGGGAGGGAGGGAAGAATGGGAGGATACAAGGGATGGGATAACCATTGAGATGTAACAAGAATAAATTAATAATAATAATAATAATAATAATAATAATAATAATAATAATAATAATAAATAAACAAAATAAAAGAAAAAAAAGAAAAGATAAAAAAAAAATTCCATGTTTCAGATCACATGATTTGGGTCAATCATTTCTAAAATTATTAGCACTTATCATAGAAAAATTACTTGAACTGTAATCCCCAGGAGTATATTATTTAGACAATAAAATATATAAATATATATAAATCTTTATATTTAACAGATAGCCTCTAGAGGTGACATTTAGGAATGGACAAGAATAGAAAATACTTTCCTAGAGATGTTAGATATTGAATACCTCTCCTAAAGTATTTATATAGTTGTTTATAGCCAATGCGAATGTCCATTTTAATTGCACATTTTCTCTTCTCTAATCTACAGAACTGTATTTATGCTTAGCAAGAGCTGACCAGATGAATGTAGGTAGCATCCATTTTTATTAATGTGATAATTACGCTGAACAAGAATTGACCTGATGAATGTGGGCAGCATCCTTGTGATGCTTATCAGACTTCCTCAACAGGAAGAATTTGTGTGACATTTTTGCACACACAGATTGTTACAACTATATTTTATATTTGGAGGGGCATAAAAAAGAAAAGAAAGAAAAAACAATCCCACTTTAAAGAACTTAGTTTGGGACAAGATTTTACCTTATTCTTTGTTTTCTTTAAAATGTGATAATTTATTTTTACGTTTTTCATTGAGTATCTCCCCTTGGTGGCCATAAATGTACCTCACATTTCCTATTGGTTTATGTTGGGGTGACCTTTTTGTACACAGTATATTCAAATGCTGATTTCTGAACCATCCTAGATTTGATTACATACCAGACTTTGGTATTGTTCTGCGTCATATTTTGTAAACACTCCTTCCAACACCTTCTGATTGGTTTAATAAGAGCTTGAATGCTCTATAGCAAAGGCAGGAGAGATAGGCAGACATAAGACTCAGTGAAAGAATCAGGCAAGAAACAATTGCCAGCCAGAGAGGAGAATGAAATAGTACAGAGAAGTAACGAGCAGCCCTGCAGAACAAATATTTGTATGCAGGTGTTAATTTAAGTCAAACTAGTTAAGGAACAAACCTAAGCTAAGGCCATATTTTCATAATTATTAAAAAATTTCCATGTCATTATTCAAGAGCTAGCAATTCAAAGACATTCTAGTAATAAGTTCACTGTCGCAAAACGACCTATTGATGCAAAAATTAGAATGAAAAATTAAACTTGAGGACTTCAGAATATAAATTTTTTACTTAATGTGTAATTTCTTAAACATACTAAATTCTCCAGTTAACTCTGGTGTGAAGTTGCAGTCTCTAAATTGTTAAGGTTCCTATAAAATTAACAGGAAACGTCTATGAATCTATGTATATTGTGTGAGGAAAAATAAGACTTTTGAAAATCACTACCAAAGGTGACAGACACAGGTATGTAAAATCTACATTCTTCATCCTATTTTCCATTATATGAATTATGTTAGTATGTCTGAGTACAATATATGGCACTTAAGCATATATATGCAGAGACGTAGATATAGATAACACCTATAATGCAAAACAAAGGACCAGACTCCTACTTTCCTCTGATTCACTCTTCTCCACTCATTCCAGAACTGGATAAACACAGGTAACATTTCAGGAGAAGAACACATAGCATTTTCCACAGAGGAAACAAACAGAAAGTCCATTCTCCATACTGACATTGATCTATAGCAAAGATCGCTGCAGAATGGCAAGTGTCACCAGCCAAAAATACATTCAAAATCACTATTCAAACTCTTAGCAACCTAGTGGTGATTTACCTAGCAATGGTTAAGCACATCTTTAATCTCAGCACTCAAGAGGCAGAGGCAGGCAGATGTCCATTAGTTCAAGGGTACAGAGATCTACAGAACCATGTCCCAGGACAGCCAGAACCACAAAGGAAAACACTCAAAAAAAAAAAAAAAAAAAAAAAAAAAAAAAAAAAAGAAACACACACAAAACAAAACAAACCTATCAACCAAACAACCAAACGGGGAAACTCAAGGCAACACTCACTCTACAGAAAGATGTTAAGATTGCCTCACCCCAAAATGCAAAAAAAAAAAAAAAAAAAAAAAAAAAAAAAAAAAAAAAAAAAAAAAGCAAAAATAAACATAAAAAGTCAAGGCTGCCAAGTACAACTAGCCAAAACACTATGGGTATAACATATATATGATTCCTGATTGTTTCATGGCTCTTACTGCTGTAGGTAGTTTATTGTATAGATGTGTATTAATATATATGTATATGTAAAAATATTTAATAAAAATGTTAAAAAAAATCTGTAACAGACATTAAAAATTACAACGGAATCAAAAGAACAAATCATAAAATATTAAAACATCCGCTAGTTGTTAAAGTAATTGGAAAAACAAAATATACAGAATTATGCACACAAGGTAGAGATAAAATGAAACAAGTTTTTAAAACATAAAAAAAGAAAAACATAAACAGCAAGACTTGGCAGAAGGGGATTTACCCAAAAGCTAAACTTTAAAATGTAATAGGAAGAAAATATTCTTAAAAATAGAACACCAAAACAGATTATAAGTGATGGCATATGTCTGTAATACCAGAATTCCAAGTAGGAAAATCACAGAGTTTAAGGCTACTTTGGGTTATCTAAACCAAACCGATGAATACAAACACATGCTATCCCCATATTTCATTGACATGAGTCAAGAAACACACACATTGCAAGAGATTCATAAAGTAAAATATTCCTTGTATTGTCTTTGGTTAGTGCAGTAGTTTGAACAGACCCCCCTGGACCCCGGTCCACCCATCATGATGTTCTTCTTGTAGGTTTCTAGGACCCTTTTGGTCCTTGTATATCCCCATCTCCTATATTTCTCTTAGCTAGAGTCCCAGTAGGATGTCCTCACATCTATCCCAATCTACTGGTAAGTGAGAATCAAAAGCTTTTTAATACATCATGGAACATGAAATATACCTTGCACAATTTGTGGAGCCAGCAGATATTTTTATAATAAAAGACCTTTGATTTGGGGTAAACATCAAACCCCTACTCTGATCTAGCCAATGGACAGATATTCTCCACAATTGTGTGGAGAGCAGGGATTGACTCTGACATGAACTCTGGTGCCCCATATTTGACCACCTCCCCTTGTTGGGAAGGCATGGTGGCACTCAAAGAAAGAATAAGCAGGCTACCAAGATGAGACTTGATAGCCTATGACCATTTAGTGGGGAAGGAGGTCCCCCTCGGTCATAGACCTAGGGGAGAGGAATAGGGTGAAAGCAGGAGGGAGGGGTGAATGAGAGGATACAAGTGATGGGATAACAATTGAGTTGTAATCTGGATAAATTAAATAAAAATTAAAAAGCTTTTAAAAAATAAAATAAAATATTCAATCAAAAGACCTCGCCTGTTTTTATAATATGTCCAGCCATCAAGAAGAATGTGGTGGAAGAGGGGCCTACAACGTACCAAAAAAAAATTCAAAAAAAATAAACTTCATTAGTTTGAAAGTTAAAGAGGGCAGGCTCTGTAGATGTGTGTATACACTTCTGGGGGCAAAGACGTTTGAAAGAAATAATGTCAGAAAGACCATATACCACTAACAGAATGCATTGAGGATATGTTCAAGAAAGCCAACTGAGAGGAAAGAAGTTGCCCATGAGAACAACATAATAATACTTTCTATACAATAGATCCATAATGCTTTCTATCACAGCATGATTATATTGCTAAAGATGTACATAGACTACCACGTAAGACAGAATGAGAGGATTCACCTAGATGTACCACTTTCTGTTTTTTCAAACTCTGGAGGAGAAAAAAAAAGTCTCTGGAAACTTATTCGGACACCAGCTTTGAGGGACAGTGAGCCTACAAAGGAAAACACAAAAGTATATGAGGGAGAAATTGTAAATCATGAATATTTGATTTTGATTAGCTCATCACACAGCACTTTGCATTAGATTCTAATGTATTATGTTTCACCTAAAGTATAAATGAAACAGGAGGTCAGGGTGGGGGGTGAGATGCAGGGCAGAGCTTGTGCTCATCTTTGCTATGCATTTATGTTTCTCTAACATACCCTGAATAATGCTTTTTCTTTCATCCTTAGTTGAGCTGATCATTTTAGGATTTAGCTCTCATTTTGCCTTTGAAGTTTTCTTTCTTACTTTAATTGCCTTTGATGGTAGGGTAAGACTCCTTTGCACAGAAGAAATTTATATACTTAGGTTAATATAGCATACTTTTAAAAGTAGAGAAAAAATTTATATTCTTTTTGCTTGAAGCAGCATTTAAATTGTAAGAGCACATCACACTGACACGTGCTCAATAATAACATTTAGCAGCTTTTAAATCATTCGGGAAGCTCTTCCACCCCACCGGCTGGCTCTTGAACACAGCTGCCCTTTCCAGCTTATGTACCATTTTTTTTTTCTGATAGACTGATGTCTTTATTTAGAGAATTGTAAAGAATCACTTCTCGTCATCAGCAGTTTCAGAAACTAGCCATTGAAGCAGAGATAAAGCCTGTTCAGAAGATGGATGCCAACTTTTCATTCAAGATCACAGAAAAAGACATTTCCTTCTACAAAAATAGATCCTACAGTGTAGTTAGAGGCTCACATTAGCCAGGAATTGCCACTGTAATAAATGGCAAAAAGAGATATTTCTTTTCATGTAAAAAAGTTTACATATGACAAAAAGATGCCATATCATGCAGTGTTAACTACCACACATGCACACACACACACACACACACACACACACACACACACACACACACTTTTATAAATTGGATTGGCCAAAATCATATTTTCCTCGAGTATTGCTTGACAGAAGACTGGGTGTATCATTTTGCTTTCTAAAATATAATTTTCTTTAATGACATTAATTAAAACAGTGATTTATGACCAAGTAAAAGATATGAAAAAAATGTGCCCTTGCTTGAATTGAAAAGATGGAGATTACAAATGTGATTAATAAAGCAGGAATTACATGAACACCATTAAAAATCATTAAAGTAATTGAAACCAGGGTGTAGTCAGAAATTTACTTGTTTTTCCCAAGCTGTCTCTATATTGCATTTATCTTCCTTAATACGTAATCCTGTGTGAATCCACAATAACCCAATACAAGATTTGCACACAGGACAACATTGTCTATGACTCTGGTACATATTCCACTCCTGCCTTTTTCATCTTATTTTCAGTGTGAACACTAGAGATGTTAAATGTATTTTTGTTTGTTTACTTTTCATTTTTAGTTCTATATTATATTAAGCACTAATTAAATATTTTATTTTGGCCTTAGATTATTGTGTAATTCTTCTTATAATTTAATAGAGAGTTCCTTGTGAATCTTTAATATGTTAGAATAACATAATTCAAAGGTCACTTCCTCTGTGTTTTGGATACAAATCTTCCTCACCAAAGGTCGTAAGAAGTGTGATCTTTTATTCAAAATTCAACTCAGTATGTGATATATTATTTCCCTCCTACCAAGTGTCTAAAACTGACACTTAAGTAAAGATAACCATCAACACCTATATCCCCACTTATCATCAGAGAGCTATATATCTCCATCTATAATGACTTTCTTAACCCTTTAATCACAGACTGAGAATGGAATGTCCTTTCTTCCAAGGTGTCAATTACACAAGCTGTCTGTCCCACTGCAACTATCCTGTTTCTATACTGCAGTGTTGTTTGTAAACTACTTTTGTTCCCAAAATAAGAATCAATACAGGTTTACTAGAGAGTCACGTTTGAATCACCGAAGTTTTGCTGGAACTCTTTAGGGCAGTCTCAAAGCCTTTTATGTTTGGGATACTGGTTCCAGTTTACTAGGTATGAGACAGAACAATAGGACTCCAGAACTATTTTGTCATGTCAAATTATCATTGCCCCTAAATCTTAATCAAACACAGAGCTCTTCTACGGAGATAGCATTGTTGTTTCCTCATAAGACTCCCCCACCCCTCTCTGCCCAACCTCTCTCTCTTTGTCATAAGGACCAGAATTCTGACATCAAGAAGCACAGTTAAATGAGGAAGGTGGCAATGAAGCTTTATTTCCCACCTCAGAAGGGAAAGTTAAACAAGGATGAGTAGGTAGACCCTGGTGTCTCATAGCTTTCTTGCTCACTAATTAATTTGGAAGAGTGATAGAGGATGAGTCTACACATCAACCATGGGCCTTGGCATGCCCATATTCCCACTCACATGTAAACATTTATAAGCACACATGCATATCATACAAACTAATGCACACGTGAAAATGATAAAAGAAAATAAAACTAGAAATAAAAATATTTTAAATTAAATGGAAATAAATATCTACGTAGGTAAATTGAAATGACCACATGGATTTAAAAACTGTTTCACAAATCTGTTTAATCTTTAGGATATGACAATCAGCAAAAGGACTTAATTTATCAAGCTCATTATTTATCTGTCGTATCTCCTTAATAACATAGGTGGCTATGACTTAGCAGCTGTATTTTGGAATGCCACAGGGTTCAAGAAATATGGTTAGATTACCAATCAAACTAGTAAGTATACCATGGGAAAATGCCACCAGATAACTCAGGTTGTGCTTTGAATCTACAATTGTAATTTATCTCTAGGAGTGGTAGTGAAGGATTAAGGTGGGACCTCATACAAGCTTGGCAAACAGACTACCATTAAACAGTGTACCCTCAGCCTGTTTGGAGAACTTTTAGAATAATATTTTTTTTCAGTAATTGCGAAAATTCATCAGATACATTATACAATAAAATACAGGAATGAAATAATTTTGAATCATGGTTGAATATTTAATACTTTTGAACTGTTAAAAACCTTAAAGAAAAAAGTTGAGTGCTTCTTTATTCGCATTTGCAAAATGGTAATTATCACCAAGTAGGAGAAGGAATAATGTTAGAATGCCTAAAGATAATTTTAGTAGTATTAGTTCTTGGCAACTATGAAGGATAGGGAAGCACACTCATACAGTAATAGAAAGATTTTACCAAGTGATGTTGACAAATTGAAACCTTGTGCTATATATTTTAGAATAGGTTATTGTGAAGATCATCTTTAGTATAACATTTAGCCATAGTGAGTTATTGCTATTGACTTTACAGTCTAGAACCACTCTTCTATATTGTGCTTTGCAATATGCTTGTTTTCCCTTCTGTTGACTACAAAAGTAGTTCCTTTCTGTGACTGTCTCTGTCACTACACACTACCCTATGATCGTATACAGGGGGAGGAGGACCTCCTCAGTTACAGTCATAGGGGAGGGGTATAAGGGGAAAATGGGAGGGAGGGAGGAATGGGAGGATTCAAGGGATGGGATAACAATTGAGATGTAATATGAATAAGTTAATAAAATATATTTAAAAAGAAATATGCTGTAGGATTATTGTTTTTATAATTCACCTGCTGCTGAATGCATTAAAAGAAAAAAAAAAACCAAGAGTATCTGGGCTTTGACTTATATGATGCTACTAAATCAATATATCTTAAAGACAAACATGGAGATGTTACCACTTAGTCTAAGGAACTTAAGAGTGTCACTAGTAACATTGAAAATATTTATAATTCCCTTTCGTGAATGTTTTCCATTGTATCTGCAGAGTGAACTCCAAAAAACAAAAGAAAACAAAACAAACAAACAAACAAAAAACCTCACACACACACAACCAAAATCTGGAAGACTAGAAGAGATCTGGTTTCACAAGAATGGGATTTCTAAAGTCTTTAGGCAACAAATGTTTTAGAAGACTGGCGGATATTGTTATTAACAAGACAGAATCCATCTATCAGGCGGAGAGGAACAATAAGTGGGTTCATCTGTCACTGATGTTGCTCATGCAACAAAAAGAACAAGGGACCCCAACAGGATACTGAGGAAGGATGGAGATTTATATTCAAGATTCATAGGAAGTTTACAGAGATTGGTGAATGACACCAGGTATAGAGGCAGGAAAGAGAACACCGGCATTTGAAATGAGCAGCGTCATCTGCTATGAAATAATGGATCCTGAAGATCAAGTTCCATCTTGTTTGTTAATATCTGTGATATAAACTCCCCACCATGGCTGATACCTAGTTACAAATTTGTAATAATTATATCTCCAAATTTCTGAAAATTGGTTATTTATTACTTCCAAATTATTACATGCAACTGCAACTGATGCATGAGGTCTTCATGAGATAGGAGAATATCAAGTTGAGGGGCCTACTAGAAATCCACCTGAGACAAATATTTAACTTAAGGGTAATGAGTTCAGATTAATGAATTTGCTTTTTTTAAATCTCGAGAAATAATGACCTCTGTTTCACTGAGAGGGAGGTGATGACATCAGAGGACAGTATTCACAATTATTTACAATGCTCGAAAGAGGTTGATGAATTATAAACCAAATACTTTATATTTTAGATTGCCAGAGGAAGCACACCCTAAATATATTAATGTACTTAGTGAGAAATAACTTCATTTTTGCTGTTATTTCTTTTTTCCCTCTATTGTCTTTTTCCAATCAAATGTAGGTCTAGGGTAGACAATTTTATTCTGTTTTTGCACTTCAGTTTAACTCTGTTAAATTGATTTTCTAAGAGATATACATGCTTTGTTATAGAAGAAGTTTTCTGTAAAAACAAATTGATGGGACATGAATGTGTTACTTGTTTGGTTCTCTTTATATTAACAAATCCATTGGTGAGATTTATCATATTTTTCATTGCATATAACCATAGTCACTCCCTGCATTCAGTGGTGATTGTCAAGCTGTTCAATGTGTATGCTTCTTTAAAACCTGATCTCAATTTGTCCTATGTTATGTGAACTCCTGCTTTTTCTAGTGCTTAAGTAAATATGGGTATATTTTAGCAACACTCATGGAATCAGTGTGCTTTGACATCCGACAAGTCTTAAAGTTATGTTTTTAGTATCTTTAATAAACTTTATCAGAGTATGCACACCTGACTTCATTAAATGTTTAATTCATCAAGTCAACTAAGTAATTTAAAAATCCTTAAATTCTTCCCTTGATGAAAGATGCATAGAATATTTGGAGCTATTGGGATGCACAGGACTTGTCTGATTATTCCTGATGCTACACTTATCATACTACAATCTTCAGATAAATAAAATAGCAGCTCACTTCCGCTCTCAACAAAGAGTATGCTCAAAGACAACAATGATGGGAGAATATTGAAACTCTGCTAGATTCATATGTTAATGAACAGCTGTGATGTTTCCCAGACATGTTACTAAAAAGAAGACAATTCCCAGGTTTTGTGTATAAATTAAAAAAAATTGTACAAAGATTCAAACAAAAGCAGTAAGCAAAACTGTCAGTAGTTTGCATGAATGTATCCTTATTCCTTTAAACTTCTGAGCTGTCACTCCACTAAATTTAGAAAATCCAAATGTTACAACAGTTTTCTAGTTTATTTAATATGTTGTTACCTTTAGAAATAGTGAAGATGCCAAAAATGCAACATTATTCAGAAGGCTGTGTTTCTTCATTATGGTGAAATGAAGGCAAAACTAAGGAGTGTCAAGAAAGAAATAATAGTATTTGAAATAATAAAAATTGGAGGAATATCCAAGATGGGGGCACAGATCACACACTGTCTCATCAGCAGGATGGCATTGATTGTACAGTGACCAACTGAAAGGACCAGAGAGCTCTGAAACCCCAATGCTGACATTTCTCAGGTGAGAGGGGGCCACATGGTGTGAAACACAGGCAAGTCTGACCTCAGGTCACCCAGATAATCCACAGAAAAGTCTCTGGGTCCCTGCAGGCCTGCCCAGAGGCTCCACTGTCTAGCAGCACAAAGCAATCAGTATTCCAGACTGATCCGTGGACTATAAAACAGCAATGTATGGGTCTCTCAGGCAAGTGGGAACCTCACAGTGTGAGCTACAAGCAGACCTGACTCCAGATCACCTGGGTAATCCACAGAAAAGTTTCTGGATATCCCCAGGCGCAGGGTCTCCAGTGACTAGCCAAAAGCCAGCATACATGGGCTCAACATATCAGCCTGAACTGTGGGTCACAAAATACCACTATCTGGGTTTTCCAACCGAGAAGAGATCCCCATGATGTTGAAAACAGGTGAATCTGACCTCCGTTCACCATCTCAGGTCCACAAAAGCAGGGGTGGACACAGTCTTCTGAGTCTAGCCAAATGCCTGCCTACCCACAGGACCTGCATTCTGTTTCTCAGTCTGACCTATGGGTCACAAAGGACCAGTGTCTTAGTCTCCCTGCCAAGAGAAGACACCATGGTATGGAATGTAAAAATACTCAATATAATACTGGGAAAACAAATGCAAACACACATCAAAAATAATATTCACCAGGACCAAGTAGGCTTCATCCCAAGCGTGCAGGAGTGACTCACTGTACAGATATCCATCAATGAAATGCACATGAAAGAAAGAAAAAAAAAAAAACACCTGATCATCTCCTTAGACATCAACAAAAAGCCTTTGATAGAATCATGTTTAAAGTCTTGGAGAGATCAGGGATTCAAGGCACATACCCAATCATAATAAAGGCTATATACAGTAAGCCAATTGCCAACATCTAATTAAAACGAGAGAAACTCAAAGAAACTGCAATAAATCAGGGAACAGACAAGGCTGCTCCCTCTCTCCCTATCTCTTCAATATAGTATTGAAGTTCTAGCTATAGCAATAAGACAACAAAAGGAGACCAAAGGTAACCATATTGGAAAGTTAAACCCCGAAGTATCACTATTCATAGTGATATCATAGTAAACATTAGTGACCCAAAAAATTAAGCCAGAGAACTCCTACAACTGATAAATACCTTTAGCAAAGTGGCCAGATACAAGATTAATTTTAAAAATTGGAAGCCCTCCTACACACAAATACAAACTACCTAAGAAAGAAATTCGGGAAACTACATCTTTCTTAAAAGCCACAAATAATATAACATATTTTAATGTTATTCTAACCAATAAAATAAAAGATATGTATGAAAACATTTCAAGTTTCTGAAGAAAGAAATTGAAGAAGATATCAAAAGATGGAAAGATCTCCCTTGGTCCTGAATTAGGAGGATCAACAGAGTTAAAATGGACATCTTACTAAAAGCAATCTACAGATTCAACACAATTCCTATCACAATACCTACACAGGTCTTTACAGTCCTTGAAAAATCATTTCTCAACTTCACATGGAAAAAAACCACCCAGAATAGCTAAAACAATTCTGTACAATAAATATCTTCCAGAAGAATCTATAATTCCTGATCTCAAGCTGTGCAACAGTAGTAACAATCACATAGTGCTGGCATAGAAATAGGCTGGTTGATCAATGAAATTGAATCGAAGACCCAGAAATAAACCCACACACCGATAGACACTTGATTTTGGCAAAGAAGCCAAAATAATACAATTGAAAAAAGATAGCATCTTCAACACACGGTGCTTGTCTAACTGGATGGCTACATGTAGAAAAATACAAATAGATCCACATTCATCACCCTGCACAAAACTAAAGTCGAAGTGGATTGAAGACCTCAACATAAAACCAGACACACTAAATCTGTTAGAAGAAAAATGGGGAAGAGCCTTGATCTCATTGGTACAGGAGACAACTTCCTGAACAGAATACCAATAGTTCAGGCTATATGATCATAATTAATAAATAGGACCCATGAAACTGAAAAGCTTCTGTAGGCAAAGGACAACGTCAATAGAAGAAAATCATAGCCTACTTCCTGGAGAAAGATCTTCAGCAACTCTATATACAACACAGGGTTAATATACTATATATATATATATATATATATATATATATATATATATATATATATATATATATATATATATATAAAGAATGTGTGTGTGTGTATTTCAAGAAATTAACACCACCAAACCAAATATTCCAATTAAGATAAAGGGGTACAGAGCTAAACAGATAATTTTCAACAGAGGAATATCAAATGGCAGAGAAACACTTAAATAAATGCTCAACAACCTTAGACATCAGGGAAAAAGGAAACCAAAATGACATTGAGATTCCATTTTACACCTATCAGAATAGCTGAGATAAAAAATTCAAGTGACAGGACATGCAAGGATGTGGAAAAAGGAGAAGCTTGTGGGGGTGTAAATTTGTATAACCACTTTGGAAATCAATTTGGCACTTTCTCAGAAAATTGGAAAGAGTGCTACCTCTGGACCCAGCCACACCACTCCTGGGCATATATCTGAAAGTTGCTCCACCATACAACAAGGACATTTGCTCACCTACGTTCATAGAAGCTTTATTCTTAATAGGTGTAATCTGGAAACAACCAACATGTTCCTCAACCAAAGAAGACATAAAGAAATTTTATACATTTACACAATGCAATACTATGCATCTATCAAAAACAAGGAAATCTTGACATATGCAGGCAAATGGATGGAACTGAAATGATCATCCACAGTGAGGTAACCTAGACACAGAAGAAATGCATGGTATATACTCACTTATAAGTGGATATTAGGTATTATCCCAACATAGACATCCTCTGAAAGACTCCACCGAGGAGAAGATCAAGACAGATGCTGGTACTCATACTTGAATCCTGGTGGGGAGCACTGAGAATTGTATGGAAGAGTGGGGAATGGAATGATATGGAGGGTCCAGGAGCTCCGTATGAATACAGTCAAACCTGTATAAATGGAAGCACTAACCAAAGATAATGCACACAGAAAACCTAGTCTCTCTTTTCAGATGTAGCAGATAGACAGTTCAGTTTGCATATCTGGAGATGAGGAGAGCTGGGAATGCCTCTGACATGAACTCTGGTGCCTGAGAATGGAGATTTAATCATTTCCCCCATGGCAGGGCTACCTGGGCCACATGCTCAGGAAAGGAATGCTGTTGATCCTGATGAGGCCTGATTGGCTGTGATCTGATGTTGGGGGAGGAGTCTCTCCATCAAATATCTAGGGGAGGGGAGTAGGGTGGAGGTGGGAGGGAGGGTGAGAATGGGAAGGTATGAGGGAGGGGATAAAAATAATGATGTAATATGAATACATTATAAAAAATAAGACATTTAAAAAGAAAGCCACACTTACTAGTATAAATTTAAGCGAAAATTTGCTCAGGGTGGAAACGCTAACCAGATGAACAGCATGAAGAAAAATAGTATTCTGAGCTAGGTGGAGTTGTGGTGGCGCATACTGTTATTTCCAGCAAGTAGGCATATCTCTGTTAGTGCAAGAAAAGTCTGGTGTAACTAAGTTTCAGGACAGCCAGCGCTACACAGGGAAACCTTGTCTTGATCACCCACACACCAAGCCCCCAAAAAAGAAAGAGAAAAAGATTCTGATTGATGAGCAGCCTGCAAGCGCTTGAAAGAGAGCTCCAATTTTGGGGAGTCAAGACCTGCATTGAGGTGGGCTTTCTGTGGTGCAGCTGCTTTTGAGCCATCCCTGCTCCTTGTAAGTAACCCTCTCACTCATCCAACTCAACAAAAATCTCATTAGGTTTTTGAAAATAATGATAAAATAAACTAAAATAGCAACTATGTCTGTTTCATCTTTTCTCCCTCTGTAAAGCAAGGATGTCCAAGGATGCACCCATGATACTGTAATTATCAAACAGATCTAAAATGACTAAGGTCCCTCAGAGGGCTTTTAAACACCCACTTTCAAAAACACATTGCCTGCCATCACAAATTTGAAAAGTCAGATGGGAGGCAAGACATATGTACATGAAATGTAAAATAACCACAAAAATTTGAAAATAGATACATTCTTGAATTTTTTTTTCTGTGACTAAGTCTTCCTGCAAATAACACCATGGATTTGAAACCTTGCGATATTTGTATAAATTTGCATTAACTATGCATTAGAAAAAACTATTAGTGCTCCTATGTACACTAAGGCACAGGCCACATTGCTTCTAGATAGTCAGGCTCTTACTATGTTTTGTTAGCATTCATTCACTATGACATTCACATGGATAAGAGCTTCCCAGTGAAAGGCAATTCTAATCCTTTTCATTGTCTGTTCAGTCTGCTGTGCCATGAATATATGAATACATCCAAATGATATTATGTAAATCAAGTCTACCAAATGGCAGGTGCCATGAGAAGTAGAACACTTTCTCAAGAACTAAATATATCCATACATATTAGATATGAAAAGAGGAAGATGTATGAAAATGAAGTACAAATCTATAAATAATAGCTCCTGTAGTTTGCATCTTCATTGACCTTCTACAGACCTGGAGAGATCTCAGCAAACATATGGATAGTGTAGTTGGTCTAACTTTAACACTTTTGTTACGTATCATGTAATTACACTTTATTGTAGTTTGATCAAATTTAATATTATACTATCTATTCTTTTATTGTATATAGAAGGTATAAAAGAATTGAAGAAAACTAAATTCCTCAAGAACTAAATGCTACTTACTAAAAGTTTGCACAAGTCAAACCCCACAGGAGAGTTAGAGCTTTAATCGTTTCTTTTGTCATACTATCTGACTAATTGGTGGATGTTACTCTCTTTTTTTTTCAACTTTTTTTTTTTTTTTGATTTTTTAAAAATTTTGAAATTTATTCTTGTTACATCTCAATGTTTATCCCATCCCTTGTATCCTCCCATTCTTCCATCCCTCCCATTTTCCCATTATTCCCCTCCCCTATGACTGTTCCTGAGGGGGATTACCTCCCCCTGTATATGCTCATAGGGTATCAAGTCTCTTCTTGGCAACCTGCTGTCCTTTCTCTGAGTGCCAGCAGGTCTCCCCCGCCAGGGGACATGGTCAAATGTGAGGCACCAGAGTGCGTGAGAAAGTCATATCCCACTCTCCACTCAACTGTGGAGAATTTTCTGACCATTGGCTAGATCTGGGTAGGGGTTTAAAGTTTACCACCTGTATTGTCCTTGGCTGGTGCCTTAGTTTGAGCGGGACCCCTGGGCCCAAATCTGCTTATCATAATGTTCTCCTTGTAGGTTTCTAGGACCCTCTGGATCCTTCTACTTTGCTATTCTCCCATGCTTCGCTCATTTAGAGTCCCAATAGGATGTCCTCTCTTCTGTTCCAGTTTCCTGGTAAGTGAGGGCTTTCATGGGACCTGCCCCTTGGGCTAGTATGCAGATATAAGTGAGTATGTACCAGAATCTTTCTGCTTCTGGGTTAACTCACTCATTATGATCATTTCTAGCTCAATCCATTTATCCACAAATTTCGGGAATTCCTTGTTTTTAATAGCTAGTAGTATTCCATAGTGTATATGTACCACCGTTTCTTTATCCATTCCTCTACTGAGGGACACTTAGGCTGTTTCCATGTTCTGGCTATTATGAATAAGGCTGCTGTGAACATGGTTGAGCAAATTTTCTTGTTGTGTGCTGGAGCATCTTCTGGGTATTTTCCAAAGAGTGGAATAGCTTGGTCTTGAGGAAGCCTCATTCCCATTTTTCTGAGATAGCACCAGATAGATGTCCAAAGTGGCTGTAATAGTTTGCATTCCCACCAGCAATGAAGGAGTGTTCCTCTCTCCCCACATCCTCGCCAGCATGTGGTGTCACTTGAATTTTTGATCTTAGCCATTCTGATGGGTGTAAGATGGAATCTCAGAGTTGTTTTGATTTGCATTTCCTGATGACTAAGGAGGTTGAGCATCTCTTTAAGTGTTTCTCAGCCATTCGATATTCCTCTGTTGAGAATTCTCTGTTTAGTTCCAATCCCCATTTCTCAATTGGGTTATTTGGTTTGGTGGTGTTTAATTTCTTGAGTTCTTTATATATTTTGGATATTAGACCTTTGTCAGATGTAGGGTTGGTGAAGATCCTTTTCCAGTCTGTAGGCTGTCGCTTTGCTTTCTTGACAGTGTCTCCTGCCTTACAGAAGCTTCATGAGGTCCCATTTATTCATTGTTGACATTCAGGTTGGGCCGTTGGTGTTCTGTTCAGGAAGTTGTCTCCTGTGCCAATATGTTCCAGGCTCTTCCCCACTTTTTCTTCTAAGTGACTTAGTGTCTCTGGTTTTATGTTGAGGTCTTTAATCCACTTGGATTTGAGTTTTGTGCAAGGTGACAAATATGCGTCCAAAAACTATGGAACGCGTCACGAATTTGCGGGTCATTCTTGTGCAGGGGCCATGCGAATCTTCTCTGTATCGTTCCAATTTTAGTATATGTGCTGCTGAAGCGAGCACATACTTTTTTCTTTTACAAACATTCTTAGTTACGTTTTTCTTCTTCATTCCCCACCCATACCATTTTAACCATTTTTATTCGCACTAATCCATTATATTTCATATTTGCATGTTTTCTGCAACCTCATAGCCTATTGTATTTCCTGCTCTTTCATAATTTCTGCTAGCTAGTTGCCTTTTACAGAATTTATTCCAACTTAACACAAAACTCAGAATTAGAAGTTCAGATTCACATTTAAAAGAAAACAAGTGACAATTATCTTCTTATCTACATTTTTTCCTTATTTCCTTTATAAAATTGATCTTTTTGCAAAACTAAATCTGATTTCTATCAAAAATAGATCTTGTCCCTTTTTGCAATGACTTTTTAAAATTACTCAAGACCATCTATATAAGAAAACCAAAGTGTAAAGTGCTTACTAAAACACAGGAAGAGATATTTGAATTAAACATGGGTTTATGGTGGGGAGTATCAGAAACTTAAAGAAACCTTCCAATACACAATTATACTTGAAAATCCTAATATACAAGTTAAATCTGCCCTTCAGCTTAGTTGCCAGCTGGGTACAACCACTGTAAGGTCCCACAGTCAAAACTGTTCATATACAACAAAACTCAAATACGAAACCACCAAATTATCTTTAACTGTGCCATTACCATTTTTAAAACAACTCAAGTAAGAAGCTTTAAGACATTACTGGATACTTTCAATATTTTAGCAGCTGTTAAAATATATTATCTTAACAATTATACATTGTATTTTTATTCTTACAGCTATCTTCTTTTTCAAATTTTATACATGTACAATTTTTAGAATATAGTTCAAATTATATTTTCTAATGACATTTCTATTAATTGGTTCTATGACAAAAACACAAATTATTACTTGAAACACAGTGTTTTCTTCATGCTCTTATTATTTACTCTAAAAATTCTTAAAATATATGTTTGAATATCTAGATTTTTATAACAGTGTGACCTGTTGTAGAAACCATTATATTTAAAAATATTTATTGATTAAAATATCTGACCTATTATAGATAGAGACTTAAACAACTATTATACATATCTATATTTTCAGTATACATATGAATGTAATTAAAGATCTAGTGATCTTATCCTACATCTTAAAGCTTTATATATTTTCTTAAAATATTTTCCAAATCAAAAATATTTCATACATTTCATCTCTAAGATTACTGTAGATTATTTTAGTCAATATTCAGTATTAACACATAAGAAATATTATATGATTTTGTCAGTTCTTACTGATCATTTATTAAGTTGAAGAACAATTGTTCATGCCTTTTCTTTTCAGTATGATTTCAAACGGAAGGAGAAGAAATAAGTACCATTGTACCAAGATATTTGCCATTGTTTAATGGTGATATTTGGAGAGATTTTTAACTGGCTTCAATAAATGTGTAAGTGCCTCAATTTAAATTCTGCTTGGGTATTTAAAACCACCTGTTTGTGCAGTCATTTTTTCATGTTGCACACATAAATGTGAATTTTTGCAAGCAAAAACAGATGCATTCCTAAAATGTGTCAGCACATTTTCAAAAGCTTGCAGAGAATATGTCCTCATGTGTCTCCAGACTTTGTTATAACTTACAGCAGTGAGCTGTGTAAATTGGTTTCTTGAATAACCATTAATGCAAATTACTAGTACAGGAAAACGCCACAGAAGATCCTCAAAATCTCACAAAAGATAGAATAATTCTTATAATGGAGCTATGGAGAACAAAGATTTGCTGGTATTCTTTTCTGAAGGTTATTTAGAAAAAAAATATCATGACTTTTACAAATCTGTGAATTCTTTCTTCTGCTTGAGGAGTAGTCTCTTCCTCAAATTCTAGCTCATGTGGGATGAAGAGAAGAAAGAGGAAATATAGCTTCATTGTAATAATGGGAAACACTTTTATTAATGTTAAAGAATTAGAGTGTAATATGCATGAACGTATGAGATTAATTGGCAGAGAAATGTTTACTTAGTAGGGAAAGACACTATTCAGTGGAATGTGTATTATATTTTCCAATGGTCACAAAGGTGTTGAGCTACAGTAGTCAAATTGTATCACATTTTGCACAGTGTGTACAGGCACTACATTTCGTCAGTACATATTTTTAAATGATTTTAATTAAATTAAAAAATTTTAATTTTGAATTAGCTTCCTTGAAAAATATGGAAAATGTGTTTTGATATTTTGATCATGTTTATTCCTTTTTCCAGCTCCTCCCAAATCTCTCCTTTTTTTGATGTCAAAAGCTCTTTTATTGTATGTATTTTCATATTTAATTAAATATTTTTACATATACATTTATATTATTACAATGAACTACCTAGCAAAAATGACCATGAAACAATCAAGAATTATATAAATGTTACATTCATAGTGTTTTGGCTATTTGTATTTGGTAGCCTTGCAGAAAACATCTTTCCTATCTTGGTGAATCTAAAAGTCTGAATATAAATCAATATCTACTATATCCTCATTGTCAACTTAAAACATCTATCTAGACCTAAAAACATGTTAACCCCTAAAAATCTAAGCTTCATTGTAAAACTAAATTATCTAGTCTTCAACCCATTCAGATCCTTGAGAAGGAATAAAAGTAATTACTTGAATATACAAGGAGTATAGGTTAGCAGCTTCCCAAATGAGAAGATAACAGAGAGAGTTTGCTGCCTGAACAGGTATCCAAAATTCTCTACATCCTTGGAACACCATCGTCAGTCTCCTGGGCCAGACCCAGAAAGATACACATAGTATATACTCACTCATCAGTTGATACCCTCTTTAACATTGTGTCATCTATTTTCATCACTCGTCAAGTATTTAATTCTTAAATAAAGTCTGTCAATTGAAACTAGCCTAAACATAAACTATAAATATGAAGAAAAAATTTTCAGCTATTAGAAACTCAGCAATGAATGCAAAGATGAGCTTAATCCATCATCTGATTTTATTTGCAAATAGGATTTTAATTGCTTCATTTTTGTAAAAAAGTTTTCATTTGGGGAAAAATTATTATTTAATAATTTATTGTGTGGGAAGCATTATGCTGTGATGTGTGTGTGGAAGCCAGAGAACAATTTGCAGGAGCTGTTTCTCTTACAAACTGTGGTTCTTAGTGATAAAACTCAGAACATCATGTTTGGTTTTACCTATTGAACTGTATGTTCTGTGCTGGTCTTTCAATGTTGTTGTTATAATTTTGTTTTTAGATAAAACTTTATATTTTCCAATGTCTTGGCTTGCAGTTTCTGAGGTTAGTCCACTATCATCATAGTGGTTAACATGGCAATATACAGGCAGACATGGTATTGAAAAGAAGCTGAGAATTCTACTTGTTGATCTGCAGGCAGCAAGAACAGAGAAGAATACAGGGCCTGTCACAGCTTGACCTTGATATGTAACCAAGAATAATGACCACACATCTCTGATCTTCCTGTCTCTCCACCCTCAAAATCCAGAATTACAAGGGTATACCACAAAGCTGGACTTTCTTCATTACTGGACATCTCAGGGCATTGCTCATAGTAAACAAACATCATAAATACTGCATTAGAAGAAAAGGAACATTCTACATAGTATAGCGATGAAGGAAGCATACATTAGAAAAAGAGTACATTTAATGATAACTTTAATATGCAGATATATTATGTATGTTATATGCCAAAGACATAAAATTACTTGTAATAATTTATTCATATGTTTAGATAAAAGGTAATCCAAAAGTATGCTTTAGTACAGCATATGGGACTGGGGACATGGCTTTAGCTTAAGACAGAGGAAACATTTCAATAATTATGGAATGTTAAAGAGGGTTTTCCATATTAAAGCAGCTCATTGACACTGGAAAATCCCAGATGATGCATCTTTAACTTTATTGTAAAAGAGAGATGTGTGAAAAGAAACTAGGTATTCATGTAGGCTTTTGGTCATTTTTTCCTGTAGGCCATACTTACTGAGAATGTGTCCAATGTATTTGAAAACAAAAATACACTGGGAATCAATGACTCTTGACATGGCAGGAGAAACAGAAATTAAACCACCATAAATAAGTCAATATAGTTCCTGTAATACATATTCAATTCAAAACATCATGCAAAGTGCTTTAATTCATTTGAAATTACCACATGGCTAAGTTTATATTGAGTATGTAAGAACTATCTAGGAATTGAAGTTGATATAATGAATAATATGTTTTGCTCTACATTATATCTGATCTATTTCTGGGTCAATAAAACAAAATATATGCTGAATCATAAGTATTAAAAGACTTTAAATTTCCTGAGTTGAGTAAGTTACAAAGGATCCATTTGAAATAGTATTCTGGTGTATTTCACCAGAGTCCTCTAAAAGTGACTGATGGAATTTATCAGAATAAATTGTATTGGGAAAAAGAAAACACAAATGGCAAACACAAGCCACAAAAAAAAAATTTGAGTTCTGGACTAATACTCATTTTGAGAGATATAAAAACTTTATGTTCCCCTTCCTGACGGTTTTTTAGGGTCAGAAGTTCCAACTCAACCCCAGATTTAACAACTGCGAAGGGTCATGAACTTGTATTACAATTCCTGAAAAAAGCACATATGGGAAAGTGAGATAAGAAATCTATGCCATGAATTGTACGGCTTTAGTTGTGCACTATAGAGCATGGGAACAAAACTCATTCATTTTTTTTCTAAGAGATTTTGTTCAAATAAGGGAGGAATCGCAATGGGATAAAGACATGCGGAAGTCTATTACACTGACTTCTCATTAAGAGGAAATATAGAATTCTCTGTTTAGTTCCAAGCCCCAACTGGGACAGAAGGGAAGGCATCCTATTGGGACTCTAAATGAGAGACGCATGGGAGAACAGCAAAATAAAAGGATACAGAGGGTCCTAGAAATCTACAAGTAGAACAATATGATAGGCAGATTTGGGCCCAGGGGTCCCGCTCAAACTAAGGCACCAGCCAAGGACAATACAGGAGGTAAACTTTAAACCCCTTCCCAGATCTAGCCAATGGTCAGAACATTCTCCACAGTTGAGTGGAGAGCGTGATACGACTTTCTCACGTACTCTGGTGCCTCACATTTGACCATGTCCCCTGGAGGGGGAGACCTGGTGGCACTCAGAGGAAGGACAGCAGGTAGCCAAGAAGAGACTTGATACCCTATGAGAATATATAGGGGGACGTAATCCCCCTCAGGAACAGTCATAGGGGAGGGGAATAATTGGAAAATGGGGGGGGGGGAGGAATGGGAGGATACAAGGGATGGGATAAACATTGAGATGTAACAAGAATAAATTAATAAAAAAAATGCAAAAAAAAAAAAGAGGAAATATAGGTAAAATGAAGAGTTGTCTTACTATTTCTTGTAGCCAGTAGTATACAAATAAAGGACTGATGTTGTTGCAGAGACACTTCTAGGGCCTAAAATACTCAATCAATGGGAAGACGTGATAATAGTACTCAGTAGAAGTAATAGAATACCAGCAAGCAGGTGAAGGCATCAGTAAGGGTCCAGTGCACGAAAACATGAAAAACAAGGGGCATTCAGCATCTGAACTGTTAAATTTGTGAGAAAAAAAACTTTATTCATATAGTAATAGAGTTACTTACTCATGAGATTGTGAAGCAACAGGCCAGGTGGCATCAGTCTGAGTACTATGAAAGCAAGAAACATGAGTGATAAAATTATCTGATCGGTTCTTTATAAAAAAAGATTACATTATGAAGGACCATGAATGAAAAATCAGTCTCTGAAAGACTAGTTTGTTGGTTCCATAACAAATAATTAGTTATGATTAACTGATATTTTCATGGCTGTCAGAGATAAAGATTGTAGTATAAGGACAGGACGTACTGAAATAATGAGTGAGGCAGTATTGTTGATTACCAGATTACTGGGCTGCAGGGACTCTGTTTAAAAGGGAAGGGAAAAAATTCATTAAGCAGAAACCTTGACACTACTAAAGATTCTTAGTTTCTGTACTGAGTTTCATTGTAGAATGTATTCTTTATGAGGTAGGAGAAGCTTGGTCAGAGCTGCTTGATCTGGAGCAGTATATAAATTTGATTTATAAGGTCTACACGCCCCAAGATGAGATTAGCAAAAGATAAAGTGCATGATGCATGTGTCCAGAGTATTTAAAAGTAAATGTGGCCATTTGCTGGAGTTTTAGAGTGATAATTTTTATGGATATCCAATTGCTGAGATCATGAGTTTTAGGAAGATGTTCAAGAAAGGCCAACAGTTTAACAAATGATGAGAAAAATGTAGAAGGCAACTGTATACACTTCAATTCCACTGCACCCCCTGCAATGAAGGAAGAAGATATCTTGGGGAGGAAAACACCTGAACAAATCTCTAATGTTATAGCAATGATTTCTTGCAAGTAAAGTGTTCTATCATGATAAAAGAAATCCCTGGAGCTGTATGGTTATTGGTTGAAAACTGCGCTTAATGGTAGGAACTACTACCCTAAAGGATGTGTGCCAGGGAAGTCCCTATGTCTCATAAAGGGTACTAGTGCAGCTTTTGGGTCCAGGTTATAACTGGATTGTAAAAGCTTATTGCTGAAATTTCCACATGTGTTGACTCTGGTGATATAGAGAATTAGGCTGAGATTGAACTGGTTTATAGAGCCATATGACATAATGTAGGCTTCTGAAAGAGAACTGCCACAAATACTCTTAAGCCTTCCTAATGCTGGGCCATTATGTTCCTTATATTGCATTGAGACCCAACCATAAGATTATTTTGTTGTTATTTATAAATGTGAATTTGCTCCTGTTATTAATCATGACATGCAGGATATCTGATATATGACTCTAAAGGGATAGTAACCCAAAGATTGAGAAATGCTATTATGGACAGTAAGTACTACCCTATAGCCTCAAAATGACATAGCAACTGGTACAATAGTAGAGCAATTGTTATGAGTGTCACTGAATTTTCTTTTGAATTAAGGCCCAATGCACATGCAGTAACTAACATCTCATCCTGTAAGTCAGTGTACAATCATAGCCAAGGAAGCTGTGGACCTAGTGAGAAAGTAATGACTACTGTTTTGAAAAATGTGATGTGCCTTGAAGTTGTCTTCTGAACATTGGTGTTTGTACCTATTGATAAATGGTGTCACTCTTATTTTATAAAAAGGACTCATATATTCTCAAGTTTTCATGAAAAATTGACTGGTGCTGTGGTAATATGGCTCAGTGATCATCCATACATGTAGGAAAAAATCAGACATCTACATTACTTCATCCAAAACTAAGGGGACATTGTCGGGGAAAAATCAGAGTCAAGTGAGAGGTTAATGCTATGTAGGTGTTGTGGCTTGAATGTAAAATGCTCCCATAGGCCCAAAGAGAGTGGCATTATTAGGAGCTATGGTCTTTTTAGTGTAGATGTGGCCTTTTGGAGAAAGGATGCCACTGGGGGCAAGCTGTGAGGTCTGAGATGCTCAGTTGAGACACAGTGTAGCATTATTTTCCTGCTGTCTGCCAAACTAAATATAGAATGCTCAGCTCCTTCTCCATGTCTGCCTGCTTGCTGCCATGAGTCCTACCATAATGATAATGAGCTATACCTCTGAAATGCTAAATCAGTTGAATTAAGTGTTTTTCTTTATAAGAATTTGGGTTGTTATGGTGTCTCTTCACAGCAATAAAACATAACTAAGACAGAAGTTCTTACCTTGGATTGAGGAATTGCTTTGATAGGCCTGGCCATGCTTTTGTTTGAAGGAATATGAAACAGCTTGGAACTTTGGCCAAGAAAAGTTAATGGACACTTTAAGTGAGGTTTACAGTGCCATTCTAGAAGGAAATTGAAAGACAGACATTCTAGTAGGTGCTGAGGGTGAACTGAACTTTGGAGGCCAGGCTCAAGAAATTTCAGAGGGATAGAATATTAGTGTATCACCTAGAGATCATTCTTGTAATATTTTGGTGAAGAAGAAGGCTGCTTTCTTCCTTGTCCAAAAAAAATCTGCCTGAGGCAAAATTGAAGAGTTATATATTAATGGCATTTTTAGATGATATCTCAAAACAGCCTAGTATTGACTCTGTCTGTAGTTATTATTATCCCCCTTTATGCATACCTATAATGAAAAGAGGCAAGCTGATTAAGGAAAAATACAAAATGTAAAATTAAGGAGAAAATGGATACAGGAAGTGGAGTGGTGATAAATCCTGTGTTCAAGGATATATACGCGTTAAAGAAAGCTCGATGTTAAATGGAATAAAGGGATTGGTGATTTCCCAGCAAGATCCCACCCAGTTACACTTCTAATTTGTGAAACTGATTTACAGAAAAGTAAAATGTAATTAAAGAAAAATTTAAGGGTAGGTATGGTGGTGCACATGAAGGCAAATGATGGGAGATCTTAGGTGTGGTTTACAATATTTCTTCTGGATACCTGAGCATAAATAATGCATAGATATTTATAGTGCTACAGGCCTTGAGATTCTCCCCTGAAGGATTGTGTTGAAGAGAACTTCTTTTATAGAACAACAACAACTGCTATGAGAGAGAGAGAGAGAGGGAGAGAAAGAGAGAGAGAGGGAGAGAGAGACAGGGAGAGAGGGGGGGAGAAAGAGAGACAGAGAGAGAGAGAGAGGGAGAGAGAGAGAGAGAGGGAGAGAGAGAGAGAGAGAGAGGGAGGGAGAGAGAGAGAGAGAGAGAGAGAGAGAGAGAGAGAGAGAGAGAGAGAGAGAGAGAACCACAGCTGTTATTCCCAGAGGAAAAAATGGCCAGATGGGTCTCTTTCAAGGGGGAAAGATCAGGAGTCTCTCACATATATTTTATACTACAGGTAACACATAACTAAGTTTGTTAAATTCTTACCATGTAAAATCATGCAATTTATTTGGCTTATGTTCTCTTCTTGATTTGGCTTTTATAATTTAATTTAAAGCAGTAGATTATTGATTAAAATATTATTATATTATAGTAAATATTTAATATATTAAATAAAATTATATTAAATATATAATTAATATATATCATATAATAATTAATAAAATATTATTATATTATATTAAATATTTAATATATTAAATATTACTTTTACTTAACTGTGTATCTTACAGAGTTCATTGTATATAATTTATATCTATTTACTCACAGTATTAGATTGATTATCATGAACAGGGATTCCTAGAATGGTGTCATTAAAATAACAGCAGCACTTAGGAATTGTGTTCCCTTCAAATTCTTTTGATTCAACAATCAGTATGTTCATTAACACTTCTTTTGGTGAGTCAGATAAAGACTAATACTGAGAACAGCTACCCAAGAAATACTAATAGATACAATTTTCATTGTGTTACATTATGTTTACATATATATTATACTTCACTTAATTCATTTGCTAAATATTTGTCACCTAGTTGGTAGTTCTATTGAGAAGTGCCTGGGTTAGCAAAGTATTTTCCTCATTAATATACATGGATGTGTGAATGAGTTCATATTTAAGAGTCTTTTATTTGGTGAGTCCTAGATAAATGAGAGTCAAAACAAGAGACTCTGATATTTGTCTTGCCCTTAGATCTTTTCTCTCTTTCTTTGATTCCTGTCTACCATGAGGTAGGCAAATGTGACCACCCTTTAGCCATGATGTTCTTCCTTGGCACAAACTCATAGATATGACTCAAGTGACGATAGCCTGCAATGTATAAAATGGAAAAAAAAATATTTTCCCTTAAGTTGATTCACCATACATGAGGAAGTGATTAACACAGATTCCTCTGAAATCAACCCTTGAAAAAAGGAAGGAACCACAATGTGGCTGTGTAGCAATTTCAGCTTGAGTTGGTCATAGTATGATTCTCTTGGGAAGTCTTCTGCACCACTATATTTGAGGGACTGGAAAAGGACTTTGCTATTTCTGAATGATGCCCTCATTGCACAGCAGTATTTGGATAAGACAGTAGTGTATGCAAATGCAATTTTCAGAAGGATGCTTTTGTCAGGCCATGGCTGCCAGTCTTCAGAGAATTTTGAATTGTTTGCTCTGTAAAGAGATACCAGAAGATGGAAGTCGGTGAGGCCTTAAGTTGTCCTTTACCACACATTGTAAGTGACATTTCTTTGTAAGTAGAACAGAATTTATGTTTCTATGCATATTTTTCCTTTAGAAAACAACAAAGGAGATTTTATCCAGAAAACTAAATATTCAAAGATAAATATATTCAGTGCCTTCAAGATAATTTTAATTAGTTCACCCTATAAAGTGAATAATTTGCACTCCTTCTCAGCATTTTCTTTAATTCTTGCCAATCCATTTTATCCTGGGTCTTAAAACCAAAAGGTTTTTAATTTTTTAATTTAAAATATTTTTTATTAAATGACCTCTTGATCACATAATGAAACTATCCTCTTATCTATTAATTCCTTCAAATCCTAGGTATTTTAAATTGGTCAAACCTTATTTGGTCGAGATTATGCTGTTACTTGAGATTTTACTCCTAAAAGTTGATAGTATGTTCATTGTAGAATCATGAATTAAACCATAATCCTAAATAAATTGCTCAATAATCATTTAAGCTTTTGACGGTTTGATGAGGAATGCTAGGGGATTATATAAAGAGTGCTGATGACCAACTCGCGACAAAAAGCATTGGTTTCTATCTTTTTGTTTCAAGTGTCTGCACTTGGAAATAGTATATCAAATATTCTCAGCACCATTTAAAAAGAAAATGTAATTACTAAACTTAATTTCTAACAGCTATAAAGGCATTATTTAAGCAACTTTATAAATAGTCAGAAGAAATATTCTGTGTTGAGTCTAAAAGTCACTATTAAAGGGCTAGTTCTTGTAACTTTAAAGTTAGAAATAATGTAGAGAGAAATATTCATGAATCAAATTGTTAAGTTTGTGTACCTTCCTCACCCTCCTAAAGCCAGTATGTTTAATTTTTATTTAAAAATGTGTATATTCACATTTTCCAGAGTTAGAATCAAGATATATTTTTCTTTATGCAAAATTTGATACCTCTTTTAAAACATTTTGTTTGCATCCTCTTTTACCCATCATTTTCTTTTAGATTTCTTCTCATCCTCTTCCTCTTCTTTCTCTTTTTTCTCTGTTACCTATTATTCCTGCTAGTACTTAATGTTTTCTTTTGTTTCAAATGCTGAACAAAAAAGTAAATGTGATTAATTTAAAATAAAAATTCATACAAGTATCTCTTTGTTAGCTTTTAAAGAGATCCACAGAGCTGAATCCCAGGCATTGAGTCTTTTTTGAGATCCAATTCATTATTACTTATTACAAACAAGGCAGCTTAAATCATAGTCAGTGTGCTTTGATAAACAGCTTTAAGAAAATGAAAAACATAAGACAGCAACTATAATCCATAATTAGTATTTCTGCTGGAAAATATGTAAAGTTATCAATAAATGGGATCTAACTTTTAACTGACATATTTATGGGGATTTTTGTTTGTTTGTTTTAATTTGTTTACATCTGGATTGTAGCCTGATTCTTTGCTTCCTCTTGGTCATACCCTTCCTCCCTCATTCTCCCTCCCTCTCCTGGTCCTCAGAAAGGGAGAGCCCTCCTCTCCTAACATTTGACATCAGCATATCAAGTCTCGTTTGGACTGCCTGTATGGTCTACGTCTGTGGCTTGGCAAGGCAGCCCGGCAGGGAGAAGTAATTGACTTGTGGGTACCAGAGTCCATGTCAGATGTAGTACCTATTCCCCATATTACAGGACACAATAGGATACATGCTTCTTATGTACTACATCTGAGCAGAGTGTCTAGTTTCTCATCATGAATGGCCCTTGGTTGGTGCATCAGTCTCTACACCGCCCGCCTCCTCTGCCTGGATTTGTTGGCTCTATGGAACTCCTTGTGAAACTCCTGTCTTCTTCAGGTACACCTAATACCCAAATTCTTCCAGGAGACTCACTGTGGCCCATCCCGAAGTTTGGCTGTGCATCTCAGCATCTGCTGATTAGAGTATTTTAGAGGACCTCTATGGTATTCTCCTTCTCGTTCCTTCTCTTCAACTGCTTCAAGTGTCTATTCTATTTGCTCTTCTGAATTAGAATTAAGCATCCTCCTTAGAGTCCTCCTTGTTTAGCATCTTTAGGTCTGTTTATTATAGTGTGGTTATCCTGTATTACGTGTCTAATATGTGCTTATAAGTGTGTATATACCGTGTGTGTCTTTCAGGGCCTGGGTTACTTCACTGAGGGGTTTCACTTCTAGTTCTATCCATTTTCCTGAAAGTTTCAAGATTTCCTTATTTTTAATAGATGCATAGTATTGCATTTTGTGTAGGTACCACATTTTCTTAATCCATGGTGTTTTTTTTGTTGTTGTTGTTGAGGGACATCTAGGTAGTTTCCAGATTCTGGCTATTATAAATAAACTGCTATGAACATAGTTAAGCAAATGCCCTTCTTGTATCGTGGAATAACTTTCAGATATATACCCAGGAATGGTATAGCTGGGTCTTGAGGTAGCACTATTCTCAGTTTTCTGAGAAAGCACCAGATTGATTTCCAAAGAGGTTGTACAAAGAGGCACTCCCACTAGCAACAGGAGTGTTCCCCTTTCCCTACATCTTCATAAGTGTGTCCTGTCACTTGAGTTTGTGATCTTATCCATTCTCATAGGTATAAGATAGAATCTCAGAGTCATTTTAATTTGGGTTTCTCTGATGGTTAAGTATGTTGAGCATTTATGTAAGTGTTTCTTGGCCATTCAAAGTTCCTCTGTTGAGAATTCTCCGTTTAGCACTATACCCCATTTTTAATTGGATTGTTTCATTTGGTGGTGTTTAATTTCCTGAGTTCATTACATATTTTGGATATAAGCACTGTGTCAAATATAGGATTGGTGAAGATCTTTTCCCAATCTGGAGGCTGTTGTTTTGATCTGTTGATAGTGTCCTTTGCCTTACAGAAACTTTCCGGTTTCATGAGGTCCCATTTATTAATTGTTTATGTTAGAGCCTGAGCTATTGGCATTCTGTTCAGGAAGTTGTCCCCTCTGCCAATGAGCTCAATGTTCTTCCCCTCTTTTACTTCTAACAGATTTACTGTGTCTGGTATTATGTTGAGGTATTTAATCTACTTTGACTTTAATTTTTTGTAGGGTGATGATGTGCATTTATTTGCAGTTTTCTACATGTAGACATAGAGTTTGAACAGCATCATGTGCTTTCTTTTGTCCAATGGTTGCTTTGACCTCATTTTTCATAAATCAAGTGTCGATGGGTATAGAGGTTAATCCTTGGTCTTGGATTCAATTTTATTGATCCAATTGTCTCATTCTACGCAAGTACAATGAAGTTTTTTATTATTGTTGTTCTGTAGTACAGATTGAGAACATGGTTGGGTATTCCTCCATAAGATCTTTTATTATATAATATTATCTTATCTATTCAGGGAATTTATATTATTCCAAATGAAACTGAGAGTTCTTTCAAAGAACTGTCTTGGCGTTTATATAGGAATTGCTTTGAATATTTATATTGCTTTAGGTAAGATGTCCATTTTCCCTATGTTGATCTAACCAATGCACGGACATGGGAAATCTTTGCATCTTCTGATATTTTGAATTAATTTCTTCTGAGACTTGAAGTTTTTTTCATACCAGTCTTTCATTTGCTTGTTTAGAGTTACACTAAAATACTTCATGGATTTTTGTGGCTACAGTGAAGGGTGTAATTTCCATAAATTCTTTCCCAGATTATTTGTCTGTTGTATAAAGGAGGGTTACTTATTTATTTTAGTTGATTTTCTGTATAGTCACTTTGCTTAAGGTGTTTATCAACTGTAGGAGTTCTTTGGTAGAATTTTGTGGTAACTTAAGTATACTATCATTTAATCTACAAATAGTGATTCTTTGAGTTCTTCCTTTCCTATTTGTATCCATTTGATCTCCTTTAGTTTTCTTATTGCTCTAGCTAGGAATTGAACTACTATATTAAAGAAAGAAGAGAGTGAACAGCTCTGTGTTGTCCCTGATTTCAGTGAAATTTATTTACGTTTCTCTCTATTAAATTTGACATTGGCTATAGGCCTGCTGTATATTGCCTTTACTAAGTTTAGGTGTGTGCTTGTATCCCCAGTATTTCCAAGACTTTTAACATGAATGCTTGTTATATTTTGTCACATGGTTTTTGGACATCTAAGGAAATGATTATGTGATTCTTTTTCTTTCACTTTGTTTATTTGATGGATTACTTTGATGGATTTCTGTATACTGAACCACACCTTCATGCCTAGAATAAAGTCTACTTGGCCACTGTGATAGATATTTTTCACTTGTTTTTTGATTTGGCTTTGAGTATTTTTTACATCAATGTTCATAAGATAAACTGGTCTGAAATTTTCTTTCTTTGTTGGGTCTTTGTGTGGTTTAGGTATCAGGTGACTGTAGCTTCACAGAATAAATTTGGTGATGTTCCTTTTGTTTCTGTTTTGTGGAATACTTTGAGAGTATTGGTATTAGCTCTTCTTCCAAGGTCTAGCAGAATTCTAACCTTAAATCCACCTGACCCTTGTATATTTTTAGTTGGGAGACTTTTGATGACTGTTCCTATTTCTATAAGAATTATGGGATACTTAATTTGTTTCCTGATCATGATTCAATTTTGGTAATTAATAGCTATCAAAAAAATAGCCCATTTCATTTACATTTTCAAATTATGTGTCTTTTGAAGTAAGACCTAATGATTCTCTGGATTTCCTCAGTGTCTGTCATGTCTCCCTTTTAATTTCAGATTTTGTTGCTTGGAGTACTCTCTCTTTGCCTTTTTTTCTTTTCTTTTTCTTTTTTTAAGTTGGCTAAGGGATTGTCTATCTTGTTGATTTTTTCTTAGAAACAGCTCTTGCATTTCTTGATATTTTGAGTTATTCTCTTTGTTTTTGTTTTATTGATTTCATCCCAGAGTTTGATGATTTTCAGCCATCTACTCCTCTTGGGTGTGTCTCCTTTTGTTCTAGAGCTTTCTGGTGTGCTGTAAAGGTGCTTAGTGCTATGAACTTTCCTCTTAGCAATGTTTTCATTATGTCCCCTAAGTCAGTGCTGTGCCTTCATTTTCAATGAATACTATGAAGTCTTTGATATCTTACTATTTAATTTTGTCCTTGATCCAGAGGTTGTTGCTTAGGGAGTTGTTCAGTTTCCATGAGTTTGTAGGCTTTTTGCTGTTTCTGATGTTGATGAGTTCCAGACTTAATCCAGGATGGTCTGATAAAATGCAAGGGCTTATTTCAATCTTCTTGCATCTGTTGAGGTTTGCTTTGTGACCAAGTATATGGTCAATTTTTGAGAAGGTTACATGAAGTACTAAGAGGAAGGTACTTTCTTTTTTGTTTGGGTGAAATTTTCTATAGATAACTGTTAGGTCCATTTGGTTTATGATGTCCATTAGTTTCATAATTTTTCCACTTGGTTTCAGTCTGGATGATCTGTCTATTGGGGAGAGTGGGTTGTCGAAGTTACATTATTATGTGTGGGATTTAATGTGTGATTTAAGTTAGTAATTTTTCCCTTATAAATGTGGGCTCTAATGCATTTGGGGCATAGATGTTCAGGATTGCCATGTCATCATTGTGCTTTTTTTGTATGAGTATGAATTGTCTTTCTCCATCTCTTGTGATTAGTTTTGGTTAAAATTTATTTTTATTAGAAACTAGAATGGCTACTCCACCTTTCTTCTTGTGTCTGTTTGCTTGGAATACCTTTTCCAATCGTTTACTCTGATGTGATGTCTATCATTATTGATGAAGTGTGTTTTTGTATGTAGCAAAATGATGGGTCCTTTTTTTGGTTTCATTCTTTTAGCCTGTAGTTTTTTTTTGGAGGGGGGGTGTTGAGGTCTTTGATGTTGAGAGATATTAATGGTTAATGGTATTAGTTCCTGATATTTTCTGGTTTTGTTTTTTTTGTTTTGTTTTGTTTTTTGGTAGTGGTAGAGCATGTGTGTGTGTGTGTGTGTGTGTGTGTGTGTGTGTGTGTGTGTACATGCACGTGCACGTGTTCCTTTTCTTTTGGAAGGGTGGATGTGGGGTTATTTATTTCCTGTGTTTTCCTGAGGGTAGTTAGTCTCCTTGGGTTAGAGTTTTTCCTAGTACCTTCTGTGGGGCTGGATTTGTGGCTAGGTTCTGTTTAAACTTGCTTTTTTTTTTATGGAATATCTTTTTTCCATCTATAATGATTGAAAGTTTTTCTGGGCATATTAGTCTGAATTGGTATCTGTGCCTTCTTAATGTCTCCATGACATTCATGCAGGCCTTTCTGGCTTTCATAGTCTCTGTTGTGAAGTCATATGTAATTGGGATAGTTTTGCCTTTATATGTGACTTTGACCTTTTCTCTTGCAGCTTTTAATATTCTTTTTATTTTCTGTTTTGTTTATTACGTGGTGGGAGGACTATTTTCCTCCTGTCCAATCTGTTTGGAGTTCTGTAAGCTTTTTGTATGTTTATTGGCATCTGTTTTTTTAGGTTGAGAAAGTTTTCTTCTATGATTTTGTTGAAAATGTTTGCTGGGTGGTGGAGCTTGTAATTTTCTCCTTCTTCTATTCCTAATTCTTTTAGGCTTGTTATTTTGATAGTGTCCCAGATTTTTGGTGTTTTGTGTCAGGATCTTTTTAGTTTATAGGTTTAACATTTTCTTTAATTAATGTATCATAAATTTCAACCTTATCTTCTACACTTGAGATTCTCCCTTCCATCTGATACATTCTGTTGTGGCTTTTGTCTGCAGTTACTTTTTCCTTCTCTAGGTTTCTCAGCTCCAGGGTTGCCTTAAATTATTTTAATTTTGTTGTTGTTTCTAATTCCCTTTTTAGGTCTTAAATAGTTTTATTCATTTCTTTCTCTTGTTTGAGTGTATTTTCCTGTAATTCTTTACAGGATTTATTCAATCCTTCATATGTTTGAATGCTTTTTTCTAAATTTTTTGAGAGATTTATTTTCCTCCTTCAAGGCTATTTTCATTTTTATCACCTCATATTTAAAACCTTCTTCTTGTACCTTGTAGGTGTTATTAACTCCAGGGCTTGCTATGGTAGGACTACTGTGTTCTGATGGTATTACGTGGCCGTAGTTTTGTTGCTTGTGTTTTTGTGCTGGCCTCTAGCTCTCTGGCTTTCTCTTGTGTTAGATGGCTTGAAAATTACTCCAATGGGGTCACTGTCTGTTTCCTATGTGGACCCGGCATATTAAGCCACCCAGCAAAGAGTGGTCCAAGCTGAAGGCTGTTTTCTAGTGCTCCACAGAGTCTTCCTCAGGATGATGGACAATGGGTGTTGGAGCATGCACACAGCTCAGCTCTGTTGTGTTCCCTCTTTGTGTTCCAGTTGTGGAACACAGGCAGGATAGGAGCAGGGTGGGAGAACTCCCAGCCAAAAGTTTCTCAAGTGCCCCTCAGGCCTCCTTGGTATGGTGGACAATATAGGTTGTGGCCCACACCCAACTCACATCTTTTGGTTAACTCTCTGTAACCCAGATCGGCCATGGCAGAAAAAAGTGAGCAGAGAGAAATCCAAGCTCAAAGCTATCAGGTATCTCACCGTCCTTCTTGGGATGGCAGCTAATTTAACTGACAATTTTGTATTCATGTTTTAGGAGGAAATGTCTATTGAACATTTTGGATAGTAAAGCATTAGACTATTTTCCCACTTAATTATCATGGTTTTTTTTTTATGGAGAAAGAAATTTTGATGACAATTTTGCAGATGAGGAATATAAGAGAATATGGTCTGCTTTACATACTGTGGGGAAATGTGCAGTGGCAAGAGAGAATGCAAAATTCAAATACAAGCTTTGAGCCCATAAAATGCTAGAATCTCTCTCCTTAATAGTTTAGATAATTTTCAACATTTCAATATTTCTATCAATTTTTATATTTCAGCAAAGGGAATATAATCTATACTCTATTACTTTTCACGTAGTATGAGGACGACTCAATTTTCAGCAGAGTTAAGCTTGTGCAGTCAGATAACAGGCCACTTAACCTGGAGGAAAAGATTCTCTTTTCGGTCTATGGAAGATGTCATTTCTACTAAATTGTGAAGTCTCCTAATGAATTAATCACATATCAAAAAAGAACTAGCAAAGAACATTGGGAGGGTGAAACAGTGGCATGAGAAAATCTGTAATTTTAGTATGCCTTGATGAAAAAAACTAAGCCCAGAAAGCGCACAAATTCATGTAAAGAGTTGTAAAATGGGGAGACTTATTGAAGGGATGCACAGAGGCTAAGAAAAGCAAGCTATTCAGTGTTTGAGGCAGCTTGAAGAATATGCTTCTCTAGAAACATGTAAAGCATGCTAAATATTCTTTTCATACTTCTAGTTTCTTCTCATGGATCCCCTATATTAGTGTCTTGTTCACGATGATTAGCTTAGTTCAATGGCTATTTGCCCACTGGGAAGAAACCATTTTTTCAGGTCACTGGCCAGTAACCTACAATGGAGAAATGTTCTAATTGGTGTTAAGAATTGCTGTCCTTGTGAAAAGTATGTAAAAATTTCTTTCACTTAAATGAGGGTTGTGAATTAAGTTTAGCTTTTAGGACATTTTGAAGATTGGGCAAGGTGACTGTCCAATTGTAAACTACTACATTTTATTATGTTGATGATTATGAACTTTAATATCAAAATTAGATCACTGTTTAAAGTGGAATGAATACTTAATAAGTATTACTAAACAGGAGTGTAAATACAATCTTAGGTTATACTTTCAAAGTGTGTAGATACAATGCTTATATAGAAAACATCAAAGAAAAATAAAATGAAAGGAGAAATAATCTTGAAAAAAACCTTAAATTTAAGAAAATGATCTGTTTACAACTCATAATAGAGAACAAAACCTTAGTTTTTAATGGAATTAAAGCTGTAGGCTTTGAAATTTTTCAGTTCTACTATATTTGGACTTTAAAAAAAAATGCTTCTACCTTCCTTCCAACCCACCTACCCTAGATAGGAGAAAAAAGAAGTTGACAGAAACAGGAGAAGTAGGCCTTTTTAGACTAAGTTCCTTGGAGACATCATAATCAGGATTTCAACAGACTGGTTAAACAGCAAGCCTACAATTCCATAAAGGTGGCTGCTACCACAGCAGCTAGAACCTAGAGCAACAGCCAGAACCTGAAGCCTTGAAGTATTCTCTGGTGTGTTTCCTTCAAGGAGTGTCTCAAAACAGAGTCATAAACAACCGAACAACAGGAAATAATGCCAAGAACAAAAGATCAATTACATATATAATCTTCTCCGAGGTTCCTTTCTAGGATGTTTATCAGCTGGCAAACTCTGTGCCCCAACAAAAAACAATTCCTCTTCTAGTAGGCAAACACCATGTATCCTCCCACAAAATCTGTTTCCAGTGGACAAGCACCACATATCTTTACACAAGTTTTTTTTTCACATTCCACATGTAGGATCAAAGCAAAAACATGTTTACATCCACTACAATATACCATAACAGGTAACCTTGATTCTTTCTGTCCTATGTTTCTCATGTGTAACGTATAGCCATCATAACTATGACTCAGAATTTTATTCATTTTTGCTCAATTTGTGGCAAAAAATCACCATAGCTTTCTTGTGTGGGTTTTTAAAAACAACCTGATATTATCAGTCATTGACTCAGCCCAATTGTACCATCAGGTATGTGGGTCAACTTCAGGACTAATTGTTGATGTACTTGCATTTCTGTTATTGCTAAGAGGTTTCATTTTAGTTTCACAGGTACTGAAAACTTAGGTCGTAAGCATTACTGAAGATGGTACTGACAGAAATAGGAAAGGTAATCTCTTAAAATGACAGTTATTATGTTTACTATTGAGATATCAAATACGTCGTGAAGATGTTCTTTAAATACTTAATAAAAAGAGGGACAAATAATTGAAAGCTCAGGTTTTATAAGACTTTAAAATTTATAAAAAGTCAATATGTGTGTGATCTCAGTAAACACATTTTTACTATGGATGTTAGCCACCTCAATCAAAATTAATATAAAGACTAAAAGTGGAGGCTTACTCCAATGGTCACTCTTGCAACGCCAAACCAAATAACCCAATTGAGAAATGGGGATTGGAACTAAACAGAGAATTCTCAACAGAGGAATATCAAATGGTTGAGAAACACTTAAAGAAATGCTCAACTTCCTTAGTCATCAGGAAAATGCAAATCAAAACAACTATGAGATTTCATCTTACACCCATTAGAACAGCTAAGACTAAAATTCAAGTGAAACCACATGCTGGCGAGGATGTGGAGAGAGAAGAACACTTCTTCATTGCTGGTGGGAATGCAAACTAGTACAGCCACTTTGGAAATCTATCTGGTGCTATCTCAGAAAACTGGGAATATGGCTTCCTCAAGACCCAACTATTCCACTCCTTGGAATATACCCAGAAGATGCTCCAGCACACAACAAGAAAATTTGCTCAACCATGTTCATAGCAGCCTTATTCATAATAGCCAGAACATGGAAACAGCCTAAGTGTCCCTCAGTAAAAGAATGGATAAAGAAAGTGTGGTACATATACATTATGGGATACTTTTCAGCTTTAAAAACAAGGAATTCCCGAAATTTGTGGACAAATGGATTGAGCTAGAAATGATCATAATGAGTGAGTTAAACCAGAAGCAGAAAGATTCTGGTACATACTCACTTATATCTGCATACTAGCCCAAGGGGCAGGTCCCATGAAAGCCTTCACTTACCAGGAAACTGGGACAGAGGGGAGGACATCCTATTGGGACTCTAGATGAGAGAAGCATGGGAGAATAGCAAAGTAGAAGGATCCAGAGGGTCCTAGAAACATACAAGAAGAACATTATGATAGGTAGATTTGGGCCCAGGGGTCCCGCTCAAACTATGGCACCGGCCAAGGACAATACAGGCCATAAATTTCAAACCCCTTCCCAGATCTAGCCAATGGACAGGACATTCTCCACAGTTGAGTGGAGAGTGGGGTATGGCTTTCACACATACTCTGGTGCCTCATATTTGACCACGACCCCTGGATGGGGACACCTGTTGGCACTCAGAGGAAGGATAGCAGGCTAGCAAGAAGAGACTTGATACCTTATGAGCAATGAAGGGAGAGGAAGTCCCCCTCAGGCACAGTCATAGGGGAGGGGAGTACGGGGAAAATGGGAGGGAGGGAAGAATGGGTGGACATAAGGGATGGAATAACCATTGAGATGTAACAAGAATAAATAAAAAAAAAAAAAGGTAAGTCCCACCACCAACCCACCCCAGCACATCAAATTGAATCAGGATTGAGTGCATCCTCTTCCTGTATTTGACTATTCTAAATACCTTATTTAAGGACAATATTCAATCATGCGGCAGCATGTACTAGGAATTCATTGTTTATTCTTTTGGTAGTGATAAGCAATGAAACATCAAAGAAGATAGACTTGATGAAAATAAGGATTCCAGCAGATGAGGAAAGAAGATGGAAAAGAAAGAGAAGTTGTAACAAAATGAGTAAAATTTATTGTTACAAACATATGAAACTGGCAAACAACAACAACAACTAAATAAAAACAAATAGTAATTGCCTGAAGTTGCAAACACATCATCAGGACAAAGTTGGGAGGAATCTATACTGGGGATTTTGGAGGGAATTGGTAGTACTTGAAAAAATATCAATTTGACCAAACTTTATTCTAATTATGTATGTTTTATTGTACGTTAATTATGTCTCAGAAAAATTCCTGAAATAAAATATAGCTGAGAATCAAAAAAAAAAAAAAGAAAAAAAAAAAAAAAGAAAGAAATACTGTGATGGATTTTTCAAGTATTGTTTTTATCCCACCAAGTCCTACCCTTCCTTGTTCTTAAGAGATCTGAAATCCAGTTTCCCATTTTCTTTACAGCAGGAAATCGTTTCTACATAAGTAAAGTTATCTTTTGGGATGGCTTACTGTGATTCACTGTGTCAGAGGCTCTTACAGCTCTGGCTAGTCAAAAGTCTCTTTAGGCTTCTGGGTGAACTAAAAGAACTGATGGTTCCTTTGGAGACATTCCCAGGCAAATTGCTCATACTCAGCTTTTGTTCAGATGTCTCTTGTCCTCTACAGCACCTCTGTCAGATGATTTCTACTTCTGCAGTTTTCTGAAAACTTCCCTTCTAGAACCACATTAGGTGCTGGAAATAAACATTTTTGGTTTTGTTTTTTTTTTTTTAAAGAGGAAATGAAATGAAATTCATTTCCAGAGTTCATGTGAAAGTCATACCCCACTCTCCACTCAACTGTGGAGAATGTTCTGTCCATTGGCTAGATCTGGGTAGGGGTTTAAAGTTTACTACCTGTGTTGTCCATGGCTAGTGCCTTAGTTTGAGCAGGACCCCTGGGCCCAAATCTGCCTTTCATAATGTTCTACGTGCCTCATATTTGACCATGTCCCCAGGGGGGGGGGGGACCTGATGGCACTCAGAGGAATGATAGCAGGCTACCAAGAAGAGACTTGATACCCCATGAGCATATACAGGAGGAGGTAATCCCCCTCAGGAACAGTCATAGGGGAGGGGAATAATGGGAAAATGGGAGGGGGAGGGAGGAATGGGAGGATACAAGGGATGGGATAACCATTGAGCTGTAACAAGAATAAATTAATTTAAAAAATTAAAAAAAAAAGACAGTCATTTCCATGCCTTTCTAGTTCTTTCTGAACTCTCATCGGGTGTCTTCTTTCAGCTGTTCTGGCTCAAACTCCTCTCAGAGATAACTGATTCAAATTGGCTTCTAACTGAATTGCTCTGCCTGGCTCAAATTAATTCTGGAAATATGTTTTAATCATCTGTCTCCTTCTCCTTCTTGTTCTGGTTTCACCTGTGCTATGCTTGTTCTCTCTGCAGTATATCTCCAAAACCATCCAGGAAAAAACCTTTCTGTAAATAGTCACTTTCTCTGTCTCTCTCTCTCTCTCTCTCTCTCTCTCTCTCTCTCTCTCTCTGCTGCCTTTAAGTAGCCTGTCTTTCCTATTGTGTTCTCATGAGAATTGGGCATATCCAATCTTTGAATAAGTCTGTGAACACTTTCTCTGATTCATCACTTTGTCTACTCCTCAATTAGATGTGACTTTCAAACATGGCTGCTTCATTTGATGAATTAATCTTACCTTTACTGTATGAAGTTAAAGGTGTGTACTATGTTCATATCTGTATTTCAGCCAGGTCATACTGTAGTTGAAAGTGTGTCTGCATTTTAACTGGATCACATAGACCCCGAAGGTCTTTAAATGTGATCACTTTTCAAAGCATCCATGTTGCTGTATTACAATTTCACTACATTTTTTTTCTGAGTTGTATGTTTAGTCTCCCTGTCGAGTTTGCACATACATTCAAGAACTACTGAGCACCTGTTTACAAAAATAAGAGCTATAACTTTAATTTTATGAGAAATGAATTTAATCCATATTATTTAGTTATAATTATATTCTGATTCACTGATTTACCCTAAATAAAGCTCATACATTGATCACACAAATGCCTTGAATAAAGAAATAGAAATATATCATAAAACGTGGTATATAATTATTAAAAATAACAACACTGTCTAAAGCACTGCTAATTGTTTACTTGCGCTATAAGCACAGATTTTGTAGTACTACAATATGCTTTTCTTTGATAATTTAATAAATTGGTACAGCACATTTAGGATATTTACCAATCTTGTTTTAGTTACAATAACAAGATTGAAAAATAAATTTTGGGGAAAAAAGATGAGGATTCATGAAATTACCTTATATTTGCAAAATGTAGATGTGGATCATATGTTGGAAAAAATTACTTTTTCTGTTGCTTATTCAGTGAAATTTCCTGGCAACTGAATTATAAACTTTACATAAGCATGATTTCTTTATTAATATATCACTGACATTAAATTTATTCTGTATAGTATATATGTACATTTCAGAGATTTTTACATATATGACCAATGAAATAATCACTACATTGAATATAATGAACATATGTACCACCTTCACCTAGTCCACTGTCTTGCTAGCAATCCCTCTCATGTGCATCTCTTTACTTACCCCAGCCCTTTCTGGGAAACTTTCTGATAAAATGCATTAATTTCTTTTTAAATAGGAGTTTATACAATTGTAATAACAAAAAGCTTCTTTTTTATTGATTTAAAGTTAAAACAGGAGGATCCAAGATGGTGATGCTAAACACATACCTTGCTTATAAGAAGGACAGCAATGACTGCACAGTGACCGAAGATCTAAACTTAGAAATACAAAACACCAGTAATGGTGATCCCCTAGTTAGAGGAGTACAAACCGTGTGGAGCATCCCTGCATGCATGGGCATGGGCTCCAAGGACTAGCTCTATGACTGATGTGGTACAAACTTCTTATCTTTGAGGATCACAGGGAGATTTGGGCAAGAAAAACATCAGCATTGTGACTTCTAGCCCAAAGGAGATGCTACAGCATGGAAAACTGTGTATCTGACCTCAGATCACCAGGACAATCCATAGGAAGTTCCTGAGTCCAGGAAGGCACAGGTGCAAGCAACAAGGACTAGCAGCAGGTCTAGCAGGCACACAGCTTCTGACCTCTGGAGGTCAGAGGGAACTGTGGGCTACAAAGGCACCAGCATCACCCATTGCCCTCCATACCAAAGATTCTGGTGAGGTCACCAGAGCAGCTCTTTCCTCCAATATCTTTCTGCCTGCTCTCCGGCTATCTGACCTACCTGGGTCACAAATATGAAGTCAACAGAGAGAATAAATTCAGCAGAACTGAGTAAGACATAAGAACAAAGTCTTATTGTCTATATGTACCCTCAAACTCTCTGCCCATCATAGACTACCAAACCTGCTAACACTAGAGACATCACAATGGGAAGAGGTCAGTGTTGGAAGAGAAGCAACAATTCCCAGGATCATTTTATACCACCAGAAACACAGTCTCCCTAAAATAACAAACTCTGGAGATACAATCACACCTGACACACAAGAGAAAGTTTTCAAATCTGAGATTATGAAAATGATAGAGGAAGAAAATAAATCCCATAAACTAGAAGAATGTGCATGTGTGCGCGTGCACACACACACACACACACACACACACACACACATACACACACACACAAACACGTGAGCTTAAAGAATTGAAAAAAATTACCTAAAGGATTTAGTGAAGAACAGGAAACTGTAATCAAACAGAAAAAGGAAATGAATAAAAAGATGTAAGACCTAAAACCGGAGATAGAAGCAATAAAGAAAACATAATCTGAGATAAACCTGGTAATGGAAAGTCTAGCGAAGAAGATGAGAACTACAGACATGATCATCACCAACAAAATACAAGAGATGGAAGACAGTCTCTCAGGAGTAGAGGATATGATTGAAAAATAAATACAACAGTTAAAGACAATGTTTAATCTAAAAAGCTCTTGACTTAGAACATCCAAGAAATCTGGAACAACATGAAAAGATCAAATGTAAGAATAACAGGAATAGAAGAAAAAGAAGATTTATACCTCCAAGGACCAGAAGAAAACTTCCCTAACCTAAAGAAACAAAGGCCCATAAATATACAAGAATTTTACTGTACTCCAAATAGATTGCACCAGAAAAGAAAATAAAATGCTAGTACCACATAATAATAAAAACACTAAATGTACAAAAAAAAAAAAAAAAAAAAAAAAAGAAAGGATATAAAAGCTGCAAGAGAAAAAGGCAAAGTCACATATAAAGGCAAATTTATCAGAATTAAACCTGATTTCACAACAGAGACAATGAAAGCATAAAGGGCCTGAAAAGATGTCACACAGACACTAAGAGACCATGGATACCAACCTAGACTACTATATCAAGCAAAACTTTCAATCACCATACATGCCAGGAGAATACCAAGTTTAAACAGTACCTAGCTGAGAATCAAGCCCTACACAAGACACTAGAAGGAGAACTCCAACCCAAACATGCTAACTTTACCCAGGAAAACAAAGGAATTTAGTAACCCCATACTTGCAAAACCAAAAGAAACACACACGTACACTCTACCACCACCAACATTAAAAACAAAACAAAACAAAACAAAACAAAAAACAAAACAGGAGCCAATAACCACTGGTCATTAGTATCTCTCAAATTCAATGTCCCCAACTCCCCATTGAAAGGACACAGGCTAAAAGAATGGATGTGAAACAAGATCCATCATTATGCTGTATATGACAAACACACCTTAGTAACAAAGATAGACATTACCTCATCATAAAGGGCTGAAAAGTGAACTCCTAGTAATGGACCAAAGAAGCTACCTGGAGTATCCATTCTAGTATCTAATAAAATAAGCTTTCCACCAAAACTAATCAAAAGAGATGGGGAAGGAAACTGCTTACTCATTAAAGGAAAAATACACCAAGATGATGTCTCAATTCTGAATATCTATGCCCCAAATGCAGGAGCACCCACATTCATAAAAGAAATAGTCCTTATTTCACACAACTAACTCAACACATTAATAATAGGAGACAACAACACTCTTCTTTCCCCAATAGACAGATAATCAAAATAAAAACTAAATGGAGAAATAAAATAATACACATCTTGAATAAAATGGACCTAACAGATATATATTGAACATTTCACAAAAACACAAAAGAATATACTTTCTTCTCAGCATGTCATGGAACCTTCTCCAAAATTGGCCATATACTTAGTCACAAAGCAAACCTCAACAAATAAAAGAAGATTGAAATAACTCCTTGCGTCTTATCAGACTACCACATGTTAAAGCTGGAACTCGACAACAACAGAAAAGACAGAAAGCTTCAAAACTCATGGAAACTGAATAACTTCCTATTCAATGACCTCTTGGTAAGAGGTGGGGAAAAACAAATTTAAAACACTGTAGAATTCAATGAAAATTAAGGCACATGATACCCAAACTTATGGAACACAATAAAAGCAGTGCAAACAGGAAAGTTTATAGAAACAAATTCCTTTATAAAGAAATTGGAGATCTCATACTAAAAACCTAACAGCATACCTGAAAGTTCTAGATCTCATACTAGAAACCTAACAGCAAACCTGAAAGCTCTAGATCTCATACTAGAAACCTAACAGCAAACCTGAAAGCTCTAGATCTCATACTAAAAACCTAACAGCAAACCTGAAAGCTCTAGATCTCATACTAGAAACGTAACAGCATACCTGAAAGCTCTAGACAGCATACCTGAAAGCTCTAGAAGAGCATACCTGAAAGCTCTAGAACAAAAAGAAGTAGATACATGCAAGAACAGTAGATGGAAAAAAAAATAACAGTATATGGCTAGAAATCATCAAACTCAGGGCTGTAATAAATAATTATATAAAAAAAGAGAACAATTCAAAAAATAAATGAAACCTCTTCATTTCATTGTGGATTCTTTGAGGAAATCGACAACACAGCCAAACCCTTAGCCAAGCCAACTAAAACAAACACTTAGCCAAACAAACTAACTAAAAGACAGAGGGACAGTAGTCAATTAAAAAATCAAAAATGAAAAGGGAGACATAAGGACAGTCATCTATTAAATCCAAAGAACTATTAGGTCTCACTTGAAAAGCCTATATGGCACAAAATTTGAAAGCCTAATTGAAATTGGAAATATTTCTTGATAGCTAAAAATTACCAAAATTGAATCAAGATCAGCTAAGCAAACTGAATCATCCTATATCTCATAAGGTAATAGAGGCAGTCATCAAAAGTCTCCCAACCAAAAAGATCCCAACACCAGATGGATTCAGTGCAGAATTCTACCAGACCTTCAGAAAAGAGCTAATACCAATTTTCTTCAAACTGTTCCACAAAATAGTATCAGAAGGAAGATTTCCAAACTTAGTCTATGAGGCCATACTCATCTTGATACCTAAGCCACAGAATGACTGAACAAAGAAAAAGAACTTCAGACCAACTTTTCTTATGAACATTGATGCAAAATTGCTCTATAAAATACTCACAAACAGAATCCAAAAACAAATGAAAAAAAAATCATTCACCAGGACCAAGTAGGCTTCATTCCAGACATGCAGGTATGGGTCAATATACTGAAAGCCATTAATGTAATCCATTATATAAACAAATTCAAAGGAAAAGAACACATGAACATCTCATTAGATCCTGAAAAAGCATTGGATAAAATCCAACAGCCATTCATTTTAAAAGTCTTGGAGAGAGAGCAGAGATACAAGACCTATATCTAAACATAGCAAAGGCAATACACAGCAAGCCTATAGCCAACATCAAATTTAATGCAGGGAAACTTAAAGTAATTCTACTGAAATCATGGACAAGACAAGGCTGTCTACTCTCCATTTCTCTTCAATATAATGTTTGAAGTCCTAGCTAGAGCCATAAGACAACTAAAGGAGAGCAAAGGGATGCATATTGGAAAGGAACAAGTAAAATTATCACTCTTCATGGATGATACCATAGTATATATAAATGATACAAAAAACTACCAAGAAACTTCTATAGCTGATAAAAATCTTCAGTAAAGTGGCCAGATACAAAATCAACTAAAATAAATCAGTAGCTTTCATTTATACAAAACACAACTGCTGGGAAAGAAATTAGGGAAACAGCACCCTTCATACTAGCCACTAATACAAAGCACTTGGTATAGCTCTAACCAAGGAAGTGAAAGATGCATGAAAAAAAAGTTCAAATCTCTGAAGAAAGAAATTGAAGAAGATATGAGAAGATGGAAAAATCTCCAATGCTCATGGTTCAGGTGAATGAAAATAGTTAAAATGGCCATCCTGCCAAAAGCAATCTACAGATTCGATGCAATTCCTCTCAAAATACCTACACAATTCTTTACAGACCTTGAAAGATCAATTCTCAACTTCATATAGAAAAACAAAAAAAAGCTGAATAGCTAAAACAATCCTGTACAATTAAAAATATTCTGGAGAAATCTCCACCCCTGATACCAAGCTGTACTGTAGAGCAATAGTAATAAAAGCAGCATGGTATTAGCATAGAAATGGGTTGATTAATCAATGCAATTGTACTGAAGACCTTGAAATAAATCCACACACCTATGGACACTTGCTTTTTGACAAGGAAGCCAAAATCATAAAATGGAAAAAGATAGCTTCTTCAACACAGTGTGCTGTTCTAACTGGGTGTCTACATGTAGAAAAATGCAACTAGATCCCTATTTATTATAATGCACAAAACTAAAGTCCAAGTGGATTAAAAAACTCAACAGAAAAGAAGATACACAAATCTGTTAGAAGAAAAAATGAAGAAAAGCCTTTTACTCATTGGCAGAGGAGACAACTTTCTAAATAGAACACCAACAGCTCATGCTTTAAAGTCAGCAATTAATAAATAATACCTCATAAAACTGAAAAGCTTCTCTAAGGAAATGGAAACTGTACAGAACAAATGACAGCCTATAAGCTAGAAAAGTTCTTCACCACCACTATATCTGACAAATGGATAATATCCAAAATATATAAAGACCTCAAGAAATTGAACACCACCAAAACAAATAACCCATTGTGAAAGTAGAGTACAGAGATAAACATAGAAATCTCAACAAAAGAATATGAAATAGCAGGGAAACGCATAAAGAGATGCTCCATGTCCTTAGTGATCAGGGAAACACAAATAAAAATGACTCTAAGATTCCTTCTTATCCCTATCAGAATGCCTATGAAAAAAAATCTCAAGTGACAGCACATGCTGTTGAGGTTGTGGAGAAAGAGGAACACTCTTGCTTTGTCAGTGGAAGTACAACCTTCTACAACCACATTGTAAATCAATCTGGAGCTTTCTCAAAAATATGGGAATAGTGTTGACCTCAACACCCAGGTATATGACTCTTGGACATATATCTGAAAGATGCTCCACAATTCAACAAACACATTTATTCCACTATACGCATGGCAGCTTTATTTGTAATAGCCAAAATGTGGTAACAACCTAGCTGTCCATCCACTGAGGAATGGATAAAGAAATTGTGGCACTGAAGGGAATACTGTTCAGCTACTAAACACAAGGAATTTTTGAAATTTTCAGGCAAATGATGCAACTAGATATGATCATCCTGAGTGACGTAACCCAGACAATAAAAGACACGCATGATATATCCTCACTTATAAGTGGATATTACCCAACATAGATGTCCTTTGAGAGACTGCACCCAGTGGAGGAGGATAGGGACAGATACTGATACTGGCATCTAGACTCTGGGCAGAGCACTGTGAGTTGTATGGAACGGCTGGGAGATGGAAGGACTAGAGGAGGAGGCTCTTAGGAATTTCACACGGAGACTACCAAGGCTTTTGGATATAGACCCAGGTGGCCTGCAAAACTGATTTACCAACCAAAGACATTGCAAGCAGATAACCAAGATCCCCTGTTCATATATTGCCTTTAGATAGTTCATTCTCCACATGGGAAAGGAGTTGAGAGTGAGGGACTGCCTCTGACATGAATTCTGGTACCTGAGATTTGATCACAGCCCCTTGGCGGGGAGCCTCTCTCAAAATAGAGAGGAAAGCGATGCAGGCTATCCAGATGAGACCTGATATGCTGTGGTCAGACTTTGGGGGGGAGTAGTACCCCACCTTTCAAATGACTAGGGGAGCAGAATAGAGCAGAGGACAGAGTGAGGGTGGGACAAGATTATAAAAGCAAAGGATTACAATCAGGATATAATGTAAATAAATTATAATAAAATAAAATAAAAATTATGGTAAAACAAATATTCTGAGATTTATTAAGACACACACACACACACAGAGACATATAGATATCTTCTCTGCAAAATATTGGTCTAGAAACTACTGTTGATACCAAAATTTTTGGTTGCTGAAGAATGCTATATAAAGTGGATTATTGTTTGTATGTATGTTAATACACCACATTAAATTTTAAATAATGTTGAATGCTACTTAAATTCAAAGTAAATAGGTACATATACTATATTATTTAGGGAAATAATTATAGGAATTAAGTGTCCATGTGTTAATGCACATGTAATTTTTTCTTATCATTTGAAAAATATTATTTTGAAGTGATTTTATGAATTTCAATTACTACCAGTCCTATGTATGAAAATGCAATTCTTTATCATACTTAGTAGCAATTATTTTAAGTATAATTATTCTAATAGATCTGTATTAGCATATTATTTAGGTATGAAACAAAAATCCTAATGTTCATGAATGAGTTGTTGTTGTTCTACTTTCCTTTGCTCTTCTAAGAAACTATGTCCTTAGATAATTTGATCATTTACTTTATTTGCCTTTTTCCATTGAGTAGTAGGGGATTTTCAAGTGTCTGTGATAGTATATGTCACATACATATTAACTTTATCCTAAGCTATATGTTACCCTCACATACTTTTGACATTGTCTTTCAAAGTATAATAATTTTATAATATAATTTATTTTTAAATTATAGATTTGATAATGGTGTTAAATATAAGAAGTGTCTTTTTAACCCAAGACCTAAAGGGTATTCTCAAAAGGTTTCTACTAGAAGTTCTAGATTTTGTAATACTAGATTGAGACACAAGATTTTTAATGATTATTTTAAAATATAGTGTTAGATTCAGATAAAAATCTAATTTTTGACTTTTTAATTTATAAATGGATTAGAAAGAGAACAGGGGATGGTATGTAGGAGGGTTTGTAGGGAGGAAGAAGAGGAGACAAATACTGCAGTTACATTATAAACAGGATTATCCATTAGTTATAGAACAATAAATTGAGAAGACTTTCATTTTCTGATAAATTATCTTTGCATCCATATCAAACCATAACCATTCAGGAATGGTACTATATCTGGAATACTTTATATTCCATTGAGCTATTTGTATAATTTTAAAACTATCACGTCTTGATATTAGATCTTTTATTTTTATACTATCACAATTCTTGAAATAATGTAGTATAGGATCAATATATTGTTGTTTTAAAACAAACTTTCACCACTTTCTAACCTTTAAACCCTTGGTATAATTTTGTTATGAAGCTTTAGAAAAAACAAGACAAAACAAGCAAACCAGATACATAAAATATTCTAAACTGTTGTTTAGCATTCAATTTATTCTATATATAAATGATACATTATAATATCAAAATTTTCTAATGATCACAACACATAAATTAAACATATTTCTCCACAAATTTCATTTTTGTTTAAACAATATGTTTAAATGAACAGTATATTTTAAATCAATTTTATATACAAGTATATCATATTTCTGATGTTATCATAAAGTGAAATTATAGTGATTTTCTCCACTTGGTGATGTGTTAATATACATAAATATAATTGAAGTCTTGAAAATGGTCTCTTTATCAAGATATGTTCTAAAAGCCTGCACAAGTGAGGAGTAGTGGCACATGACTTAGATCCATTTATTCAGGAGGCTGAGGCAAACTGGACCAATAAACACAGGACGTCTAGACCATATCTTGGACTTGCTACGTAGGCGAGACTGGCCCCAAACTCACAGAGATCCACCTACCTGTGCCTCCCCAGTTCTGAGACTAATGGCATGTGCTAGCATATCTAGCAACTTTATTTTTATGAGGAACATATGATGAACTTTATTGTTAGTGAATCTAATGTTTTCTAAGTCATTCACTACTGCAGTAGTGTTCTTTATGTGCTGGTCATTTTACTTGAAATGTTGTTATTTGTTATTAACTGGTATATACTCTCAGACCTCTTTTTTAAATTTATTTATTAATTCATTCATATTACATATTAATTTTTATCCCATCCCTTCTATCCTGCCATTCCTCTCTCCCTCCCACTTTCACCCTATTTCCCTCCCCAGTATTGATGTATTGGCAGAGTAGAGGCATGTTTCTTCCTTGGCTTGAGATATCTCACAGTCAGAATGAGTCTTTCAAGGCTCAGATTTCAGTTTTTCTTTGCAGCTGAGTAAGATTTAATGTATGAATGTAAAATGCTTTTCTATTCATTGATTGATCTAGGACATCTAGGCAGTTCCCACTTTCTGAGTAAAGCATAAAGAGCAGCCATAAACATGAATGGACAAATGTCTCTGCTGTAGAATATACAGCCTTATGAGAATATGCCCATGTGCTGTACGGCTCTACAAGTAACAAAATGCTTGTGTTTAGACTTCCTACTACAAAAATTTCAAACACAAAGAGATATAGGAATAATAATTCTAGTCCTTAAGTACCTAACAAAATTTTTCAGTTCCCAACAGTTATTCAAGTATTTTTGTATTTTTTACTGATTCTTTGCATTTGTTTATATGCCTTATTTGGAATATATTTTAAGAAAAAATGCTAGACATTATGAACTCTGCTTCCAATCTCCTAATTGTAGTGTATAATTGAGCACCATTTCATATTTTCCAGCTGTCCCATTATTTAAATTCAAGGATGTATCAATTATTTTTAAAAATTTAGTAAAATTAACAGTTACTTAAATGTGTCTTTTTATAATTATATTGTTTGAAATGGGCTCACATACTGCAGTGAATATTCATTATTATTTTTATTTCTTTTACTTTTAAAATTTTCACTTATCTCTTATATCACACTTGTTTATCACAGAAACTGTCATTTTTTTTCCCAGAAAATGTTTCACAGATTTGATCCTCCTGCCTCTCCTGGAAGCCTCGTCACATCTAGGACCTGAAACTTTCATTTATTCTATTTGTCTTTACTCACTTTTAAGAATAAGCCATGTATTTTGTAAAAAGGCATATTATTTCCATGCATGTCTAAGTATCATAGGTTAAATATACATAAGTACATAACTATATGTGTCATTACAATTTCATATTTATTTATTTATTTTATCATATTCTTAGCCCATTATGGTTTTTTGTCCCTTCCTAACCCAACTGGAGCAGTTCCTCTTCTTCAACACTTTTATATAGAAATTCTCTATTAGTTTCTTTGGATTATTTTTAAATATTTCTGAGCCACAGGATCAGTGCTTAGCCACAGGATTATGTGACTCTGTGTATTTTATGCTAGTCACAAATAGTAAAAATAAATAAAATTAATTGGAGTAAGATAATTTAGGTGAGTTGTGTTATAAATAATACCATTAAAATTTAAAGTCAAAACCAAATCAATTGGAATTTATTGTTCTTAATTTTATTAGGTGGGGAATAATATGTCTTTTGGGCTTGTTATGCAGGCTACTGTGATTTTTTGGTATGTTTTTTACACAGCAACATAATGAGCCCTGAATGGCAAACAAATCTCCGATTCCTTACAGCTGGGATTCCAAGTGGGAGCCATCATTCCAAGGTTGTTGCTACCCTGCTGGACAGAGCACTTTGCATTAGTCAACTTTCTCATTGCTGTAACAAAATGCCTGACAGAAACAAGGTGCGTTAAAGAAAATGGCTGATGGTTCTAGAATTTTCAGTGAATCATTGTGTGTACAAAAATGGCAGAGCATGGGAAATAAGATCATTGAAGCTAGGCATCAGATGAAGAGTTGTCATCATGTGCCTGGTACCTGTTTTCTTTAGATGGGCCTCACTGTTTAGTATTAGCACCCAGAAAAATATTTATTTCAGAGGATTAAGCACTTATGAATGACTAATCTCTGGATGTATTTCACTAATCACAGTGTTTCTTAATACAAAAATACTGACAATCTTGGAAAATGTTGTCTTCAAGGTTGCCAAATACAAATAGTCAAAACACTATGAATGTAACATTAATATAATTCCTCATTGTTTCATGGTTCTTCTTGCTGTATGTAGTTTATTTCATACATGTGTAATAATATAAAGGTATTTATAAAAATAAAAAATATTATAAAAATACATACTTGTCCTAAAATAACACTTGCCAAACCAAAATAAAAATAAAAAATAAAAACACAAGTTGAACTCCACATTTAATTTTCTTTTGAGTATTATGTAAGAAGGTTAAGCATTTGGAGGGATTAGACACAGGCAGTATCTACCACGTAATGCTCTACATGCTTGTGTGAATCTTCTTATATAGGCAAAAGCTGTATTTTGTTTGGCAAGTGTTCTTTAGAACAAGTTTGTATTTTTCATAATTTTTTAATTTTTTGCATATACATTTATATTATTGTACATATATGAAATAACTACATACAGCAAGAAGAACCACTAAACAATCAGAAATTTTTCACATATTTTCCTTCTAGATATCAGAATGTTAAAGTTTTGGGCACCTTTGACTTGTTCAGCTTCAGACTCTGTCTCTGCAAGTTTTTCAGAGGCTCATTTCTACTTCATATGTACTCTGAAATATTACCACAATTTTTGTATGTATCCATTTGCTGCTCATTTAAATTACACTCAATGTAGCAATTCAGTCCCAAGGGTCTAAAGAGAGTTCTGTGCTCATCCAATTCAAAACATCAGCTATAAATCCCACCCCCCCACACACAAAAAGAATGTAAAAGGGCACACCAAATTTTCTGAGTCTGCAGGAAGAAATGAATCCTTATATACTGCTTCTGGGAAGGTAAATTAGTCTAGATACAATTGAAGACATGGAAATCAGACAGAAAATCCTCAGAAAACTAAGAATCCAATAGTCGTAAGATACAGCCATATTATTCCAAATGATTCAATGTCAGCATATTGTAGTGACAGCCAGAGACTTATGTTTGTCACACTATTTACAAGAACCAGCTTATGTGGGTTTCCATAGAAGGGCAGGTAAATTTCATATGATAGGTTCTCACAATCATATATAAGTCAGTATATAAGAAGATAAAATTACACTATTTGCAGAAAAAAACGTATAATACTAGAAGTAAATCATACTGTTAAGCAAAATTACTAAATTAAGAAAGACAAATCTTTCTTGTTTTTTCTCATATGCATAAGAAAGATTGCTAAAAAACCAGACATTCATGAAGAAGAATTATAATTTGAAAAAAAAAAAAAAAGGAGAATATTGAGTAGCACAATTAAGGATGTTAATCATGAGTGAATATGATCAAAATACATTAAGTATACAAATGAAAACATTTTCATAAGACCTATGGCTTTTGCAATCACTATTATATCTAAATCTCTCTAAAATGTGTGACAAACTAAATGTCTAATTTTTAAAGGGCTTTTAATTACTATCTTCTTTTCCTACATTTGGGTATCTATATTTACCTAATTTTTTAAGGTCTGCATCAGGGTTCAGCTTCTTATCAGTATCTCCAATCATTTTTTTTCTTTATTTATTTGTACCCCAAACATTATGCAGGGACTTTTATCTATTTTTTTGGTTTGCGTTTGAGCGACAATCATTTAACTTACAATTTAGCAATTGACATAATTTTAATATCATAACTTTGCTCTTGACTTTCAGAAAATGTAATTAATATTTTTAAAGGCTAGTACTCACTATATAGCTCTAGCTGGCAGGAAACTTACATAGCGATCAGGCTGGCCTCAAACTCAGAAACATCTAATTACAGTGAGAAGTGATCAATGTGTGGGGGCCAGAGTCCATGTCAAATGTAGTCCCTACTTCCCGTATTATGAGACCCAAAAGGAGATGGCGCTACCTTTCTACCATATCTGAGGAGATGGTCTAGGTCCTCACCATGCATGCTCCTTGCTTCTTTCATCAGTCCCTGCCCCTTCCCCCTTCTTTGCCTGGATTTGTTGGCTCCATTGGTCTCCTTGTCCTCCCCCAGGTCCTTCTCTTCCTGAACTCTTCCATCAGACCACCTGGCCTCCACCCTGAAGTTAGCTGTGAGTCTCAGCATCTGCTTGGAATCCCTGCTGGGTGGAGTCTTTCAGAGAACCTGTATGGTAGGATCCCTTCCTGCTCTTTCTCTTCAATTGATTCTGTGGTCTATTTTATTTATCATTCTGAATGAGAATTAAGCATCCTCCCTAGGATCCTTCTTGTTACTTAGTTTCTTTAGGTCTGTGTATTGTCTTTTCAAGAGGAATCAGCAGGAAGCAGCCTTGGTGTCTGAGGATTCACTGCAGGATCATCACCTCATGAAGAGGAGGCATGGGATACTGGAACAAATTGGCAACAGTTTAGAAATGCGCTTCAGTTTAGTCCCAACAAAGGCATCTGCTGACTGTACATGAATCCCAAGTGTAGGCCTTATCTGAAGCATCCTGCTCCAGGGTGAGGGGCTGGGCCTACATACTGACTGCTACTGATACATTTTAAAGACCATGTGAAGGAGCAAGATGAGGCTTGACATAGTTCCCTCCAGCTGAGGGCAATTTCCAATGGGACTAACAGCTGGAAACCTTTCAAACTAGAGAGAAAATATATTTTACTTCTCAAGGTTATGAGCTGCAGATCATGTTATGCTTATACTGTATTCTGCCCTAGAAAGACACACATAGTCCATACTCACTTATCTTATTCAATTTAGTCACCCAAGATGTTAACTGCCTATTCTACTAGAGATTTAATATATGTGTGTTTTCTCAAATTCTTTCTGATCCATCCACTCAATCCTTTGTGTATATCTTAGACACAGAAACTTATTCTTTAAACTGAGGTTTGTGTTAGGTCTATATATTTCAAAATGGTGGGCGTATCTTTCTTGTAACTTTGCTCTTGATTCTTCTAAATTCTCACCGAGGCCTGAAAACAGCCTTCAGCAGCAGTAGCAGCAGTAGCTGGCTTCTTCCCAGTAATCGTCCCTTTAATGGCGGTTAGCTGTCAGAGCCAGCATGTGTCCTTTCTGATTTTGTTGTCTCCACAGACACTGCTTCTGTGATTTTTATACTATCTTCGGCATTTACTTTATATTGTAATTCTAATGGCAGGGACTTTGGTCACAGCAGTCTTCTTCATCATTATGGCCCCCAGAGATTGGGGAGCTAAGACCAACCTCTCTCCTGTGCTTTCCAGCTCTTGAAACTGCACATCACTCCCATGGTTACTACTGCCATAGTTCCTTCATGCCCATCTTTGCCTTTGCATTAGGTCTCAAACACTCATGGAACCAACTCTCTCTATTGATTTTCCTGTTTGGGAAACGTAAGCTAGTCTGATTCATTTTTTGGACATTGGAGCGTATTCTTTTTTTATTGGGACATGGATTATATGGAGTTGTCAGGGACAATGAAAAATGTGAATGAAAACTATCGTGTTCAATACATGCTTGAGCTGAAAATTTCTCCAGTGTTTATCTTAAATTCACAGAGAAATGGACCCCTGTACTCTGTTTTCCTAGTTCTAGAAAAGCTAATTGTAGCTCAATCCATTTATCCACAAATTTCGGGAATTCCTTGTTTTTAATAGCTGAGTAGTATTCCATAGTGTATATGTACCACAGTTTCTTTATCCACTCTTCTACTGAGGGACACTTAGGCTGTTTCCATGTTCTGGCTATTATGAATAAGGCTGCTATGAACATGGTTGAGCAAATTTTCTTGTTGTGTGCTGGAGCATCTTCTGGGTATATTCCAAGGAGTGGAATAGCTGGGTCTTGAGGAAGCCCTATTCCCATTTTTCTGAGATAGCACCAGATAGATTTCCAAAGTGGCTGTACTAGTTTGCATTCCCACCAGCAATGAAGGAGTGTTCCTCTCTCCCCACATGCTGAGAAATGATCATAATGAGTGAGTTAACCCAGAAGCAGAAAGAATCAAATGGTATATACTCACTTATATCTGCATACTACTAGCCCAAGGGGCATGTCCCACAAAAGCCTTCACTTACCAGGAAACTGGGACAGAGGGGAAGGCATCCTATTGGGACTCTAAATGAGAGACGCATGGGAGAATAGCAAAATAAAAGGATACAGATGGTACTAGAAATCTACAAGTAGAACAATATGATAGGGAGTTTTGGGCCCAGGGGTCCCGCTCAAACTAAGGCACCAGCCAAGGAAAATACAGGAGGTAAACTTTAAACCCCTTCCCAGATCTAGCCAATGGTCAGAATATTCTCCACAGTTGAGTGGAGAGTGTGATACGACTTTCTCACGTACTCTGGTGCCTCACATTTGACCATGTCCCCTGGAGGGGGAGACCTGGTGGCACTCAGAGGAAGGACAGCAAGTAGCCAAGAAGAGACTTGATACCCTGTGAGAATATACAGGGGGACGTAATCCCCCTCAGGAACAGTCATAGGGGAGGGGAATAATGGGAAAATGGGGGAGGGGAGGAATGGGAGGATACAAGGGATGGGATAAACATTGAGATGTAACAAGAATAAATTAATAAAAAAAAATTCTAAAAAAAAAAATAAAAAAAATAAATAAATAAAAGTAAAGGCAGCATGAAAAAAAAAAAAAGAAGAAGAAAAGCTAATTGTATTCACTGCTATGTGCTGTTTGAATTGTGCTGTGTAGTGTGGACTTTGCTGAGAAATAATTTCATTTTGTGCCTTCTGTGTGACCACGCAGTGTAGCCGTCATTGATAATTCTTCTGTCCTCTTCTAGTGCCTCCATTCACAGAAACTTCCTAAACAGCTGCAATACTGCCCTCAAGGCAGACTATGCTAGGGATAATAACATAATTACTGAAGTCCTAGGAAGGAAAAACCCATGCTGGGTTGCAACTCATTACTTAAGACAGCATTACTATGAGATGACAGACTTTGAAAACAATCAATATTGGTTCTTATCCATTACCTCTTAAGTTGAGGTTTTATGTTTTCTTTTCATTTTCTCATAAAATAAAATAATTTTTATTCTCCTATTATATATTATATCCTGACAGCAGTTCCCTGCTTCTCACTCCCCCTCCCTAGATTCAGCCCTTTCCACTTCTCGGAAAAGATCAGGCCTCACAGGGACAACCACCAAACATAGTATAACAAGTTACAATAAGACCAGGTACTTAACAGTTGAGAGAGAGGAGAGGAGACACGTTTATAAATATGAAATTGAGTTTATCATTCAGTATGATCATTTTTGGTTCCATCCATTTGTCTGCAAGTTTCAGGATTTCCTTGTTTTTAATAGCTGAGTAGTATTCCATAGTGTAAATGTACCACAGCTTCTTTATCCATTCTTCAACTGAGGGACATTTAGGTTTTTTCAGTATTCTGGCTATGATGGATAAGGCTGCTATGAACCTGGTTGAGCATATGTCCTTCTTGTGTGGTTAAGCATCTTCTCGGTAGTTGAATAGCTGGATAATGAGGTAGCTCTATTCCAAGTTTTGGAGAAAGCACCAGATTGGTTTCCAAAGTGGTCGTACAAGTTTGCACTACCACCAGCAATGAAGGAGTGTTCCCCTTTCTCCACATCCTCATCAGCATTTACTGTTTATGACTGGACACAGGCCCAAAAGGGATGTCCCATGAAAGTCTTCACTTACCAGGAGATTGAGATAGAAGCTAGGACCTCCTATTGGGACTCTAGGGACAGAAGTGTGGGATAACAGGGAAAAATAAAGACCCAGAGGGTCCTAGAAACCTACAAGAACACCATGATGTGTGGATCTGGACACAGGGGCGTCTACTTAAACTACTGCACTAAACAAGGATAATACATGCAGTAAGCACTGATCCCCTACTCGAATCTAACCAATGGACATGACATTCTCAACAGCTGTGTGGAGAGTGGGAACTGACTCTGACATGGACTCTGGTGCCCCATATATGACCACTTCCTCTTGGTGGGGAGGCATGGTGGCACTCAGAGAAAGGATAAGCAGGCTACCAAGATGAGACCTGATAGGCTATGATCATAAGGTATGGGAGGATGTCCCCTTCTGTCACAGACCTAAGGGAGGGAATTAGGGTGAAAGAGGGATGGAGAGAGGACCAGGAGGATACAAGTGAAGGGATAGCAATTGAGACGTAATCTGAATAAATTAATAAAAATTTTTAAAAAGTAAATATGCAATTGAATCTTTCAAAAATAATTTTAAATAAATGAAAAGACATAATTGGTAAATGTTAGGTGTTACTGTAAGCTTTCCATTTTGCCTCAAAGAAAAGTAAAGAAAATAATTCATTTATTATTATATCTGTCTCATTCAAAAATGAAGCAAATACAAGTTTAATTAATTAAAAATCAACATATCTTACTATTGTAAGAGAATGTATGTTAGATAAGTATAATTATTTATATTTGTACTGTATCCCAATATTCTGATATCTTTTATAGATAAATCTATACTGTATTTTATTTCCACTAGTCTTTAGCAAATAAATATATTGCCTTATTTGTAAGAAATATGAGTGAATGATGACAATGTACACAATATTTAAAGTGTCTGATGATAAGAGCATGTTTGTTTTCTTTTCAAGGGGAATCAGCAGGAAGCAGCCTTGATGTGTGAGGATTCAGTGCAGGATCATCACCTCATGAAGAGGAGGCATGGGGGACTGGAACAAATTGGCAACCAGAAATGTTGTGCTTCCGGTTAGTCTCAAAAAGGCATCTGCTGACTGTACATGAATCCCAAGTGTAGTCCTTCTCTGAAGCATCCTGTGCCAGGGTGAGGGGCTGGGCCTAGATACTGCTTCTGGTGAATTTTGAAGGCCATGTGAAGGAGCAAGATGAAGTTTGACATAGTTCCCTCCAGCTGAGGGTGATTTCTAAATGGGACTAACAGCTAGAAAACGTGCCAGATAGACAGAAAATATATTTCACTTCTCAAGGTTCTGTGCTGCAAATCATGTCACCCACCACGATATCAGTAAGACTTTATTAAGCACTTAATCAAACCCCGTATTTAACATTGGTAGAAAGTGTGTGGACAAACGGAGTGGCAGAACCTAAAAAGAAAATTTTAGTATGCCTTTTGTTAAAGAAAAATATGAATGTACAAGATAATACGATGTAAGTTTCAGGCTTCTGAAATAATATATTCTGTGAATATAGATAAAAACATAATGTTGTAGGTGTTGTGCGTGTGTATCTGCAAATTTAGAGGACATCCTGAGAGATTTGGTTCTATTCCTTTACCTTCTGGGTCCTTGGGGAAAAAGCCAAGTGTTTCTTTACATGCTAAGCCATTTGTAGTCACATGAAACTAGGATTTGAAAGTGTTGATGTTGAGACTTCATGCAAAACTTTTAAGTCATTTTTATTCCAGCTTGGACCTTTTGCTCCTGGATTAAACCAATGATAAATCTTACAATATGTTAAAGTACCAAACCCATAGACCAAATAAGTTTTAGAATCTGGTTCTGTATGTGGCTAGTCTTTCTAAAGATGTAGTGGATGCTTTTTGTTTTTCATATTTTTTCTTTAAATGTTGAAATTTATAACCCTAATCAGATCAGTGTGCTGTGCATGGTAGCTAGCAATGTAACAATGCAGTTTCTTTTCCACAAACTAAAATTATATTAGACTTATGTTTAACTGGATTTCAGAACAAATCTACTTAGTGTCCTCTGATGGCCATCTTTCCCGGAGGACAGCATAAGTTCCCAAGGCCTAAAATCAGCATACATTTTCCTCAACCTCAACAGAGGCCTGGCTCACTGTCTTCTGTGTTACTGGTGGAACCAGATTGATCATAAGATCAATTTTATAAAGCAAAAGTTTAATTCTTGGACTAGGTCCAAGAAATACTGATGTGAACAGACTTTATATTAAATTATTGCCATATATGAACATCATTGTAAAGTATCTGAATATTCATGTGGAAAGATCTTAAACTTTCCCTACTTAATCATTTAATTTGTCAGTACATTACTGAAGTTCTCAGTATATATAACCCATACTGAATATTTAAAAACAGTGAGGATTTCTCAGTTGTATTCTATATTATCATATCATGTGCTCATTGTACAGTATAGAGTTTGCTTAATACAGAACAATCTTCTAATCTTTTGTTATAATTACATCACTTTCTTGTTGATTCAGTGAAAATAAAATTTGTTAATATTTTGAGAATTAAACAATACATATATCTTTAATAAAATGGCACATTACTGAATACACATTTACCCATAATTATAATGTCTTCCAGGACAGTGCATTTTTCTGAGATACCTACGTATCAACTTCAAAAACAAAAATGAGGAAAGTTCTGTTTGAAAAAGTTTATATTCACAGTATTTTTTTGAAATGGGTTTGCTCAATGATGAATTTGAGGCAGAAAGTATTGCTGGATGCTAAATTCTATATTTGGAAATACATTTTGTCTTCAGCAATCACACAGAGATAATAGCTAAAGAATAAGAAAGTTCTCTCGTGTTAGCCATAGAGATCAGGGAGGCAGGGCACTTTCACAGAATCTCTGCTGATTTCACTCTTTCAGTGTCTAGGTATGTTTGTTTCGCTCTCTGGTGATAGAAGTGTGGGAACAAGGGGAAATGAAAACCATGTTAAATCCTTTCAATTTCTATGTTTATGTGTCAGCTCACCTGCAGTTGCTAGAACAATCCAGAGGAAAAAAATCAATGTCAAAAGTATGTGAAATTTTGAGAACAATTTTAGTTTTTACTTTGGAGGCTTTAAAAAATATCTCAGTTCTCACAGGTTGCCAACAATACAGTGAAGTCCTTATGCCATCTATGCACTTCTTAAGTTCCTTAATCAAACACCACAGAAATGTAACATTTTCTGTGAAATATTACCTGTAATAAAGTAACTTAAAATACAAGTGAATTACATTTCTGTGCACTAATTTTTCTTAAGTGTTAGATTGTTTCTGAAACAAACAAGGATATCTAAATTTTAATAAAAATATAATTGCTTGCTCTTTTTAAAGGATACCATAATAGGAAGGAATAAAAATGAGACAAATACATGTTGCTGGACAGAGAGGAACTTGCTAGGGGAAAGGATACTGCATTTCTAAATTTTGGACTACATTTATGATATAGTCATTTATTTGTTTATTTATTTCACTAAGGAATGCTAGTATTTATCCTTCTTGAGTTTATATGGCCTTATAAACTATTTTGATGAATATACTTTGCAAAGACAACCTTTTTAACTTGTGTTTTTCTTCTCTGTATAGGTTTCTAGTGATGTGTAAATGCTAAATTTTATTTTAAAACACTCTTTCCAATTAGTACTGGTGTACAAGGTTCAGGATATTTTATTGTTGTCATATGGAAGTGATAAAATAATTTTTGTAGTTTTACAGTGTAGGATTGCTAGTACATTCTGACTTGCACAAACTTACTGTGTGGCATGCTGTTAAATTAAAATATAGCAGCCTCCATAGTGCTGAATTTGAGAACGCTCCACAGCATGGCTCTGACACTAGTGGATAAATAGGGAAGTTTAGTTAATATTTCCAAACTTTAAGATATATGTTATTATTATAGATAATAATTATTATTTTATTTTCAAGACAGGGTTTCTCTGTGTAGCTCTGTGTGGGTGTCCAGAGCCCTGGACATCCCTCCTTAGAAAAGCTGGCCTCCAAGAGGAAATCCACCAATCTTCTTATGCTGGATTTAAAGGCATGTGCCACTACCGTCTAGATACAATTTTTTATAAAGAAAATGGCATAAGAATAAATGAGCATGTGTATGTGAAATGCTTATCCATGGGGTCTACTCATCATTTGAATGTGTTTGCTAAACGCTTTTTGTTGGTAGCATTTGTATGGTTTTATTGACATTTTCCCTATCAGTATTTTTAAACTCTTCTCCTCAGAAACTTAATTATCTAGAAAAATATTTCTGAAGTTATAAAAGAAATTTGAAAAAAGAAATTCTCTAGTGTATTTAACATGGTTTACTTTGAACCAGACCCCTCCTCATCAAAAGATGCATGTATCCCAATTTATTTGTTCATTGTGCTCCTGACACTCAGAAAATAATTCTAAGCAGATGAAAGATTAATTGATAATTCTTTTAAAACAAAATCTGATCTTTAGCCTTTTTCATTCACTGATATAGCTCGTCTGGAAGAGTAAAAATTAAGCTAATTATGTTATATTAAATCTGTAAAACAGTACTGATATATATATATATATATATATATATATATATATATATATATAATGCATATGAATTCACAAATAACTAAAACAAAGTAATTACAAAATGAGAAATAAGTATTCATCAGACAGTTCCCTGGAAGAGCATGTAGTATGTTTTCAGAGTTAGTTTAGATGTGGAGCTTTTGGCCTGCTCTGGTAATTTCTTAATGCAGAAGCTGACTAGATAACTGAATTTCTGTGTGGGCACAACTTAGAAAGGCATCTCCACAGCTCTCCTATGTCCTGTGTGATACGCTTTACAAAGGAAGAAAAAAATCAACTTATGAGAAACACAAGTTCAATGATGCTTTCATCTACTTTCATAATACATGCATGCTGCCTGCTTACTAACACATGCACACAGCTTTCTGTTTGAATTAAATTTTATGAACGTCAAATTTTACTACCAGTATTCCTGCACTTGAATGATTAGGTTGTGCAATTTTTGTTGATAAAAACATATTTTATATCATCAGAAGTATATATCCTTGATCAAAATATCTTTGGCAAAATATGAGAGACACCAATAATTTATGACAGAAAAATAACTTATTGAGGCTTATTTTCAGCATCAGCTTGCAGCACTAGCCACATCATGAGGAATGAGTATTTCCTTCACCATACTTGACATAGAGAATAAAATTTTATTCCTGTTTCATTATTGACTATAATTCTATTTACTGTCTATGCTAAAGAGAGCTGATTTTTCTAAGTCAATTTTGTTAATATTGGTTCCCATCACTATATAAGCGTTTTTTATAATATGCACCCTGATTCTCTATTCTGCTTGAAGTTAAATTTATATTTCATGAACATCATAGTGTCCATTTCCTCTTCAACAGACCTGTGTACCATCAAACCTTTGTGCACACATGTGTGGATCATTTTGTGTGTGGCCATGATCCGTGTTCCACTTAAATGCAATATATTTTAAAAACATTTCTCCCTAGTCTAACACTAAAACAAGAAGTGGAGAATTAACACGACACAGTGAGCTACAGTCTCAAAACCCCTTAAGGTATGGCATCACCACTGACACATGCAGAAACTCATCAGGCCATAGTTTGGAGGGGAATAATGTTCTGCTCTGTAAATGTTGATGTTGAAATAGCTAGGAGACAGGCACTGAGAGATGTTCCCTCAGTCATTGTCCTTTAGTTCTGGTCTCTCTACCTATTGTCCCTTTTAATCCATCAACATATTATATAAAAACTAGACAGCTATTTAATACCTTGATAGCATTTTGCAGGATCAATTCTGTAGGTTGTCAGATAATAAAAACAATCTTCCCTTGTATTTGCTTGAAAAGCCTGTTTTATTATTATTATTTTTCTTTTTTTTCTCTTTTTTTTAATGTCTGACAACCTATAGAATTGATCCTAAAAGTGCTATCAAAGTAGTAAATGGCTATCTAATTCTACCACAGACAGAATTTTGCCTAAAAAAAGGCAAGCTTGGATATAGGCAGAGTCGATGACCAAACTCTGCCAAGACAGGCTAAAGAAGTCCTCAATAGTTCCTGCCTCACAAATATGTCTTTCAGATATATTGGGCCAGAAGGCTGAAGAAGATGCCCCAATATTATAGACAGTGTTGGGTGACTATTCAGGTAGCAAACTATCTCTGTTATCTTCTCTTTTGGAAAGCTACTAACATGCACTGCTGTCATACTCAGGTAATCAGGTTTATTCCTTTTGATGTCTATGATGGGGTTGAAGACCAGGGAGCTTAGTTTTACAAAGAAGCTTAGTTGTTTTGGTGTTAAGACGTTTTTACTTCTAAGTTGATAATGACAAAATGTGATGGAGATTGATTTACATTCAGAATTTTAGAGGCACCAAGTAGGAGAACTGTTTTCTTCGAGGATATCAAATGCAAATAGCCCAAACACTAAGAATGTAACATTTATATAATACCTGATTGTGTCATGGTTATTCTTGATATAGACAGTTTATTATATATATGTAAAATAATATAAGTGTATATGTAAAAAACAAAAAATGTTTAATAAAAAAGAAATAAAAAGCAGGCTTCTGCATTATAATAAATGTTTGGTAGCTAAAAACAGTTTTGATTAGATTTCTATATTTTATGGCTTGAAAAATATCTTTACCACCCTCCTCAGTAACTGAAAGTCCAAATAATAATATTTTAATTAAAAAAGAACAATCTTGACTAATAAAATGTAAATTAGAAGCTGGATGACTTAGCTCCTAATTTATGTGTTTGATGTCATATTATTATGGGTATTACTATGATATTTAATATGATGCTAGTGGATTAAGCCGTCATGTATTTTTAATGCCCTAGAGGCAGTGGATACCCTTTTCTTCAGATGCTAGATCCTCCCTATGCCATTTTGATCTGTGTCCTAGAGCTGAATTTTAGGAGTTCTAATGATGGGATTTACTTTTCTTCTGGCTTCTGGCTGGATAGGCCAATGGGGAATGTAGGCAGTGGACTAATGGTTAATTCGACACATATATTAAGAAAACTTCCAGGTTGGATTCCTCTCCAACACTCCTTTCTAGAGCATGTCTTTTGCTGGAGGCCTTCCCAAGGACTCCACAGCTATCTTAAAGGGCCACCAATGGTGCCCTCAAATATGAAGTATTTCTTCTTCCCTTTAAAATTATAGTTAGGATGTTCCAACATTTCATGATTTTTGTGAGCCCTTTCAAATTTTCATCAAAAACAATTTTAAAAAAGGAATCCCAATCTTAAACATTTGTGGTCACTCCTTTTGAAATTACCAGTGTTTCCTTCTAGGATCTTGAATGATAGACTGAGCTAATTGCCTCATTTTTTTATATTTTATCAAAACTACATTTTTGGTAAAGTCTTTGAAACTTATTTTAAAGCATATGGGTTTTGGTTTTTCAGTTCTCAATTAGAGAATCATCTTCATATCAGAGATGTTAAAAATGAAATCTTTTCTGTATTATTTGCTTTATTTAAAGGGTGCAATGATTACCAAATGGCATTTCTAACCTTGCTGGGTGGTTTTTGGCAAACATATTTTAAATTTTACTGTAATATAATGTTTTGGCAAACATAATTTTTAATAATATGTTTTTAAGATAAAATGCAATTATTTTTATAATAGTATATATTCCTCGTATAGATTTTTAAAAGAAAAATCTCTGACTTTCTATCTTATATTGATTTGATTCTGTTTTTTAATTTTTCCTCAATATTTCTTCTCTTTTGTGTCTAATATACAGTGTCATCTTTAAATAAATGAAACCACTTGTCTTGTCCAAAGATATTTAAAAACTTTAAGTTCAAAAGCCTAAATTAATTACTAAAGTAAGCTTCTAGTATTAATTATATGGATCACATGCAAAAAGTTAGACATGATAGGTAATACATATGTTTTATTCTTTAAAATTACCTTCTGATCTTAAGCATTATGATTATGGATATTTTCAGGCTTCTATATCTATGTACTGTGTGTACATGGTACCTGTAGTGGGCAGAAGAGGGAGTACGATACTAAGGAATGAGAATTACGGGCAGTTGTAAGTTGTCATGTGGGCACTGGAAATCAAACGTCGGTTCTCTGGAAGAGAAGCCAATTCTCTGTACAACTGAGCCATCTCTCCAGTCCCTTGTTTTTCTTCAAATTCAAGAAGACAAATACAAAATACAAAACATGTCAACTCAAAATAAAGATATTAAAGACGTGACATTTCACAGAGAAATTCAAATTTCAGCTCCATTTAAAATAAAATATATTAGGTATACCACTCTCACATATAAAATCAGAATCACTAAGCACTATCATCATTGGTATGCTTATTATTTTGCCTACAACTAGATATAATAATTATATAACAAATAGCATGAGTGAATTTTGTTATTTTCAGAATTCTACCTTGGAAATAACCATCTATTCAAACACAGTGTAAGCCAATACTTGTTTCCCACTAAAATCAGCAGTAGAGAGTTACATCTTACCTATTGATTCTGCAGTTGTTGGGCTTGGCAATCCAACACTGAGTTTTCAGATGCTTCAGTTGCAACAGTGATTTGAGCTCTACTCTAAGTTTCATTTATTTTAAGGAAGCTTCAAGTAATGACTCAGAGAAAATGTACAGCATAAGCAGACATTCAAACTTCATTTTCTGAGCTGAATCATCTCTAGGACTCTCAGGAAGGATGTGAGTGTTTGAACAAGAGTTCCAGCTTAAGAAGCAGATGATGAGAGTAGCTAAATTTTTCACCTTGATTGATGATGACTTTTTTTTTTAATTTTTTTTATTAATTTATTCTTGTTAAATCTCAACGTTTATCCCATCCAATGTATGCTCCCATTCTTCCCTCCCTCCTACTCTAAGCATTAATTTCAACAAGCATTTCTTGAGAACTCGTTGTGCCCCACTCTGTGGTAGGCACAGGAGATGCCATGGCCAGGTTGCAGCAGCCACACCATTTCCTGTGCGCCATTACCGAAATAAAAAAAAAAATAAAAAAAAAAAAAAAAAAAAAAGAAGCAAATAAATGAATTATAGCTTAGGCATGAAGAATGAAATAAGAGTAAGAAAATATGTTTTGTTTTCTGTAACCTTAATCTCTCTGTAAAATATAAAATCTTATGTATATATCATGTGCAGATGATTATTTTACCCCAAATACTTATTATATGAAATGGGAATATAAGGTAAATGTTTGCAGGTTTTATGAGAATATATATATATATATATGTATATATATATATATATATATATATATATATATATATATATATATATATATATATATATATATATATGGAGCGTGTGTATGAAAAACATTCACTTCTCTATTCTCCTTTAATAATATCTGTCAGTCAAAAGTCTACAGATTAAAAAAAAAAAAAAAAAGACCTGCAATATCAAACAGATTACACAGAGAATGAGAAGAAGAAAAAAGAATAGAAATGTTCTCAGAATACATACCTTCACCTCTGACCGAGAACAAGTAGACACCACTTATGGAAACCTAACTGAGCTGAACCCTGTCATAGCTGCTCAGTTCTGCCCACCTGCCAGCTGGAAAGAGAAGTGATTTAAAGGATGGAGCTCTCAGAAAAGCTGGGACTTGGCTGATGATCTTGGGATCAGCATATTGTGAGGCATATGAAGACTTTCAGAACTGGCAAAGGAATAAGCAATGAAAATTGAAAATGTAAATACAATAGCCACCGAAAATTTGGATTATTCAGGGGAAAATTCAGGGGAAAATGGGAGGGAGGGAGGAGTGGGAAGATACAAGGGATGGGATAACAATTGAGATGTAATATGAATAAATTAATAAAATATATTTTAAAAAAGAAAAGGTTCATTTTCCTTGAACCCTTAGCAGTACCCCATAGTTTTTATAGGAAAAATATCAAAGGATCCCTTATTATATCTTGAAGAGTAACTTACCTTTAGATGTCATATTATGTTCATTACATTGAATGGAAAAAAAATTTGTCATTTTTCATTGTGTAAAGTTATTGTGATATATTCCCTAACGTGATATAGGTTTTTTCTGTCCTTAAAATAGATTTATATTACTTACTTATAGCTTACATTATAAACTGTAACACAAAATGCATGTAAACATTTTAATAGCTTATTCAACATTATTGTGAGTAAACCTAAAATATGATTTTAAAATGAATTTATGTAAAGCTCTCAAAGTAACCATTTGCATTTTGCATATTAATTGTTCTTATATCATCAAAATAAGGCAGCTATTGACTTATCTACAGTAAACTTAAATATGTATTGCTTTCTATTTTACTCTCATTTCTGCTTTATGTTTGTTAGTGCTATGATGCCATAAAGAAATAGCAAAAAGCCCTATACTCTCACAAGTGTAAAATCTTGTTGCCAATAACATCCCAGACTGACATAGTTCTGACTTGTTGCATCAACAATAAAGACAAAAGCAAAGACAGTCAAAGTTCATCACTCCTGGGCACATCACAGTCCAAGAGTCTGCCAGGCAGACTCTGCCTACACATCTGCAATCAGCATTTCTGTTGCTGATTTCTTTTGAATTGCTGAATTAGAGGTAAATTGAATTTCTATTAGTGCTATTCCTGACAAGTCTTTGAGAGGCCCATAAACAAAGTGTTCTATGAAGTTAGAATGAACAATTTACTTTCTTCATAGTTTCACTTTGTTTGGAAAAACTCAATTCTGCATGCGAAATAGTGAGGCACTATTCACAAAATGCCTGAGCACACAAAATGTTACCTTAGATTACTATCTAAATGGCTTAAAAATGCAGACTTAATATTGAGAATGTTCCTGTGAATGTTAAATTAAATTATTTTAATATTCACTTTAATTATTGTGAGATTTGCTTTGCCTCATTGTAACTCTTTAGACCTTCTCTATTTTAGGTTTTGTTTTGGCTTTTGGTTTTGCAAGACATGTTTCTCTGTGTAGCCCTGGCTGTCCTAGACTCACTTTGTAGACCAGGCTGGCCTCAAACTAACAGCGGTACGTCTGCCTCTGCCTCCTGAGTACTGGTTTGAAAGGCATGTGCCACCTTGCCTGGCTTCTATTTTAGTTTGTTTTATAATTAAATATAATTTAGTTTTTCAAAGAAAAGATGAATTATTGTGGAAATCACAGAATAAAACATTCTATATATAATAATACTATGTTGTAACATTGCTCTTGGTGAAGCAGAAAAAGCCATAATTAAGAAAGAAGAAAGAAAGAAAGAAAGAAAGATTGATTGAAAAAGAAAAGGAAGAAACTGTTGCATTCATTACTGCTAACACTAATTCAATGAACATACAGGAAAGCTTTTGTTTGGTTGGTTTTTTGTTTGGTTTTATATCTGACCGTAATTCACATATTTTAAATGGCTTTTTGCTAGAGATATATAATACTAGTTTTTTGGAAATGAGTTTTTTTCCAAAATTCTCTTTCAGAAACTCTTTCCAGCTGAGTTGCTTTCATTGTGTGAAATTGAGGTTTTCTAATATTGTTTGTGGATATCAGAGTTCCTTAAGAGATCAGTTAGAATGCTGCCTCTCCAAGCAATAGCAAGTAAGAAAGAGCATTTCAGTGAGCTTTGAAGAATGATCCACCGAAACTTGACTTTGTGGATGGAAGAGAAAGTTTAGTGGGAAGGAAGCTGTCCAGTAACCTGACAAAATCTGGCTTGTCAGCAATATGGGGGAAATGTGTCTGACATGACACAATGTTTCTCCTTTTCTCTTCAAGCCCTTTCTGGAAATGTGCACACTCACCTGGAGTCAATCTGCTTCTCCTTTTTAAAAAAGTTTTCAAAAGAGAAAGGAAAAGTAAAGGAAAATGATGACGACTATTGAAGAGAATTGCCTCTATGGATTGCTTTTATGAAATTGTAAGTATAATTAGTATAGGCTGTCCCTTCATATGCAGCAGTAAAACCATCCATTTAGTTTTATGGATAAAGAAAAAGTTAGGTTCTCAAAAATAAGTTAAACCATGTGAAATCTATTTCTCCCAATAAAGGGCAAAGCACAGAGAATGGGCACTGAAGAGATTTCTCTGGAGTCTGAACTGGGTGTCTTACTGGATATAAATCTCCCTTACACAATGCCTGGGGTCTTGCTTGCAGGGATGTAATGAAGTTACACTGCCTGAATGAAAATTTAAAAAACAAATTAGGGCAGAAGACCTTGCCAGCTCTCTGTGATTTGTAACTGTGCTTATCAGTCACTGGTGTGTGGTGATTCATGGTGAGAGCACCAAATCTCTTTGTCCCAGGCCACCATGTTTCACATGAGTGTCAATATATCATGAGAAATAAATGCTAAGCTGTAACAGCCATAGTTAGTGTCAAACATGTTTGCCACACATACAAAGAGATATTTACAGCTGGGGAGAGCTGAGCCACATCTCCCAGGGATGCACTTGGTAGCGTTGTGGCCTTTGGACTGTTACAGGACCAGCACTCCCTTTATTCATGTAACCTCTGTGATCTAGCGTTTGTTTTTGACACAACTGCATGTGTGAAATCATTCTCTGATAGAGGAAATTCAAACCGTAAAAATATCCATTTAAAATAAAGTGGCTCAAAATTTAAATCTTATCTTTGAAAACCATTACCTTACAAATTAAGTAATTTAAACTCTTAATATAAATTATATGGTAATACTGCAGTATGAATACTTTTTCACCTCTGACTCAAAATAAAGGGAATATGTTTAACACATATTATAATGATACACTGTGGAGAATTTTTTAGCCAGTGTCATGAACATTAAAAACTGTTACTAAGCTTCTAAAACAATTAAGAAGTATTAATTCAAGCAGATTTTTAGCAATAAATTTAAATTCTGTGCTTTCTAGTTAATTTTGATTGATACAAAGTAAAATGACTAGTCTCTTGTAAAAGCTTTAACATTCATAAGATTCTGCATTTCAGTCCCCACCTCCTTCCCTAATTCTGAGTCATATCTTGTACACATAGAAAGCTTTAAACACTCATAGGCAAGAAAGGTGACATTTCAAGATTTATAAAACTAGACTTAGAACACTGTAAAAACTGGCTTAGGGCAAAAAGGGACATATACCCACATGACAAATGTTATAATAACTTAAGGCCTGTGAATAGAGAAAGGGACTCTAGGAACTCAAAAACCCAAGCAAATTCTACCCAGGAGACAATTGCCCTTCTTTTCAGAAGCAGCAAAACTGAGAAAACAGCATGCCCTCAGCAGGTATTAATCTATCCATTTTACATCCTTTCTGTGTAAGTGTGATACTGCTTTTCATGTACAGCATCACCTGGAGACAATCTCACACGGGGAACCTCATTAAATATCCTCAATAGTGATGAAGGTTCGTGGACGTCGGATAAATCCGCTATCACTGGTTCTGGGCCCCTTCTATCTGTACAGTTTTCACCAGCAGAGCCAATCAATATTTTTCTGGTTTGTATTCCACTTCACAAATATATCACAATGGTATGAAAGAAATTTAGATCCAATTCCCGTTAAAGTATTTTGATTCTTTTGTTTGTTTGTTTGTTTGTTTTGTTTTGTTTTTGTTTTTCGAGACAGGGTCTCTCTGTGTAGCCTTGGTTGTGCTGGACTCGCTTTGTAGTCCAGGCTGGCCTCAAACTCACAGCGATCTGCCTGCCTCTGCCTCCCGAGTGCTGGGATTAAAGGCGTGCGCCACCATGCCCGACTAGTATTTTGATTCTTAATTCTTATAACTCAGTTCAGTTTTGGCCAGACATTTCTGAGATTTTTGCACACTGTGCATTTTACAGTGAGGGAGCAAATCCAAATCTGATTGGTCATGGTCTACTTTAAACCTTCCCTGGCTTCCGCTCTTCATCAGTTTACACCTTGACCTCCCTCAGTACAGTCATCCATCCTGTATTTTGTATCCTTCCCTTTTCATTCCACATTTCCAATCTTACTGTGTCCTTCTACACATAAAAGCCTCACTTCTGAATTATTGCAATAATTTTGTCTTTGTACTGATTTCATTTTCTTTATTTTAAAATTTTTTTGAGGGACTGAGAAATGGTGGTTTAGAATTCTTGATATTATTTCACAGTATTTGTTACTTATTGAGATTATAATATAAATGACTCATTCTGCCTCCATTTCTTTTCTCCATTTACAGCCCCCACTCTCTTTTGAAATCATGGCCTCATTTTCTTTAATTGTTGGTGTATGTGTGTGTGTGTGTGTGTGTGTGTGTGTGTGTGTGTGTATGTGTGGGCGCGCGTTTAGCGAGCACTCTTCAATACTCCTCAAAACAATATTATCTGTTTCTCTGTATAATTTTATGTGTATTTACATGTTTTCAAGGCTGACCATTTGGTATTGGAGGTAGTTAGTTGTCCGTACTTCTTTGTCAAAGTTGAGGTCTAATAAGCTTTTAACCTTCTATGTTAGCATGTCCGTTTGTGTTCTGCTTGTTCAGGTTGTGTTTAGGCAGAATGGTTGGTGAAATATATTGAGTGTGGCTCTCAGACTTCTGGGAGAAAAATCATGCAACAAATTTCCTGTTCCTCAGACTTTCCACCCTGTCATTTATATTGTCCCCTGAGACTTAGGTGTGGGTGTTTTATTGTTTATGTTTGCATTAGGATGGAACTCCACAACTCTATATTTTAACTGGTTTTAGTCTACTCTACCCTACTCTCTGCTGCAAAAAGAAGTTTCTTTGATGGATAAGAACCATAGTTTTCTGTTGGTATGAGGACAAATCTTTAGGATATAGTAAGGAGGCATGCTGGTTTACTACAGTGGTATTTGTAGGTTGTTATCCAAGACCCATGACTTGGTCGTTATCTAGGTTTCTCATATGTGGCATGATTTCTCTCATTGAGTGGATCTTAAGTCCAATTATACAGCCACTTGTCACTGTAAAGGTATGCATTCCACTAGTGCATTTTGGGTTATCCTGTCATGTTGGTTGTTGTAATTAATAAGTGACATAGTTGGGTGGAACTGTTGGTTTTTTACCCATAAGGAAGCTTTTATGGTGCCTGTTGTCCCATGAATGTTAGCACTGATGCAACTGTGTTGAAAGATGATATCTTTGGAACATTTCTACATCAAAAAAGTAGAAATACATGAAAATATCAATAATAGTAGGTTTTTTTGAATAGCTTATTCCTTTTTTATTCTGCTGTATGTAAAAACACAGCTGTCCTGTCTTGCCATTATGTCTATGTTATATATAAAAAAACATACATAACACACAAACACAGGCACAGAGAAACCCATACACAGAAAAACAAATATATGTTCACATGAGGACCTGTAAGATTAGACATGGTCAAGAGAAATCATAGTTAAAAGTTTTAACAATAAAGTCTATATATATATATATATATATATATATATATATATATATATATATATATGAATAAAATGGTCATTGATTTCCCAACTTTACAGTGCAAAATAGAGGTTTATACATTAGCATCATAATAAAGAAAAATTCCAGCATTACGTGCCGAGCAATAACTTAAACACTTAAAATTCCTTTCATTATTCCAGTATTAATGTATGCTCTTAATCCTAAAATAGAGAAGTATTTTATTTTCTACTTAATGTTTTGTTGGTTACTCCTACTTGCTAAGGGTCAGTGAACAGTCTTTGCCTTTTATTATTGCCTAAGATCTGTGGTGGTTCACATTTGTTTATGGGAGAGCATTTGGGTGTTTTCTGATAAACACTCTCTGAAGAGATCTACAATGTCTCTGTTGATTCAGATGGCTAGACAGTGTGTTCCACAGAATGCCTCTGTCTTTTCTGAGATAGGTAGTCCCATATGTAATTGGAGCTGTATAATATTTAGAACTACAATCAATTTGATCACTTTAAATAGCTTCCAAGTTTCTGTCATCATTTTTTTAGTTTTTCATTTAAATTATTGAAACGCTTTAAACTATGAATCTTATTTTTCCAATGTCTAAGTTTATTGAGATGTGAGCACATAATAGTTTTTTCTTACTTTTTATTTCTTACTGAACTATTTAGGTTTTGTTTTCTAAATTGAGTTGTAATGCAAATAAGGAAACTTGTTATAAAAGTTATAAATATATTTTGAAAAATATAGTATTACATTTCTTCAAATTTTGTTTCCAGGAAGCAAAAACTGCCTTACAACAGAACTTTTTCCAAACTTTGTTCAGCGGGCCTTAGGTTCCTGTAGTTCTTTGTAAACTCTGGAGTTCTTTGAGATTTCCTACTTCCCTGTTATCATATTTGATAATATTGTCATTTGGGTGATCATATTTTGCCATCCATATAGTTGGGGTATCAAAGATGAAGCTTCATGGTCACTAATAGGAGATACAATTTTACAGTCAATTTACTGATGCTTCTGGCTCTTACAAACTTCTGAACTGTCTTGTAAGATACTCATCTTCTTTTTCTATTTACTCACTTTTAATTATTTTCCACATATATTTATATTATTACACATATATAAAATAAACTAATACAGCAAGAAGAACAATACAATAATCAGGAATTATATTCATGTTACATTCATAGTGTCTTGGCGGTTTGGCAACCTTGAAGAAAACATTTTCCTATCTTGGTGTGTGTAAAATTCTCAATTTAACTCAATATCTATCATATCTCATCTCTATCAACTTAAAACATCTAGCCAGACCTAAACTATTTGGTATTCAACTCGATCAGAGACTTGAGAAGGAGTAAAATTAATTACCTGAATAAACATGAAGTGCAGGTAGGCAGCTTCCAAATTAAAAAAAAAAAAAAAAAAAAAAAAAAAAAAAAGCAATGACATAGTTTGCTGCCTGAACACTAACCCATAACACTCTAAAATATTGGAATATCATCTTCAGCCTTCTGGCCCAGTATATCTGACAGTTACTCAACTTATTTTTTTATTAATTCATTCATATTACATCTCAATAGTTATCCCATACCTTGTATCCTTCCATTCCTCCCTCCCTCCCACTTACCCCTTACTCCCCTCCCCTATGACTGTGACTGAGCGGGGCTTCCTCCCCCTGTATATGCTCATAGGGTATATAGTCTATTCTTGGTAGCCTGCTATCCTTCCTCTGAGTGCCACCAGACCTCCCCATCAAGGGGACATGGCCAAATATGGGGCACCAGATTTTGTGTGAAAGTCAGTCCCCACTCTCCACTCAACTGTGGAGAATGTTCTGTCCGTTGGCTAGATCTGGGTTGGGGTTAAGGAAAAAACCCATGATACCTAAAACAATCCTGTACAATAAAAGAACTTTAGGAGGTATCACCATCCCCAATTTCAAGCTGCACTAGAGAAAAATTGTAATGAAAACCACATAGTAGTGACATAAAAACTGACAAGTATATCAATGAAATTGAATCATTGACACAGAAATAAACTCACCCACCTACAGACACCTGAATTTTGACAAAGAAGCCAAAACCATACAATGAGAAAATGAAAGTATCTTCAACCAATGGTGTTGGTCAAACTGGACGTCCACATGCAGAAGAATGTAAATAGATACACATTTATCACCCTGCACAAAACTCAAGACCAAGTGGATGAAATACCTCAACATGAAACTGCTTAGACTAAATCTTTTAGAAGAGAAATTGAGGAATAACCTTGAACTCATTGACACAATAAACACTTTCTTGAATGCAACACCAAGAGTGCAGACATTAAGATCAACAATTAATAAATGGTACCTCTTGAAACAAAAGCATTTGCAAGCAAAGGGCACAATCAGTAGAACTAAATGGCAGCCTGCCAAATGGGAAAAGACCCCCCCCCCAACAACCCTACATCTGAAAAAGGGCTAATATCCAAAAAACAGAAAGAACTCAATAAGTTAAACACCACCAAAACAAATAACCCAATTTTAAAATGGTGTACAGATAAACACATAGAATTACCAACAGATGAAATTCTGTGTGAATCACTTAAAGAAATGTTCAATGTCCTTAGTCATCAGGGAAATACAATCAATGGACTCTGAGGTTCTAATTTATCCCTTTTAGAATATGAAGATATAAAACTCAACTGACAGCATGTGCTAGTGAGGATGTGGAGCAAGGGAATCACTCTTCTATTGTTGGTGGGAGTGCACACTTTGTACAACCACTTTGGAAATCAATCTGTTGGTTTCTTAAAAATTGGGAATAGTGCTACCTCAAGACCCAACTATAACACCCCTGGGCATATACCCAAAATATGCTCCATCATTCAACAAGGACACTTGCTCTGCTATGTTCATCACAGCTTTATTAATGAAAGTCAGAACCTCAAAACAACCTACATGTCTCCCAATTGAAGAAAGGATAAAAAAATTGTGGTACATTTACACAATGGAATACAACTCAGCTATTAAAAGCAAAGACATGCAATTTGTAGGCAGATGGATGGAAAAAGGGAAAATCATCTTGAGTCACCTAACACAGTCCCAGAAAGACACATGGTACATATTCACATATAAGTAGTCATTATCCATAATATACAAGATAAACATTATATAACTCTCAGACCCAAAGAAGCCAAGAAGGTCCTAAGGGAAGATGCTTGAATCTCACCCAAAAGAGGAAATAAAATAGACATCTGAAGTAGATGGAGGGAGGAAGGTATGAGAGAGTGGTTGTTGGATGATACACAGGGCAGGGATCAGAAGTGGAGGGAGGCTTGGTAGGTGGGTGGTAATAGCACCTGAAAAAAGACTGAAAATCATTGGGAGAGCATCTCTGGGAAAAAGGAGGTTTCTGGGAGTCTATGGGGGTTACCCTACCTGAGTTCCCTAATAGCAGAGGAAATGTAGACTGAACTAGCCACCTCTTGTAGGCAGGTGGGACTGCCAGTAGAGGAAGGGAGACCAACATACCCACAAAACATTTGACTCAAAATTTGTATTACCTACAAAAACTGTAGGAATAAAGATGGAACGTAGATTAAGGGAATGGCAAACTAATTAATGACTAGCTCATCTTGAGACCCATCCCATAGATGAGACCCAACCCCCGTCACTGTTAATGATACTCTGCTATGCTTGCAGACAGGAGCCTAAAATCACTATCTCTTGAGAGGATCCAGTAGCTGATAGAAACATACGCAGAGATGCAGAGCCAAATAAAAGATCCAGCTCAGGGAATTTTGGAGAAGTTTGAGAGAAATGGTAGAAGGAGATGGAAAGTCAAGGTCACCACAAGAAGACCTACAAAGTAAATTAACCCGGGCCATGGGGCCTCCAAGAGACTGAACAACCAACCAGAGAGTTTGCATGCACTGGACCTGAACACCCTACACATAACAGATGTGCAGCTTAGTCACCATGTGGGTCCTGTAACAATGGGAGTAAGGTCTATCTATGTCTCTGTGCCTGCCTTTGGATAACTTTGCCCTAGCAGGATTGTTTTCTCTGTCCTCAGTAAGAGAAGAAGCCTTTATTTCCTGATGTGAATTGATGTGCAGGGGTCGGTTAGTGTCCTTAAGGGGCCTAACCTTCTCTGAAAATGCAAGGATATAAAGTAGGGGAAGGAGGCGTGAGAGTGGGACTTGGAACAGAAAAGGAAGAGGCCTGGGATCAGGTTGTAAAGTGATTAATTGTAATCTGTGTCTCTATTTCCAATTTTGGTTAAGTGTTCCATTTATCATAATAAAATGTCTTCCTTTACCTCTTTTGATTAGTTTTTATTTGAAGTCCATTTGACAGATATTAAGATATCAATGCCTCTTTTCCTACTGGTCATTTACTCAAAGGATTCTGTTCTGTTTTCATTTTTATGAGGTGCTAATCTGGAAAGAAAGAATGAGTTTCTACTAGACAAGGATGAGTTCCTTCTGGACAACAGAAAGGTGAAGCTTGTTTCTTCTCCTATTTGTCACCCTGTGTCCTCTAACTAGATAATTAATATCTAAATTATTACTGAAAGCTATGTGTTGATTGTTGTCATTCTGATGTTTGTTTTTGGCCATACATTGTTTTCCTTTATAGAATTTCTTAGCTATGCTTATCCTTGTCTCCTGTTTGAGTTTTGTTTCCAGTATTTAATTTTGGGTTAGACTGATTTATATAAATTTTTTTAAAGTATTGCTTTTATTTACCTCTTTCACTTCCTCCCTCTAATGCTTCCTGTATAATATTCCTTGCTCTTTCAAATCCATGACCTTTTTTTCCATTAATCATTGGAATATATATATATATATATATATATATATATATATATATAACATATATACATATACATGTACACACAGAGCGTGCACATGCATGTACACACACACACACACACACACACACACACACACACACACACACACACACACACACACCACATCTGTTTCAACTAAGGCAGGTAGTTTTGGACAGGGTATTAGTCCAGGCTGACATATATGGTCTCTTAGATTATGGAAAGCATTGCCCAGGATCTTCTGGCTTTCAATTTTCTACTGAGAATTCATTTTTTTTCTTGTTAGCATTATATCTATATCATGCCTATCCACAATTCAATCATAGCAATGAGAAAAATGAAAGTCTGAAAATTCAATTTTTTTCTGCATCCTAAAATATGGATGAAGTAATCTCCAATTAAAGTGTATAGTTATGGATATTGAATAAAGTATGGAATTCAGACAATTCATTAAAATTTTAATTTCAAAATTTTTAAACAAATGCAAAAACCTAAAATTAGGAGATATAGGCACATGAATTATAAAAACTTTCTGTGCTCTCAACTTTTCTGTAAACTAAACTATTCAAAATAACTTAAAAAGACAATTCTCTTAAAATATAATAACAGTTTCTAAGACTCTCCCAGGGCTGTTTCCCAGAGTGACTAAGTGTGCCACAACAGCACTATTCAGGGCAAGGTAGGGCTGGGGGTGGGGTAGGGAGTAGGGCTGTAGGTAGGAAACAAATTCATATGAATTTTAATAGCCTCAAGTCATCATTTAATCAAGTATTTGCAGTTAGATATTTTTTAAATATGAGTTAAATACTGTTAGGCAAAAAAAAAAAAAAAAAAAAAATCAGCCTACCTAATATTTATCCAAACCATAACATGTTATTGGACACTAATGGAATTTTAATGAATTAGGAGTGAGTTTTCATATAGTCACCCATTGTCTCAAATGGTGACTCGTGTTTCTTCTTAGGTATTCATTCTTCATTATTTGCTCAGTCCTTTTTAAATTTTTCCTATTTTGCCAAGACTTCATTTTTCTTTTCAGTGTAAAATTCAAACCAACCAAATCGTGTTTTTAAACATTAAAAATAAACTTTCAGAATTCTGTTTAGTTTTGTACCCCATTTTTTAATTGGGTAATTTTGTTTTGTGGTGTTTAATTGTTTGACTTCTTTATATGGTTGGACATTAGCCCTTTGACGCGTGTAGAGGTGGTGAGGTCTGTAAGCTGTTATTTGATCCGTTGACAGTGTCCTTTGTTTTACAGAATATATTCAGTTTCCTGAGGTCCCATTTGTTAATTGTGATCTTAGAGCTTGAGCTATTAGTGTTCTGTTCAGGAAGTTTTCTTCTGTGCCAATGAGTTTAAATATACTACATGTTCACAAATGTGTTTGGTTTAACATTTGAAATTTCCTGCTTTATTGTCTCTGAAGGTAATTTTCTTACTAATTTTAATATTATTTTTAAAACAGAAAAATGCCTTACTTAAGTATGATGCAACTTTTGTTTGCTTTGAAGGTAGAACATTATCAAATAAATTCAACACATAATACAAGTTTAAGCAAAAATATTTAAGATTATTTTTCTAGAAATGTTTGTTAAAATATACTTTTTTTATTTTATCTTTCTGTTAAATGAGGGTTATTAATTTCAACCAGATATGTAAAAATAAGTTGTTAATAGTTTCATTTGTTTTTTAGAGTACAATTTTCTTTTCCTCTAAACTAGGCTTTATTGTGTTTTGACAGGAAAAAAAGTTTACATCTATTCATTTTTCAGTATCCAACATAAATAAGGCAAGCTTGAGTGACAAATTAGAAATAAAATAATTTTCAGTTAGTAGTATATAGAACAGGATGGATTAAATCAAATAGAATATATTCTGTAGAAGTTTCCTACCCTACATCTACTACTATAATAAAAGAGAGTTATTGTGTAATGGGACAGCAATGCCACTACTAGACACCAGAGACTAAAAAACAAAACCCAATCCCAGGAATGGTTTTGTGACTTGTTGGTCAATGTGATCCCAAAGACCCCGAAAACATTGGGAGCGATAGGCAGTGCTCATGATGCCCTTTAAAACTTGACAGTAATTACTCGACAGTAATACCCAGTTAATGAAGACACCACATTTCTCTTGAGTAAGAGAAATCAAGTTGGTCCAGACATAAAACTTCTTCCTTAGTGTCTTCCTTTCAGAGTGCTGGAAGGAGCTATGTGTGCTACCAAAGAAGTAAGCATCAAGCATACCCAGCTGTGAGCCTGGAAAACATTATGGGAGTAGACAAGTCCTTCTTGATTGCATTTAAATCTCACTCCACAAGATAAAACACATATTTGGCAACATTATGTGGCCAAGAACTTATTTCTAGCCAGGTTGTAGGGTCTGCATAAGGAAATACCAGTTAGCTAAATGGATACAATAATAAACTAATTCTTAATGACTGTAAAGTATACCAGTATACCCAGTCGTCTTAAACACCGTGTGATGGCCACTCATGTACAACAATTTGACAGTGTGCACAAGACCTTTATAAGATTTGGCAAATCCATTCACCCCTAGTATTGCTAGTGAACATGGAGTGGAACCTCTAGCCATAGAGTTATTGCCAATTTTCAATTTCTGGAAAAGAAAGTGTCAGTTTGTGCTAATATAGTCCATATATAGTCAATCTTGCTACAAGGAATGGACAAGTGGAGTTGATTACAAAAATGATACAAACATAGGGAAGTATAGGCGAGTAACCCTGGGAAAGGTTGAGGGAAGGAAATTGGATATAATCAAAGGACCTTGTACTGAGTTCTCAAAGAATAAAAACAATCCAAACTGACTTAATATAATTTAGAAATGATCATAATGAGTGAGTTAACCCAGAAGCAGAAAGAATCAAATGGCATATACTCACTTATATCTGTATACTAGCCCAAGGGGCATGTCCCACGAAAGCCTTCACTTACCAGGAAACTGGGACAGTGGGGAAGGCATCCTATTGGGACTCTAAATGAGAGACGCATGGGAGAACAGCAAAATAAAAGGATACAGAGGGTCCTAGAAATCTACAAGTAGAACAATATGATAGGCAGATTTGGGCCCAGGGGTCCCGCTCAAACTAAGGCACCAGCCAAGGACAATACAGGAGGTAAACTTTAAACCCCTTCCCAGATCTAGCCAATGGTCAGAATATTCTCCACAGTTGAGTGGAGAGCGTGATATGACTTTCTCACGTACTCTGGTGCCTCACATTTGACCATGTCCCCTGGAGGGGCAGACCTGGTGGCACTCAGAGGAAGGACAGCAGGTAGCCAAGAAGAGACTTGATACCCTATGAGCATATACAGGGGGAGGTAATCCCCCTCAGGAACAGTCATAGGGGAGGGGAATAATGGGAAAATGGGGGGGGGAGGAATGGGAGGATACAAGGGATGGGATAACCATTGAGATGTAACAAGAATAAATTAATTAAAAAAAAAAGAAAAGAAACTGTGCATAAGTAAAATAATAATAATAATAATAATAATAATAATAATAATAATAATAATAATAATTTCTCTATTCTACTACCCTTATGCCCCTACGAAAATATCCAGTTTTTTTAAATTTCTTTTCTTTTTCCTTTCTGCACCTTTATCTGCATATAGCGCAGAGCCTGGCACATTGTGAAGTCCCAATAAATATCTGATCAATGAGTGGGTGTGTGAGTAAAAAAAAAATCACACATGCTATTAACCTTGATCCGAGAAATTTCTTGGATGCATTGTCACACACTTTTACTTCAACTGACAAGGCAAAACAAGCACTATGAAGTTTTAGAAATTTCATCCAGGATGGCTTCTATCTGGTTATACTCTAAAGATCAATTCAGCACCATCATAAGAGCTCTCAGATGTTAAAGGTGACATAATGGGCAGAAATCCCCCTAAAAAATCATGGGAACTATGTGTGATAGAATTAAGTGGAAAGGCATTCATAGAAATGCTGGGTTGAGAGGCATGACATGCCCGTGTGTCTTGGCTGTAGGCTGGAGCACATTCACTGACATGATGACAAAGTTGGGTGGCAAATCACATATAGCATATGGCAGGCTTCTGCTTCAGCAAATGCATGCCACATGCTAAAGACTTGTGTCATACCCACTGATACATTTTCTTTTATGTGTTTAAATTTTTATTAAGGTTTTTATTTGCAACTTCTATAGGGACAGAGAGTTTCTAACATCCTTCAATACATTAAAACTCAAATTTTTATATTAATGACTTGCCCATATACAAAATTGCATAGTAAATATATAATTCCTATAAATATAAATGAAGAATGATACAGAAAGACTATCTCATAATATAATCAAAACAAAAATAATGTTTTACAAAATTCAAAATTTGCATATGTGCCCAAAGACGTATGCCATCATATCTTCCTTTATATGCACTTACCCGCTCATTCAAGAGTTCTTCATTGAATAAATTTCATAGCCATTATGAATGAAGATGTCAAGTGTTGGTTGCTTCTTTAAAATAGTTCATAGCCTAGAGAAGGGAATACAAGATAAAAAAGAGTATCAATTACAGTATGATGAGCATGGTCATATCAAAACAGGGGCAATTGGCTCTGAGAAAAAACTAAGTGTAGATGAGCATCAATGTAAGTTATCATGAATTCTGTCTTACATGAGGTAACTGTAGTTTGTACATTTAAGAAATGAACTCAACACTTTGAAAACACATAGAAGATTTTGTAAAGCTAGAGATACAGATACAATGACAACTTTTGAGAAACTGCAAAGTATTTGTGATTAACATAGTCCAGTTGTAGCTGTGTGGTGGTATATCTAACAAGTAGAGGGTAGAATCTCACTTCATCCTATGGGAGGAGTGGGTTGAAGATAGCACAAACTCCAGGAGAAAGTTCTGAGACTGATGATCAGATACCTGTATTAATATAATCAATAAACAATAATATCAAGGAGATATATACACTCATAGAATGATGCAACAGAAAACACTCGCATACACACAAATTGCGAAAACAAGACTGAAATGTCTAGTTATAGAGAAAAGTATCCTGTTAAAATTAGGGCCAAATTAGGTAGTCCGGGAGTCCTATGTAGACTAGATGTCCTTCAGTAAATCAAGGAAGTCATTACTTATGACTCCACTAGCTCTTAATAACTAACTTCATTAACCTTGGAAAATGAGAAATGAGGAAGACTAATTATAAAAGAAGCAATTTAGATTTTGAACATTTTGAATTTATTTTGTCTAATGGACAACCTAAGTTGAACTCTGCATAGTTCCAATGGAATTATTCTGTAGACATTAAGCAGTGTCTTCTGTACAGGGAATATGCACTTTGATCTTCTAGAGAAGGTACAAAGCCCTTGTTCAATGTCATGATTTGTATGTTTACAGCTGACCTGTGCCACTCTATTTGAAGAAAAATGTACTCATCTACCATTTTAAAAAAAACATTTTACACAGGTTGTTCTAGAAAAATTTGATTTTTTCACCCCTTTTCACTGATTCTTTCACTTTTCACTTCTAATTTTTTGGATAATACTCCTTTAATATACCAGTCTCCTTTGCTTTAAAGACAGAAAAATACTACTCTTTTTCTTATTACTCATTGAGTGTAATAAAAATAGAATAACTGCTCTTTGGATAATAATATCTTAATCATATTTTGACTCTACAGAAAGTCATTTTTCATATCCAAATTCTCTGATGACCTTATGATTTCTGCCACGTCAATTGAATGTTAACACATTATTTTAATAAGTAAATATGCACCCTCCCTAAGGTCTCTGCTACAGTGGTATGCAATTATGTACAGTCCAAACTTAGTATGACTTCTTGGCTTTTATTCACCTATAATGAAGTCCCTTCTTTTTCACAATGTTACTTTTGATTAGGAAGGCCATACAATTGACAAGCAAAGCAAATATACTCCTGAGAATACCAGAGAATAGTATAACTTTGTCAGTGACAATAGATACAATCAGGTGTGCTACATCAAGGTATAGCATAGGGATTTTATGTGAGCATTAGTCAATTATATATTCTTTTGATCTGTCAATGACACTTTATTTTATAAATTTTATAGCTGTTAACAAGAAAATGTAGTATAACTTAAAGATGAAATAATAAAATTGGTGACACTACTCTTCATGTTTTCTTATATAGAAATCCCATGCTCATTTTGACTGATTGATGAGATTATATGGTGCTGTTATGAGCTCATGAACAAATACACTTACATCTATATTACAACTAATGAGAAATGAAGATCTACCATACACAGAAGACTTATTCTTCAACAAAATTTGTGAGTATTATATTCCTCCAACTTAGAAAGTAGAAAATCTAAGCCTTGTTTTACTCAAAGTTGCAGGCACACAAGAAGTACTGGCTCTTTTTATTAGTGAATATTTTGTTTGCTGTTGAATATATTAATAATGATCAAGAAGTAAATAATCATTCTATAATAAAATATATGCCAATACAATGATTAAATATGACTATCATCTTAAAGTAAATATTGATTATCTATGAGTAAAAACGAAGTATTTATTTATTGAATAACTCTACCAAGACAGGAGAAGCAAGTCCTCAATAGCTCCTGCCTCACAAATATGTCTGTAAGATATATTGTTCCAGAAAGCTGAAGATGAATGTCCAACCCTATAGAGAGTTTTGGGTGACTATTCATGTAGCAAACTGTCTCTGTTTGGAAAGCTACTAACCTGCACTCCTGGTATACTCAGGTAATCAATTGTATTCTTCTCAAGTCTCTGATGGGGTTGAAAACCAGATAGTTTAGTTTTATAATTAAACTTTGTTGTTAAAGGGTTAAGATGTTTTTAGGTCTAGAGAGATGTTTTAAGTTGATAATGACAAAGTATGATAGATATTGATTTATATTCAGAATTTTAGACACACCAAGATAGGAAAAATGTTTTCTTCAAGCCTGTAACATTTATATAATTTCTGATTGTGTCATGGTACTTCTTGCTATAGGTAGTTTATCATATATATTTGTAATAATATAAATGTATATGTAAAATAAATATTTAATAAAAAGGAAAACCACAAAAGAGAAAATGTTTAATTATTCCATTCTGATATAGGCAAAACTACAGGCTTTGTCCCCTTAGTGCCTGAGAGCCTTCACTTTTCTATTTACTGAAGCAAAAGCTCAAAATGTAGTTTGGAAACTGTCTCTGGGTATGGCTGTGACTGCTTTCAATAAGGTGTGAATAAGAGTCAGATAGGCTATTTTCAAGAATTTTAGTTACATTGAGATACAAGAAAAAACACATGATAAATTTAAAATAGTAAATATTTATAGAAAAAAGTGATGTACATAACATATGAAGAACGACAAAATATATGTGACAGTGTGATTATTTATTTAAGAAAAAGCTCATAAAAATTTTCTGAGGTAGCTTCCTAGACTCAGATGGCAAAGATCTCCCTATAGGTAGAAAATCTAGCACTTTGTTAGCAAGACAAAAAGTGCAGCCTTGGCGAGAAATGGTTTACAAGTTACCACTACTGGTTAAGCACAGCTGATGACTGCTGAGAGATTTCACTGTTCTTTACTCATGCTCTTGTTGATGGCCTCAACCACTATGTCTATTCACCACACAAAATAAACTCAGGGTTATAAAACTAAAATGGAAGACATGTATCTAGACGGAATATGTGTAAGAAGACACTGTTATGGAGCAGTGAATAAGGTAGAGATGACTACATGTGTTCAATCAACATTGTATAAATACAGGGAATTTTCAAAAAATATTGAAAACTAAATAAATGAAAGGAAGAATGAGTGAAGCTCTGAAGACAGAAAGATAGATTTCACAACGCTAATTCACCTTAATCAGTTATTGTCTTGGAAGATTACTGGCTTCATCTCCTAACGTAGACATAGTCCTGGAATATTCTAACCTCTGTACAACGAAATCTAGACCTAGAATGTTTTCAGCCTCTGAGACTTTTCTGTAGAATAACCTCACCCATTCTAGCTATTTCTGAGCTCTGGCTGGCTGGTTCACCTCAACTGTTCTGGCTCAAACTCCTCTCAAACTAACTGATTCAGTCTAGCTTCTTTCAGTTTCTCACTGAATTGCTTTGGTTGGACACATACTATCTTTGGTATTATGTTCTAACCTTCTGGCTCCTTCTCATTCTCTGGCCTTTTCTGTATCTTCACCTGTGTCTATCTTCTTCTCTTTTCAAGCCATTTCTTTAAAACTTTGCTGGTAAAATGCCTCTGAATTCCAGGAACTGAACTGCCATGGACTCAACTCCACTGTACTGCCTTTCAGCTCACTGGCTTAACCAAATTGCCTAAACAACACTGACTAGAATGCAGGCCACTGTCTCCTGAGTGCTGAGATTAAAGATGCTTGTGTATTCCATGCAGATCACAGAGACATAGAAGGCCTTTGGATGTGATCTCTTTCCAAATCGCCATATTATAAGCTAAAATTCCTCTACACCAACACTTGCTTTGGTATATTAATTCTCTCAGCGTGGTGGTTTTAATTTGAATCTCAGAGGTATGAATGTGGTGCCTTAACTAATAATTCATGAGTTTTGTTTCTCAAGATGGAATCTATTCAATATGAGTTACAACAGTTGCCAGTAGTAAAGAAGACTCCAGAAGTAACCACAGCCCATGAGCTAAAGGAGAAACCACCAAGGCTGCTGTCCTTTCAACTAATATTGGTAAGAGATTCCTCCCCACACTCTTTATGATTACTACTGATGTTATTATTATTGTTGGTTTTTCAAGACAGAGTTTCTCTGTGTAGCCTTGGCTCTCCTGGAACTCATTTTTTAAATCAGATCATCCTCAAACTCAGAGATCAGCACCATTCTCTTAGATTCACAATAGCATCTACTCTCTTAAGAGCCACAGTACACTCTGTCTTTCTCTACTTTCTAATTCTTTCACTTTTTCCTTTTTCTTTTTTTTTTATTTTATTAATTTTTTAATTTTTTGTGACAGGGTTTCAGTGTGTAGACTTGGCTACTGTCCTGGGTTCACTTTGTAGACCGGACTGAGTTCAAATTCACAGAATCCATTTCCTCTGTCTCCCTAAGTACTGAGATTAAAGGTGTATACCCCCACACCATGGTTACTTCTTCCATTTTAAGGTTTCTTGATCCTACCTTTATCTTATGTATTTATTTCCTTTTTCCCTTTGAAGACAGAGTCTTAGGTACTCAAGACTCAGAACTCAACTTAGTTACTTCATGGCCATGAATTTCTGATTCTCCTTCCTGGACATCCTGAATGTCTGGATTCCAGGTATGCACCTCCATGCTGCATTTTATGAACTCCTGGGAATGAAATCCAGGCCTTCTTGAATTCTAAGCTTTATCAACTGCAGAACAACTCCAGGTCGGGCCCATCTCTTAACCAATACCAGTCTCCCCACATTGATAACACCTGATTGGAAAATGCAATTTCTCTTTAGTTCTAGAAATTCAGAACTTGATAGTTATGGATGGGGTTAATATTTGTCATCCTACTAGCACATAAAAGGGCTCTGACAATAATGATACGAAATAGTTGTCTATTTTGCATTTATTTTTATTCTTTGAGAAGATATAACTTAACAGACAAAAATTAATGCTCCATGACAAGAAATCATTTTATATTTAAAATAGAGAGATGGGAAAAGTGGAATGAATCTAATCATTAGGAAACAGATCTATGCTCATTGATGGAGTTGCTCTTTTTGTCACATGAATTTTGGCACAATTGTTATTATCACCTTGCTATTTGTTTTCAAACATGACAACACGATCATCAGGATAATGTTTACTATATGAATATTTTTAAGATCTTAAGTGTAACCTGTTAATATTTCTGAACATATGTTTCCAAATATGTTTTAAAATGTAACTTTTACTGTCATCAGAATAATAAGCAACTTGTTTTATTTTCAAAGCTATTTAAAAAATAACATTACTTAAAAATGCTAAAATACTGAGATCGTTATATAAAAGTGTTTCCGAAGGCTTTTTAGTAAAAGACGAGAGAGGGAGGGAGAGAGAGAGAGAGAGAGAGAGAGAGAGAGAGAGAGAGAGAGAGAGAGAGAGAGAGAGAGAGAGAATGAATTAGGTACTTCTCTTCTAAAAAGTAGTATATTAGGTAATTAATTCTAATGAAATTGCAAATCCTTCTGAATTTGATAACTTCTTTTCAGGATATGTGTGTCATTATACAACACAGGAACCTCCAAATATATAGGCAAGCTCAATGTGCTTACTGACAGCTGTGATAAGAGCCATGTGGGAAAGAAAAAAAGAATAAAACATTGACTTTTCCATGAGGAATTCAGGGCAGTTTGAAAGTTCAAGAACTTTCTTGAACATTTTAACACACCAGTAAGAAACTCAGTTTTACATGGAAGTGCTTGAAATAGAAGCAAGTAGAGATGAAAAGGGTGGCATGGTACCACATTCACGCCAATATGATATGTTACTACAGTAAGAAAGAGACAAGTTAGTTTAAAAGGTTTAAAATGATGGCACAGCTTTTTTTTTTTTTTTTTTTAAGACGAGGAGATTCATCTTAAAAGAAAGCAGTTCATTGTGAGAGAAGATGAGCAGGGAACAATGAATCCCATCAGTTTTGTAGGCAGCACTCCCTCTCCTTCATACAGCTAGATCCATTATTAATGAGCACTATTTTTGAGTGTGAAAGAACTGTTTAAAAAACATTAACATTGTCTATTGGATGTGATTGACACTGTCATTCCTTCGTTTTGCTGTTGGCAAGTGACATCCCTGCAGACTTACGTGCATCTGGACATTACTAATACCCTCCTTGTTATGCACCCTGGGCAGCTGTGATATGGAAATTACAGTATTGTATTTTACGGATAATATTTTTAGCTTTACAATGCATTCTGTCACAAGATGTGAAAATCAAAGCTTTTTGCATGCAGTGATCAATCAGAAAAATGATTTCTTTCAAAAATCTGACTCAATTATGGAAAAAAATTTATTTGGCTTTTTGGTGCAATAGCTGTCTGCGGGCCAGGAAGTTATAGAGATCTATGTCTATTTGTGGCATTTTTTTACTCTTTTGTTTTAAAGAATGATTACATTTTTAACTGTCTTGTTAGAAAAAAAAAACTGTAGTTACCATCTACCTTACCCCGTAGCACTGTCTAACCCACTCACATAATACCCTTAAATCAACAAAATTAGCACGAACAAATTCAAGGATTAAAGGAGTAATGAATCCAAGAAGAAAAATTGAGCACCCCATCCTCTTGACTTTTAAATATGTATGTAACTAAGCTGCCGGTTCCCTCTCAGCTGCCCTGCCTCTCCCTCCTCACAGCCCATATGCACACCCACACACAGATCTGTGTTCCTAAGTGCTGTTGACTGATTTCGTATGAGCTCGCTACAAGTCGACCTGTTTCTCTTTACATTCATAGGCTGTCAGTGAAGCGGAGCCTGGAGGGTCTCAGGCAGTCCTTTCATATGATTCTGGCATTGTGAGAACTATTAACAGGGCTTCTAAAGCTGAGTATTATTGCTGGGGTGTCAATATATGTATGATAGTAAAAGAAAGGGGTCTCGTTCAGGATAAAGGTAGCTTGGGATTTTCTTTATGCTTTTCTGTGCCAAGGAGGTGTTCACGAACTGGAGTCCCTCTGAAAAGAAGCGAATATTGTGGCTTTAGCATATTCTCAGCTGGTACTTTGCCAATTATTGTTTGTGCTGTAAGAAACATGTTTTATAAAATTTAGATTTCATTGCATTTCCTTATTAACCAACTATGGTACTTGAAGGGCTATTCTATGGATGATGTTTTCAGTTCACTGTGTTTCCTTAAGATTACATTGTGGGGTTAGGTGTTTAAAAGGGGACTGCAGAGTTCTTTCTGGGCTCCAATTGTCACTCCTTTTATTACTAGTTGTATGAAACTGCACACATCTCCTACCCCTTTCTGTAACTTGTTTGCCTTTATAACAAAATAAGAAATGCATAGTACATTGGGCTTAAGTTATTTGCTTCTTGTTCCCCTCCCAAAAGATGTACATAAGAATCATATCATCTTTAATATAAAAAGATGCTTTGGGGCAGTTACATTACATAGATTACTTTATCTAAGATGTCGGAAAATGGTCCAGAAATTTTAGTGGCCTGAATACCGAAATGAATATAAAACTTCATAGGTGTTTGTAATAATAATAGGTGCTGGATTTTAATTTTGAATCCTACCCTAAACATAACAGTACATACAGGCTGCATTCTGAGTTGGCATATTTTAGATCACTGTTCTTTGTCCACTTTTTCTTAGGCCATGTGTTATGATCATGTTAGACACATGAAGCCTATAAAACAGTATTCACAAGCCCCTTTGCACACTCTACATCACATGATCAACTCGTTTCCTTTGCTCAACCCTACATAGTTGCATGCCAATTGCTATGACTTAACTTTTCCTTTTAAAAATCAAGTGTCTGCATATGGTATTATGGATAAAGCCTGTACAGGAGATAATTATGGCTTGAGGAACACTACATTATAAGTAAGATCAAGAGGCAGTAAGAGGAAAAACATTGCATTTGACCCTCTTGCTTTTTTCTGCCTCTGCCATTTAATGCCATGGAAGAACTAAAAGGAGGGTGCAGCCTTGCTGAACTTTGAAGAAGGGAAGATGGGAGAACCAGAAGGCAACAAGGGAGGGGCCTACAATTAGGATGTAAAGTTCAAAATTAAAAAAAAATTAAAAATTTAAAAAGAATTTAAAAAGTAAAACCTCACTACATAACATGCTGATACCACAATCTTTTTGGTGTCCTGGTCTCTAGGATTGTAAGGAATAGATCATCTTTACAATTACCAAGGCTTGCTACATATTGTGGCATGAAAGATGGACAAAGAAAGTTATTATCTAACTCTTGATCTATCCAAAACCCTACAAGGCTCACATGGAGCTTCAATGTGATTAGAAAGAGAATATCTGGATAACGTGACAAAGGATGACAAAAGTATGCAGGGCTTCATTATAAAAGTCAATTGGAGCAGCTTTTGTAGAAGGAAGTGATACGTGAGCTTGATGGGAAAACAGCAAATATGGAAGCACAGCTTCTGCAAGGCCGTAGCCCAGAGGGGCATGTGGCTTGGTGGAAAGAAAAGCAAGAGGAAAAACAAATGTCTGGTTTGGGTTACATTTTGGAAGTAAAAATGACAGGTTTTGTGCAAGTTCTGAATAACAGATGGAAATGAAAAAGTCCTCACTGAGAAGATGCCCAAGTTTTGGCAGGAGAATCAGTTGGATGACAATACAATAAAATTAATTTCCTTGTTGGATAAAACTTGAAGGGTGGTAACATAAATTCGGTATTCTGCTTTGGACACAGTAATTTGAAATGGTTTCTAGGAATTCAAGTTGTGAAATAAACTTGGCAGATAGTTACACAGTGTATGTTAGAACACAGGCAAGAGATCTGAGCTAAAATTAAAACCCTGGTGTTGATGGTTATATCGTAAACATATTGTGGGACAGGCATTGTGCTAGCTGTTGGAAACAAAGTGGTGATGGAAACTATATGAAAGCCATAATTATAAAGTGATTACTAAAATTCTCCAACCTTTATGAAGTACCCTTGAAGGTGTATTAGTTCTGGGATGTCAATACATATGTGATATTTAGGAAAAGGGGCTGTTTCATGATAAAGATAGCCTGTGAATTTTCTTTCAGCTTCCCAGTGTCACAGAGGTAGCCATGAGGTGGAATCTCTCTGAGAAGTTTCAAATACTGTGGCTTTCTTTACGTGTATTACTTTACTATATTCTCAGCCTATACATTGCCCATTGTTATTAGTGTTATAAGAAACACATTATAAAATTTAGATTTCATTGCATTTCCCTACTTAGCAACTGTAGTATTTGGAAGGATATTCTATAGATGAAGCTTTCAGTTCAGTGTTTCTATAGGACTACACTGTGGGGTTCGGTGTTTAATAGGGGGCTGCTGATTTCCTTTAGGGGGCGTTTCAAGACAGGGTTTCTTTGTGTAGCCTTGACTGTCCTAGACTCATTTTGTAGACCCGGTTGGCCTCAGACTAACAGCTGTCTGCCTGTCTCTCCCTCCCAAGTGCTGGGATTAAAGGAGTGCGCCACCACGCCTGGCCAGAGTTCCTTTTACTGGGATCCAATAGGCACTCCTTTTATTACTAGATGTATGAAACTGGGCAAATCTCCTACACCTTCTTCTAAAATTTGTTTGTCTTTATAACAAAATGAGAAATATATAGTACCTTCCAGAATGTATAGGTCGGGTGGAAGGATCCAACATCAGTAACACAAAGGAACTAATGAGGCACATTTAAACTTATAACGGTGGTTACTCTAAATACCCTTGACCTAATTGGAGACTGAGTTCATCTTGGAGATATGTAGGGTGTGCACTCCATTGAGAGAGACGGGAAGCCTGAGACTCTCAACAGAGGAGTATCCTTTCTTGACCCTGGGTAAATTCTGTAGGAGCTGAGAAATGTTCCCAGCACTCAAATTGATTGAACAGGAGCAAAGCCTTCCTCTGACAACATTGCCTGAGTTTGTATCCCATTCCCCTAATGTGGCTGCCTTGTCTAGTCTCAATGGATTATTTGCCTAAATTTATTGCCCCTGGATTTGCCAAGGCTGGTTGATATCCATAGAAGGCCTCCTTTTTTCTGAGGCAAAGAAGAGGAGGAGTGGGGATGAGGGCATGGGATGTAAGAGGGAAGGACTAGGAGGAGAGAGCAGTAACATAAATATACAAATAAGTATACTCAGTATATAATATATCAATAAAGCAAATATATTAATTAATAATGAAAAGAAAAAACCTTTAAAAAAAAGTCAACGTCGTCTTAAGCAGGTCTTTGCCTGGGAATGCATGCATCTGCCAGCTTGTTTTCCATATGACCTAACCATTTGGGTTAGATGCAAGGTGTAAAAAAACTTTGTGATGTTTCTTTGTCATTTCTAAGGTTTTACACAGGAATGAAAAAGATCTGGAGCTTTTCAACTTTTTCATGTCCTCTGCTGTTTGCTAGGATGGAAGAATGAGGGATAAAATAGAAAAACACACAAATTCTATTTTACTTTCATAAAAGTTCTCTGGATATATGTATCAAAAAGTCACCAGACAACTGTGGAGAATGTCCTGTCCCATGGAAGGGAAGACCTGGTGGCACTCAGAGGAAGGATAACAGGCTACCAAGAAGAGACTTGATACCCTATGAGCATACAAAGGAGGAGGAAGTCCCCCTCAGGCACAGTCATAGGGGAGGGGAGTAAGGGGAAAATGGGAGGGAGGGAAGAATGGGAGGATACAAGGGATGGGATAACCATTGAGATGTAACAAGAATAAATTAATAATAAAAAAAGTCACCAGAAAAGAACAGGTTTATGAGAGGCAATATTACAAAAAGGGTACCTACTCAGGGCCAGTGTTAGTCCACAGTGTTGGGGAACCCAACGTGTGTAGGCCCTCCTGCATCATATACACTTTGATATCATAATATGTAGACCAAGTACAAGACCATTTTAATGCCCACATATGATATTCTTGTTTTATATCCTTTTCAACCCACATGCCATTTCATCAATTAATTTTCTTCCTGAGCTTACATAGCATGTTGAGCCAGATATAAGAAATACACATTAGGGCTTTTGTGATTAACTTAAATAAACTACTGTAGTTATGTAGTACATTGATATAATCCTTCTTTCGGGCAACACAAATGTAGTTCCCCACTACTACAATTATGCAACTGAGTTTCCTACATTTAAGAAAACAGCAGGAGACAGAAGATTGTGAGTGCAATAGATGACCCTCCCCATGGCCTTGGTGATCATACTATCTTCCCTGCCAGGTAAGTATAAATTTTCATACCCGTCTCAATATATTATTAGAAATTATTTATTTTGAACATGTAACTCTGGCCTCTTCTTATATAAGTGTAAACGTTGTAGCAACAAAAAAATATACAAGGACTTCAAAGTGGAGGGAAGGAGAGACCAACCCACACACAAAACTTTCATCCCAAAATTTACCCTGTCTACAAGATATACAGTGATAAAGATGGAGTAGAGATTGAGGAAATGGCCAATGAATGACAGGCTCAACTTGAAACATTCTTCATAGGAGAGAGACAACTCCTTACATTATAAATGATACTCTGCTTTTCTTACAGACACAAGACTAGCTTAAAGCTCCAGGCACCCAGAAGTGGAACGAATCAGATGTTGAGACCCACAGCCAAACATTAGGCATAGCTCCAGGAGTCTAGTAGAGGAATGGGAGGAAGGATAGAGGAACACAAAGGTGATGAGTACTCCACAAGAATTCTAACAACGTCAACTAGCCTAGGCCCATGATGCTTTAAAGAGATTGAGTCACCAACCAAAGAACATGTATGAACTGGAGCTAGGCACCCTACACATATGTATCTTATGGGGCACTTTGGTCTTCATATGGGTCCCCTAGCAAGGGGAATGGGGTCTGTTTCAGCCATTGTCTCTGTTGCCTGATTGTGGATAATTTTCCCCTAGTTGGGCTGCCTTTACAGGCCTCAGTGGAAAAGGATGCCTTTAGTCCTAGTGAGACTTGGTGTGCTGGGATGTGTCGCTACAAGGGTGGGGTGCTCCGTTTTGTGAGGAGAAGGGGAAGGGAAAAGGGGGAGAGGGTGGAAGGGTGGTACAGGGAAGAGAAGAAGGAGGAGGCTGAGATCAGAGTGTACAGTGAATAAATTAAATATTAAAAAATCAAGGATTATTTACCATCCTTTGTCTTTATGTATAGAATTTCCTCTTTTGTCCTTTCAGCTCTAAATGTATATGTTGTTGTTTAGAAACACATAAACTCTCACGTGCGAAATTTATAAATGTTACCTAATGTCTTGTGACACTTACTGTGACTCAGAAGTCTGAAGTTAGGATGTTTTAGTTATCACTCAAACTTCTGTTTTATTTTTATCTTTACAGCTATGCTTCATTATTGCTTTTACTAAATAGGACTAAAAAGTCTGACTTTCTTGTAATTTATATCCATTCCCTTGTTTCTACATTATAGCTGAATTAGTACATATGGTAACTTTTTACATTGTATTTTTTTAGTTTTTGCATTGACTGTGTAACTTATTCATATGTGCCTTTATCTTCTTGTTTTAAGCTTTTCCAAACAGATGACTGACTTTGTGTTCTTATATTTCTAATTAAACTCTTCATTAAACAAAACGGTTTTGAATATTTTAGCGTACTTAAATATCTGCTTATACAAGTGTTTTGTATTTGATTTTTCATAACATATATACATTCCAATTTCTCAAACACATTTTCTATTACCCTTTTCTTTTTTTAATTTTTCAAATGTAGTTTGTGTGGTCCAAAGGCTCTCCAATGAGCTCCATAAACAAATCACTCCTCAGCTTCCCAAGGAATGAGATCCCATGTTAGACTGACCAAGCATAGATATGGCTATCCTTTTGAAAGAAAGAAATATATAAGTACTTTATATTTTGATCACTCTAAGACTTTGGGTATGAAATTTGTATATTCTTTAAACATGAAAGAAATACTAGTTCTAATTGATCTGTGAGGCTTTTTAATTGCACACTTAGTTCTCAAAAACCTGGTAATAACAAAAAGCAGAAGAATATACCATAGAAATTGTACACAAAAACCTTATGATAAATAAACTCTGAGATGCATTTCAAGAAACTAAAAAATATAAAGAATAAAATATTAGGAGCTGTCTCAAAAGTAGAACAGAATATCCTGATCTGATAGTACTTAGAACAAATTATTGTATTGCATTTTAAATTATATGCTAAGATGAATTGATAGTACTGTTTTATAAGTAAATTTATAATTAGCAATTTCAATTTTTAATTTTAATCTACTAAGTAAACATTACATTTATTAACTTATTCATTTTCCTGTGATTTTATAACTGAAATGAAGTAATTTTAATATTTAGTTAAAACTTCCTTAATTAAGGATTGCATTTTGTTATTGACTATAAAAATTATCTTGCATAGTATCAACTTATAATATCTTTATTGGTGTGTTTTTTATGTAAGTTAAAGGCTCCTGTGTTCTGCCTGTACAGCCACCTATGTTCTATGGTATATACCTATGAAGTATATAAAACACCTTGAGGATAATAAAATACTTAATGACCTAAAGAGAATAATATTTCAAAATATTTTGTCATTGAAGTTGTTGCCTGTTGTTTGAGTATTTTACAACGTAAGTATTTTTGTATTCACAATTAAATTTGTATACAATAAATATAAAATGATGTTGTTCTGTAGGAGACAAGATGATACTATTTCTTTTTTTGAAAATTTTAAATTATGTTTCCTTTTTAACATATACATTAATATTATTACACATGAGTAAAATAAACTACATACAGCAGGAAGAACCATGAGACAATCAGGAGTTATATAAACATTACATTCATAGTGATTTTGCTATTTGTATTTGGCAAACATGAAGTAAACATCTTTCCTATGTCATTGGGTCTAAATTTGTAAATGGAGAATAATACCTATTATATCTCATCTCAATGGTATTGAATTTTGTATATTGATGCAATTCATACTCATGTCAACAGGTAGTCTAATTTTACCACAAGAATATATACTCTAGGTCTAATCGATAGACATGGTTCTATAGATATCTGAGGCAAAATAGTTAAATAAGGACTTCAGAAACCTCAGAGACCTCTAAAGAGTCTTTGACAACAAGACAAGTTAACTCCTGGCAACACCCAGCGTGCCTCAAAGAAGAAGGTGAGCATCAAAGAACCTCCTTATGGAGTTGGCTTCACATGAGGCAAAACAGCCACTGGGTAAAATGTCCTCATTTCTGTTTACATATAGGCAGAGTTGACAGCAAAACTGTGCCAAGACAGGGTAAGCAAGTCCTCAATAGTTCCTGTTTAGCAGTTATTTCTGTCAGATATATTGGGCCAGGAGGATGAAGGTGATGCTCCAACATTCTATAGAGTGTCGGGCGACTGTTCAGGCAGCACATTGTCTCAGCCACTTTTTTCATTTTGGATGCTACTAACCTACACTCCGGGTTCACTCAGGTATTTAAGTTTCATCCCTTCTTAAGTCTCCAATTAGTTTGAAGACCAGATAGCTTAGTCTTTCAGTTAAGCTTAGTAAGTTAGGGGTTTAGATGTCTTTAGCTCAAGATAGATCACACTATTTCATAAAGGCTGAAAAACTTCTGCTGGTGAGATGGTTCTGAAGTTAAAAAAAAGACTTCACTCCAAGTATGCTGACCGAAGTTTGGCCCCTGCCATCCTTATGGTAGAAGAGAGTCAACTTCCACAAATTGTCTTTTGACTTTCATATATTCACTATGACATGTGGGCACACATACATATACATATGTATGCACACAAACACACACACAAATAATTAAATATAATTGAAAACAAACTGAAACCCAACAAGAACATCAAACAATAATGACATATAATCTGGGGTCATGTATTTCATATCAACTAGCTAAACCTTTAAAACTAATATTTATAATCTCACTCCTCTAATAGGCCAAAATTAGACACATGATACCATTTACCCACTTTAAACCCATCTTTAGAAGAGAAAACAGAAATAGACCATTGGAAATTTCCAGCAGATTATTCATACTCTATTGTGAGTATAAATAAATAACTCATAATGTTAGTGAAATGGGGTAAAGTGGGTACAGACACCAATCACTCTGTAGAAACTATAAAATTAAACAATACTGTTAGAAAACCAGATGTAATATCCCTGGGTAAAATTAGGTTTTCACAAGGAAGTACAGAATCAAAAAAGGAGTAATTAACAAGCTTAGCAGTATTTCTTTTGTACTGTTTCCATTCACACCTAGAGAGAGGGCAGTATATTTCCCTCAGTTCTCATTCTAGGTAGAGCACACCTGTCTTTATGTACACAAAACTATGCTTTTCTAGCATGCTTGAAGGTACGTCACCTGAAGAGTTGTTATCTCAAAGATTTACTTGAGATGTAATAGCAATTATAATAATAGTAAAAGTCATAGCCTTGTAGTCTTGTTAAATAATGAGGCTAGGTTTTCATTAATGCATTATTTCCATTAGAGTAGAAGTTGCTTTACTGTAGAGGAGTATGTGCATTTTGCTCTCTCTTGTTCTTCCACAATGAGAGGATATAGAAAAAAGAGCAAAATAAGATGCTGAATCTGCCAGTACCTGGATATTAAATTTACCAACCTCTAGACTTAAAAAAAAAAAAAAAAAACTTTTCATTTAACTCCCAAGTCTTAGATAATTTGAAATAGAATATGAAATAATCTAAATTTTTAGAGGATATGTGACAAAGTGATTCAAGGTAGTAGTTGGTTTGTTTTTGCTGTTCTTGGTTGGTTTGTTGTTGGTGGTGATTTTTTGTTTGTTTGTTTGCTTGCTTGCTTTTTCTTTGCTTTGCTTAACTGGGAACTTAAGGGAAATCAAAGCAAAACAAACAAAAAAAAACAAAATGGAAATCAGACATTTTTCAAATAGATTGTAGGATAAAAGGGACACACAGAAAGATGTTTAAAGAAGACTTTGTCACTAAGCCCATTTTTAAGACCATTAAGATTCAGTGAATAAAATCAAGAAACGGTACAAAACAGTTTTTTTTTAAATTCTAAATGCTTTTCTTTTTTTAACACATTTTATTGAAAAATGAAATAACTCATATTACATCTCATTTTCTATCCCATCCCATGCATCCTCCCATTCCTCCCTCCCTCCCAATTTCACCCCAATCCCCCTTCCCTAGGACTGTGACCAAAGGGGACCTCCTCCCCCTGAATATGGTGCTAGGGCATCAAGTCTCTTCTTGGTAGTCCGCTATCCTTTCTCCGAGTGCCATTGGGCTTCCCCAACAAAGGGACATGGCCAAATATGGGCACCAGAGATCCTGTGAAAGTCAGTTCCCAGTCTCCACTTAACTGTGGAGAATGTTCTGTCCCTTGGCTAGATCTGGGTAGGGGTTTGATAATGACTGCACGTTTTGTCTTCGGTTGGTGCCTTTGATCAAGCAGAACCCCTGGGCTCAGATCCACCCATCATAATGTTCCTCTTGTAGGTTTCTAGGACTCTCTGGATCCACCTACTTCCCTATCCCCTATATTTTTCTCACCTAGAGTCTCAATAGGATGTTCTCACCTCTATCCCACTTTCCTGATAGGTGCAGAATTTCACGGGACCTGCCCCTTGGGATAGTGTCCAGTTATAAGTGAGTATATACCATTTGAGTCTTTCTGCTTCTGGGTTAGGCCACTCATTATGATCATTTATAGTTCAATCCATTTGTCCACAAATTTCGGGAACTCCTTGTTTTTTATAACTGAGTAGTATTCCATAGTGTAAATGTACCACAGTTTCTTTATCCAGTCTTCTACTGAGGGACACTTAGGCTGTTTCCATGTTCTGGAAACTAATGCATTACAAAGTGTCAAGGAACACTGTTAGTATATAAAGTTGTAGGCATACCTAACACTGGATGCATGTGTATAGGAATTTAACACCAAACCAAGAGTATTACTGGTTTTGATTAGAATCAAAATGTGAAAGGAGATTGGTAGTAGCTGGGCCCAGTGATACAGAGCCTCAGCATGGCACAACAGTGCAAGCCTGAGGAAAGGGCATTTTCTTTCTCCACTACCTCTACTTTCTTCTCCAATCTAAATATTTACCAACATAATACTAAACAATACCATAATTCATCGCATTTTGAAGATTATTTTTATTTAGTGTTATGTTTGAGTCTACATGAGATAAACATATGAGTATAGAAGCCCAAAGAAGTAGAATAGGTCGTGAGACCTTTCTGCTGTGTGTGCTGAAAATAGAAGTGAGGTAACTGCAAGACAGTCTGTGCCTTTAACCACTGAACACAGCCCTACCATTCCACAATTTATTTCTTCAAAAGTCTTTATTATATACTGAGTGTAATAGAATACCTCCTAGACATTTTTACCTAGTAATATGTTTGTTCAGAATGACTATTCTTTTTAAGTTTAAAAACAATCCAGAAAATTAATAGATTTAGAATGTGTAATATTAGTTGAACTAACATGATCTCAGATATTTCTCATATACGTAATCTAATAAACAACACATGCATATAGGTTAAGAAATATGCATGTGTACGGAGGATAAAAAGACAAAAAGATAGTGATATAAGCTACATATGAAAGGAGGAGAAGAATGCAGGTAATAGAGCTATGAGAGAGGATATAAAGTTAGCTGTTTCTAGTTCTAATCCTGTTGTGCAATTTTGCTTTTGGTGGTTGATAAGTGCATAAAGTATATTTGATAGTGAAAGTATATAATTTCATGTGGAGGTTCACAGAATGCCATCTCTAAACTCCAGTCTGAAAGGAGTGTAAGTTTATTATGTTGTGAAGATTTAAGGTACGGTAAATTTTGGTATGTTGTGTTTTTTATTTGCATGATTTTTATAGTATATTTTATCTTAAAGGGTAAAAAAATTAATATATGATAAATAAATACCACTTTAATTCTCTTTACATCATAAATGACCATAACTGACAACTATCTGTGGATATTCTTCATCCTGTTTGGAAAAACAGCAATGGATTAAAACTGAAGCTGCCATGAGTGCATATTACTTTTGATTAATAAAGAACATGAAGTGACTAATGAATTTGAATTAAACTTATAAATAATCACTTCAAAATAATTTGAAAAGGATAATTGTTATCACTTTAGGAAGACAATTTAGAAAACCAGAACAAAATGCATTGCACATATTTTACTTATTTTTTATTTTTACATACATAATTTTACATTTTACATATACATATATATTTTTTACATTTACACTACATTGCATTCATATTTTTACATTATATTACTACACATATATAAACTAAACTACCTACAGCAAGAAGAACCCTGAAACAATCAGGTATTTTAAAAATATTATATTCATAGTGTTTTGGCTATTTGTATTTGGCAGCCTTGAAGAAAACATCCTTCCTATCTCAGTGAGTCTAAAATTCTGAATAATTCAATATGTATTATATATCATTTTTAATCTAGACCTAAAAATATCATAACTCTTAAACAATTAAGCTTAATTGTAAATCTATACTATCTGGTCTAAACCCCATCAGAGAATGGAGAAGGAATAGAACAATTGCCTGAGCAACATTTTTAAAATAAAACTATCACTCTTATATCCTGCAGCTTTCCTTTTAAATTTTAGAGAAACTGCTTTTTTGTAATAGCACTTTGGAGCTTTCTATTCTGAGTTGATGTTTGTGGATCTATTTAAGATTGAGAAATTTGAAAATATGAGCACATATTATAAGCATAAAAAGAAAAAATTTAAGCTGTGACAAGCAAGAGAACTTGATACAGACAGTTCAATTTATATAAAGAATGAACGTTACTTTTGCTTCACTCTAAATAGAAAGTTAATATAATATCAAATATTCACTAAATATGAAATGCAAGACAAAGCAGCAATTTAATGAGAAATTAGGCCAAAACTAAGAAAGTGAATAATTAAAATCTTCTTTAATTATCTCTAGATGTAATTAAGCAGTGCAGAATGTAAATTATTGCATATTATTTGACATTCTTCTGACTTAAATGCAAATATATGACATCCAACTAGAAGCAATAAGAAGGATGCATGCAGGATACTAAGTTTCCATGGCAAAAGCATGCACTGAGGACCATGTCAAAATCATGTTTGTCCTGCTAACAGAAATATTTTATTGATAGAATTTATTTTCTAAGAAAAAGTAAATAGATCATCTGTCCATTAGATATCTAAGTTGCTCAAATTCATTCTTCCTGTGTATCATTAATCATAATATAAATTTTCTTAATGCATACTTTGTCACCATAGCATTAGAAATCTTATTGCACATACATAGTATAGCCAGAAATTGCCTTAAAAAATAATTGGTAAATTTGACATTTCTTATTCATTTGACTCTTTTTACCCTTTAATTGGGTAATTTTGAAGCAACTTTACTTACCCAATAATTTCTTTATTCTTTTCTCATCTATATCTCATTAAGATAAAAGCTAACAGTAGCAACAAACAGAATCTTGCAAAATCTGGAACAAAAAATTTGAAAGTATTTAAATTAAATAAATGATGATTGAACAACCTGTAAGCTATTGGAGAAACATGTACATGCAGTCTTAGCTGAGCTCTTATCATGTGCTACTCTGTTTATAGAAAACCTTTTTTACTGAAATACTATTTGATTTCCTTACTTGGAAAATTGTGTCTTATTTTGTAGTCATTTTCATTTTCCAAGAAAATAAATATTTGTTTAAGAATATAATTTATAAGTATACAGTCTATATTCCAAACTCTAGATACCTGTGAATGCATGTTTGCACATGCTAGTTTGGTGATACCCCTAGATTTCTAAAGCCCAAATTTTAAACTATAGTTCATTGAAACCTCCTATGTAAAGCAAGTAAATAAACTTTTAAGATATTTTTAATTAAACATTTTTATCTTTTACATATACATTTATATTATTACACATATATACAATAAACTACATATAGCAAGAAGAATTCTGACACAATCAAGAACTATATAAATGTTACATTCTTAGTGTTTTGACTATTTGTATTTAACAGCCTTGAAGTAAATGGACTTCTAAAAGTTAGATTACAAATGAAATTTAAATTTTGGATGTTTTAAACATTAATATTAATTTCTAAAATCAAAAGCTGATTATAAATACTATGTTTAAAAACACCAATGTGACAGTTTTTACAGATAATTATAAACAATATACATGTTCATATTAAAATAAATATAGGAAATTTTTATATATTTACTTTTAGTTATATCACTCAAACTGCAATAAAAATGCTAAGAACCTGGAAAAGAGTACAAAGGAGTTGGTTCACCTGCATGCATAAAAACACCCCAGTGAATAATCACAAGCTACTATAGATCTAGAAAATAAGTCCTGAAACTTTGACTAATAGATTATGAGATCAATTTTACTAGTCAAGGAAATTTTAATGTGATTAAAACATTCAAGACTACTAGGAGTTTTAGGCATGAGAGTCGTGAAGACTGTGAGATTAGAAATTATAAACATCATTTCAAATGTCGATGAAGTAGATTATCTCAAGATATCTTCATTTCTATGTCTTAGACTAAATAAGCTATTCCTTGATGTCTGCCTTAAGAACAAAGAAAAGGACCTCAAATATATGTGTTACAAACCTTAAAATACAGCCGAATGGTATTGTGAGTGCTTAGCATATATGATATCCTGGGCTCAAACCAATGATCAGTCACCAGCTTTCCTCTATGTTCCTGTCTCAGCCTTAGCCATATTGCTACACACTTTCCTGACAAATGTATAAGCCCAGAATGGAAGCCAGAAAGTGTGTCTGTAGATCATAGCAACTTGAAAGGGAAAACATTTTCATGCTGCCAGGCCATACAATGCCAAATTTCTACAAATTTTTGTAGAACCATGTTACCATGTGGAATAGATAAAATTGGTTGTCTTTTTTTTTTTTTTTTTTTTGAAAAGTTGTACCTCTCAATTGTAGAACACTGTTTATAATGTTAGAGTAGGTGATCAATTGTAAGAATATATTTAGAATATTATTTACCAAAGGAGATTTGGTGGACTGTGGTTTCAATGCTAGGGTTTAGAGGCTGAGGCAGAGACATTACATAGCAAGAGCTTGTTTGAAGAAAACAGAGGTAATCACCTTCACTTACAACTTGTGTTTCACTTTTCAAAATGTTTCCATGTTACACTCAACTTACTTTTCATTGTTATTCAATGCTAAGTACAATTTCTGGGATCACAAAACTAATAAGTATTCTGTTCCTCCACAGTCTGTGGAGGACAATATATTGGAATTGTTTCAATTCTGACTGTTTAGGAATGAAGTGTAGACAGGCTGCGATAAGCTCAGGCTAGAAAATAATGCAAAAGCAAGAAAGTAGAGTAACAGTTGAAAAATAAACAATACAAAAGATATTCTTGTTGTGACCTTTGGGTGTTATTTATATTTATGAAGAGCTGGAGAGTATTACATATGAGAATAATTAGTAATGATAATCAAAGACATTATGTCACATTAGGAAACATCAAAGTTTGAAATTAAAATGGAAAAAAGGGATGTTGTAGGTTTTCAACTTTTTAAATTCCACTTTATTTGGGGTTGTTTAATGCTTATACCTCCCTTCCAACCAACCTACCCTAGATAGGAGAGAAAAGAAGTTAATGGGCAGAGGAGAAGTAGATGTATTTAGACTTTGTTCCTTGGACCAATTCCAACCGACTTGTTAAACAGCAAACCAGCAATTCAGCAAAGGAGACTACAACCACAGCCACTGCAATTCGGAGCAGCAGCTGGAACCTAGAACCTTGAAGCATTCGCAGGAGCAGATTATCTCTAGGAGCATCTTAAAGTGGAGTGATGAACAGCAAAGACCAAAAAGCCTATCTCCTGTAATGGGCAGGTCGATAGATAGATAGATAGATAGATAGATAGATAGATAGATAGATAGATAGATAGATAGACTGACGGACAGATAGACAGAGATAATGCTTACTAGGATGTTTATCTGTTGGCAAAGATTATGCCTCCTCCAAGGACAGTTTCTTTTCTTTTGGAAAAAACATCACCTGTTCTCTCAGAAGTCTGTTTTCAGTGGAAAACACACCACACATCCTTGCACAAGTCTGTTTCACATCTCATACTTGGGATCAAACCAAAAACATGTTTATAGCCACTACAAGGGGTAATCATTTTTATAATTTTGGGTTCCACAGACAAATCTATGAAAAAAAACGTAGAAGGATTAGGGTTCACCTCTATAGGGAGAGATAGGTGGATATTTCGTTCAAGAGTCTCATGAGACAGCATGATGGTCGGATGGAATGAGCCATCATTACATGAAAGAAAAGGGAGCAGGATGCAAGACATGCTGGGGGTGAAGAACTGAGAAGGCCTGATGTAGAATCACAGATGATGGTGGAAAGGATGAGGTCAGTTATGTCTAAATACGACCTTGAAAATTGTATGGTCAAATGATTGACTGAGATATGTAAAAAAAATTATAAGATGCTTTGATTTTTGCATGCTTTATAAAAGTAGATGAGACAGAGATGTAGCTTAATAGGAGCAATTCTGCAGGACCTAATTTAATCCGTGGTAGTGGCAAATATTATAGTAATGGAAGTAACACAATAGACCTTTTCATTTCCTGCTTAAATATAGTAAATTCTACACAAATTTAGACCAGTCCTCTTTGGATGGCCAAGAACAAGGAGCAGCTGCAGGATTTTGCCTAGGGCCAGATGTCAACATGGGTGGCTAGTTTAATTTCTGTATTGGGATTTAAATGACTAAAATTTTCTAGAAAAAATTTCCCTTTCAAAAAAACCTCTAGTATCTTGTGTAATAACAATATAAAAGTGTTAACAGGATGTACTGGGAGAATGGCCTGGGGCTGTTTTGACAAATGTAGTAACAAGGGTACAGCGATCCATTTCTTTCACATCTTAGACACAGCACCACTATGTATGGCTGCATTGGTCATGCAGCAAGCACAGCCGACTCAATCAGGTAAATAATGAGAAAATATACAGTGACTATATTTGCAAAAGTCTAAATATTACTTTTACATCTGAAACAAATGGTTTTAAAGAAATTCACATTAGATACAGTTTTCAAAGCAGGTTGAAAAACCCATGTCCTGAATTTTCAAAATTAAATGATCCTGACACAATTAACAAGTCACTTGACATAAAGATGTATTTCCCACAGGTCTCTATAGGAAATATATTGAGATATATATTTTTTCCTGAAGTCCATATATAATTGTTTAAAAAATCATTTAAATATCAGAAGACAAATTAGGGTCTGATATTGAGTGATCAATATAATCTTTATTTATTGTGGCACTTTTCACTAGTTCAATGACTATTCAATATATATCTATGATTGCCATAATTCTGCCTTTTATGTTCACTGTCATCATACTTGTAAATTTATTAGTATTATCTCAAATATCTCTAAGATGATGTTTAATTTTAATGGTAAACATTATTAGTTTTATCTTTAGCTATGGAAGGATATAAATTTTCTCAAAATACATAAAAGAAGACACACAGGCACTATGATATTATCATGTCTCCTTCTATTGTTATATTTCATGAGCCAACTCGGAGATAAAGGATTTATTATTGATTATGATGAGTATTAAAAAGAAGTTGAATTTATATTTTGTTTAAGTATACTCTTTATTTTAAATTATCCAAATTCTTTAAAAAATAAATATGTTTATATTATATGCATACAATCTCCAGCTGCTTTATATTAATTTATATTAAATATTTGCTTAATTTTTATAAAAAAAGAGAAGGAAAGAAATATATAACATTAATAAACTGAAATATGAATATATATTAAAATTAAAAAATAATGAATTATTAGACAATTCATAATTGCAATTACATTCCACAAATGCTTTAGCAGCCATTTTTTCCAGCATCAGGCATTTTGGACCAATTATTCCTAACATAACTATGTAACATGGCATCAATATCAGCACCTACTAGAGTTTACATTTGAGGCTTCTAGAATTAAACATTTAATCAATTCTTCACCTTTCCTTTGCCTTTAAAGCTTGATATATTTTTATTTGAAGGCATGTGAAATCCCAGAGTCTCCAAAGCAGCAAGCTTTGATATACAAGCAAAATAAATTATTGTTTACCGAAGAGTGTGCTGTGAACATATAGTCATTTTTCTAAACACATTAATAATTTAAATTACAGATTATTGGAAAGGAAAATAAATCATAACATTCATGAGGGAAAAAGCATAGAGGTCCTACACGCATTTTGAATGTAGAGTTCTCTTGATTTTGTATCAAGAGGACATGTATCCTAAAAGAAAATTTTATACAGTCATTCCCCCAAGACAGTGTGATTGTTAATTGTGCTCTAGACACTTATCCTTCTATCCAGAGATAAACATGGCCTCCATCTTTCATAGAAGCCTCTTTTTACAATACACAGGGACTATTACAGGAAACCACAACTGGTCAAAAAGCAGACAGCAACTGAATGGATGCCCAGCCCCATTTGTACACCTAACGCACCACCCCTACACATATGGCTCAAGGAACATTGCAGAGGAAGATCCTGGGTGAGTACAAAAGCTAGAGGCTCAGGAAGGACATCAGCTCCAAACTAATGTCATCCTTATGTGATATACAATAGCCATCTTTTAAGCCAGAATCAATTTCTTCTGTGTGTACTTATACCATATTGTCTTTATTCATGTTTATAGGCATCCAGGCATGTTCTACTTCTTAGTTGTAGAGACTGTGGCAGCAATAAATACTACTGTGCAACTGTGTCCCTCGGAGGACTCAAACCTAATAGCATTACATCTAAGCTACATAGTAGTTCTAAATTTAGTTTTCTGAGGAAACTCCATACTTATTTCTATCTTGTAATGTCTTTTTAAACTTCCACTAATAGTGAATTTGGGTTCCTGTTTCTCCACATCTCACCATGATTTTTTGTCATATTTTTCATGATATTAACAATTCTGTCTGGAATAAAATGAAACAATTTTATTTGCATTTTTTCTGACAACTAAATGCAGAAAACATTTAGAAATATTTATTATCTATCTTGGCTTCTTCTGAGAATTGTCTGTTTTGTTTTTAGCTCATGGGAGACTTGAATTTCAATGTTTATTTTGGGTATTCTTTATATATTATATATACTTGTATATATTTAACACATTTATGTAATTATTATTAAAATGTTTATATTATTAAATGTATTCTAGAGAATCAATATATATTCAACAAAATTGCAATGACTTTCTTCTCAGAAGTAGAAAAATATTCCTAAAATTCACATTAAAACACAAAAGACCTTGAGTGATCAAAATAATACTAGCAATAAATAGCAATGTGGAATATAGAATAATGCATGTTGCAGAACCATGGCACTGGTACAAGAAAAAAAAGGAAGTGAATTCATATAGAAATCTAGACTAAAAGAGAGGACATGATAAAAATCTTCCACAGCTACAGTCACTTAACGTTTTGCAAATATATTAAGCTACAGATTGGAGAAAAACTTACTCTCTTAAAAACTGATGTTCAACAAACTAGACATTTGTCTCCAAAGAATGAAAAAGAACCACATCCTTCAATCCACACAAATATGAATACAGGAATGATCTCTACACAAAAGCCAAGGTACAGAAACTGTACAAACAAACCAGTTTGGGTGTAAATATATGAAACAACTTTCTGCAAAGAAACTAAATAACAAAGGAGATAGTCTCCCTCTCTAAACCAATAGAAGAGATTTAAATAAATTAAAAGGATTCTTTTTCATAAAAGAACACCACCAGCAGAGTGAAAACACAACCTACAGAACAGGAGCTGTAATTTAAACAAAAGTCTATGCTTTTCTTTTTCATATTGCTGTGTCAGTGCTCTGCCTTTTGATGGTATTTTGTTAAATTTTCTGTCTTCTGGATAGTATATTTTTACTTTTCAAAATAGAAAATATCAGCATACTTATCATGGAAGGCCTAAATTAAAATTATTTACTATTAATGACGTATTTCATATTAACCTTAATAAATGTTCCCACACTGTAGAAAGACAAGGAAATTTTGGAGATCCTCTTGAGTAATCACCATGTATGCTGCTTTTAGGTTGGCATGTACCTGGTCGGAACACCTTTTAAGATGAGAATCCCCAATATAGAAAATAATTTTATCTGTGTGTATGTCTTTTTTATTAACTTATTCATATTACATCTCAACTGTTATCCCATCTCTTGTATCCTCCCATTCCTCCCTCCCTCCCCTTTTCACTCCCTATTCCTCTCCCCTATGTCTGTGACTGAGGGATGCCTCCTCCCCCTCTATATGATCATAGGGTATCAAGTCTCTTCTTGATAGCCTGTTATCCTTCCTCTGAGTACCACCGGGCCTCCCCATCAAAGACTTGTGGTCAAATATGGGGCATCAGAGTTCATGTGAAAGTTAGTCTCCACTCTTCACTCAACTGTAGGGAATGTAGGGAATGTCCTGTCCAGGTTTTTCTGTGTAGCTTTGGCAGTCCTGGACTCACTTTGTAGACCAAACTGGCCTAGAACTCACAGTGATCGACATGCCTCTGCCTCCCTAGTGCTGGGATTAAAAGTGTGCACCACCATGCCCTGTCTAAATTTTCAATTTATTTAAAGATGATCAAAAATCTTCTGAAAACATTGAAAACATAGATGCATATGCCCTTATCAACAAGATGTCATGAGTTTGTCTAAGGTCAATGCCACCCATCAACTTGCCATTACATGTATGTGGAAATAGAACCATCACATATGAAATGTACAAAGGCGCTTTATAGCAATTCATGTGAGAACTGTCTCATTCAAATGCAAATGTAGGTATATGATGTTATGTTCCTTTATTTTCTTGTGTAGTTTATGTTTTACTAATTTCATTGTAGTTTTATACTCATTTAAAGTTTGTCAATTTGTTCTATTACTGAGAAATTTAAAATCATAGCTTAAATTTATCTTTTAAATTCTCTATGTGCTTGCAGATTCATGAGCAAACAGATTTAAGTCTATTGGTAAACTATTTTTCATAATTTAATAATTTATAGGTCCGTTCCTGGCATACTGGATATTCAGCTAATATTAAACTGCCTTTTGCTGTGTGATTCCTAGGGAAAAAGCAAAATTGTAGATAGGGATAAAATAATATTAACATGCAGGTAACTTCATTTGAGCATACTTTACAGATATTGCTGGGTATAGAAAATATTGAAATACATGTGTTTTATTTTTTACTTAAAGCTATCATTAAAATTTCTTCAACCTAATTAAAATTTAAAAACCACTCCCTGTGTTAGCTAAAAATGCCAATTTTACATGGTATTATTTACCCTAAACAGTTACTCAGTAACTTTATGAACAATATTATTGTAAACTTGCATGTGAATTGATATAAACATATACATATATATTGTAATATATATTACATTAGGAGCTTTATAGCAATTCATGAGGGAACTTATCATTGAATTATAAGTATAAATATATGATGATATGTTCTTTTATTTTCTTGTGTAATTTATTCTTTAATAATTTCATTGCAGTTTTTACAGTTAATTTAAGTTTTTCAATTTACTCTGTTAGTAGGAAATTTAAAAACATGGCTTAAATTTACCTTTTAAATTTTCTACATTCTTACAGATTCATAAGCAAATAGATGTAATAAAAGAAGCACATATATTACAGATATCCATATTATAAATAAATAAATTTATACATATATTCTGCTGAGTGATCATGGGCTAATTTGAAATGAGCTAAGCAGTAATTAATTGCAAGCATTAACTCATGAAGAGAGCTTGTGATGAAACATTAACTGATAAGGGCTGTACATAGATCAGGACATGTGAAAAGACCAGCAGAGAAGATATTCAGGATGGAGGGGGGGAAGAAGTGAAAACTACTTATGTGACTCTCTTTCCCGTCTTTTCTGGATGACATAATGTCTAGTGGGAATAAAAAACTCTGAGGAGATATTTAAACATGTTATATCATGTTTTATGAATTGATTTATCAATCTAAGTATAAAATTAAAACAGACTGAAAATACTGTAATTTAAATTGGGATAAAACTTCAATTTTCCTCTGAGGGTGATATACTTAGTCACATGGTAAGAAATGTTGAACAGATGAATTTTTGACACAAGAGATTTGAAGGTTTTCTCTTGAAAATTTCATACTCCTTTCCTCTCTTATTGTTGTTCTGCAAGCTCTAGGTTTGCAATCTTCCTATAAAGCTAATGATAAAATCTTTCTGATTTAGATATACCATTAAGTAAAAAAATATTTCTTCTTTGATGTACTCCAGGTAAGAGAAATGAAAAGCATAAATAATCTAATTCATTGAAACAGTAGCTAAAAGTTCATCTTTTTTAAATTTTATTTTTATGCACTGTCTGGTATAGGAGGCTCATAAGCTACAAGCGGCATATTCAGAAGATATTTTCTTCCTCACATATTATAATAACACTGGTGAAAAGTTAATCAGATAATTTAACAATACAAAATATGAACTCACAATTATGGAAAAGCTACACTAAACACAAAGAGAAAGTTTATGTTGCAGTAGTAAACAGGATGATTTTTGCAAGATTTTGAAAGGTAACATTTTTCAACTAATGTACTATAAACAATAAATTTACACATTGAAAACAAAGTGGAAATACAAATACAAATATTATTAGACCTTAAGGTGGCACAAGATCATAAACAATAAAATGAAAGAACAACTTTACCCTTTCCTCCAAATGTGTGTAATGTGGGTAAAAACAACAATCAAAAGTTAAGCTATATTAGGGATTAAATTAATGTAATGACATTTACAGAACATTTCATCCACCAATTATGGAATAAATACAAATTTGCACAGCATATGAAACATGCTATGGAATGGAACATATGCTACACCATAGAATATACATTTTTAGAAATAAAGAGGAAAAGAAAAATCATATCATGACTTTTTCTGAGCATATTTAAATAAAACTAACAAACAATTACAGAAGAAACCAAGAAGCATGGTAATTCATGAATACACACCAAACATCCAAGATGCTATTAAAAAAATCACAGCACATCTTAAAAGTTTTCTTGAAAAAAATACAATGAAAACAACATTCCACAACATGCCTTAAATAGCAATAATAGAAATGAGAGGAAAATTTTCAGCCTCAGAAAAATAAATATTTCATATAAACAGTCTAATGGACTTAGAAATATATGATCAAAGCAAACTGAAATTTGATAAGATGTAATAAATAACAAATATCAGTGAACAATTAAATAAAGTACCAACATACATGAATATACAGGTATAAAGAAATTATAAAGTAAGTGAAACAGAAATTTGTTTATTTTAAAATATAATGAATATAAAAAATTTTAAGATAGTCTAAGAAAAAAGAAAAATAATTTAGCTATGAAAACATATCTGCAGAAATTTAAAAAGTTATTAGAAATAAATATTACCTGCTTCATTCCAACACATTTGGAAGCCAAGAGTTTCTAGATATACAATGTCTATTAAACTTTAATGACAAAACATAGAAACAAACAATGTAACATATCATAAGTTCTGGTAATGAGTCAATGATAAAAATTCTCTAATGAAAGAGTGTCCAAGACTTTATTGCCTAATTGCTTAACTATAACCAATAATCAAAAAGAACGAATATAATTTATTCTCAAAGTTTTACAAAGTACTATAGTAGCCAATAGTAATCTTGTACACAAACTTACTTCAATCATATCTTCTACACCTGAAATTCTCTCTTCAATCTCTTGTATTCTGTTGGTGAAGCTTGCATCTGTAGTTCTTGTATTATTCCCTAGGTTTCCCATCTCCCATTTTTTTGTTGTTGTTGTTGTTTCTATTTCCCTTGTCAGGTCTTGAACCATTATTCATTTCCTTCCTTCCCTTCTTTGATTGTATTTTCCTGTATTTCTTTGAGGGTTTTATTTATTTCTTGTTTAATGCCTCTATTGTCTCTACAAGTTTGGCTTAAGGTCATCTTGTTTTTTCTCATCTGTCATAGGATATACAGGCCTTGTTGTAAAAGGATACATCATCTCTTGTTGATTGTTTTGTTATATTTTGTTTTCATTTGTTTTGTTTTTGAGAAAGCCACATGGGAACACACTGCTTTATTAAACACACTATTATATATAAGATACAAATATAATAGTATTTTATACTACATATTTTACATATCATACATACATTTCAAGTTCAGTTATATGATGATGGGTTACAATGTTTCCCTGAAGAGCTATAGATTATCTAAGAAATTTCTGGCCTAAGGTTTAGGAAACTTCCCTTTGATTTGATGGGAAGGGGTATTCGTGGGTTACTGAAATATATGTACACTTTTGCCATTGTGCTCTGTTGCATTCAAGAAGTGGAAGTTAAGTCCCGCCATTCCTGACAACATTGCAGCCTTCTAACTGAGGACTTGAAGAACTTGAGATGGAATTTTGCTCCCAGAGTACTATGTTTTACAGTACCCAAGGGTATTATACAAGTTTCCAATAGGAAAAACAAAAACAAACAAACAAATAAAAATCAACAATCCTAGGCATCTGTAATGTCTATGAAGCAAACCAATGAACAGAACAGTAAGACATATTCAAAGGTAAATTAGCCATTCTTTTATTTTTATTTTCATTTTTTATTAAATATTTTTACATATACATGTATATTACACATATTTACAATATATATACACAATATATACTATAAACTGTGTACAGCAAGAAGAACCGTGGAGAACCATGTAACAATCGGGAATTATATGTATGCTTTTAAGCTGACCATTAGCCATCTGGATGTCCCCAATGTTGGCTAACTGTTCCTGATGCCAACAGGACTCTTCAGGAAGCAGGCATATCCATAGCCCTGACAATTAGGCTCATGGAATAGCTTGCTGCTCACAACTGTTGGCTGTGCCACTGGCGGACCACAGAGGCAGTAAATTGAAGAGGAGAGTTCTATGATGGATGCTCCTGGTGACCTGGAGTCCACCTCAGGAAGATAGGAAATGAAGCTTGTGTTACACTGTGCAGCTTATCTCTGCTGGCTGTGCCGCAGGTAGGTCCTTCAGGCAGGAGACTACCAGGGAGGTATGGGGTGCCTATCGTGGATGTTTCTGTGTCCAGGCAGGTCCCTTGGTCTCTTCAGCCTTCCTCAGAAATGTGAACTATCAGACTATGAGGATATCAGCTAGATCACCTCTGTTGGCTGTGTCCCAGGTAGATGGAGCAGGGAAGGCACTAGTATGCTGGGTGAGTATGTCCAATCTTGATACCCCTAGGGCTAGGAGAGCCTGGGTGTGCATGTGTCCCTAGGGCTAGGAGAGGCTGGGTGTGCATGTGTCCCTGTGGGGTTCCTCAGTGGTTTGGACTATGGGGCTCAGAGGACAGCATGCCTAAGTCAAACTTTATAACTTACAGTCTGTGCCCTATCATATTTGTAAAAACTAAAGATTAACAAAATCACATTTAGAAATAAATTCATTTATTGATCAAGACACAAAATCAACATATACAACTAGTAGGCTTTTCTACTAAAGAAGAAGAAGAAGAAGAAGAAGAAGAAGAAGAAGAAGAAGAAGAAGAAGAAGAAGAAGAAGAAGAAGGAGAAGGAGAAGAAGAAGAAGAAGAATCCCAAACAAGAAATTATAAAAAGCAATCTAAACCACGATAGCCACAAAGTGGATAAGTATAGTAAGCTAACTTGTGAACAGAGTAAAAGACCTCTATAATGAAAATTACTAGAAACTGGAAACGATGAATGGAAAGATTTGCAAAAACAAAATGGAAATGAAAAATATAAGATAGAAATTGATACATACAGACATGCTATAGACCCAGAGTAAACTAAAGAGTATGTTACATAGTCAACAAAAACAGGACAACAAAATAAAGGAGATAGTAACTAAGCATTATGATCCAGCCGGAAGGAGATATAAAGAATAATGAAAGAGAACGAAGATTCCTGGAACATATAGACATATCACCAACCTATTGGTTTTTAACAAAGCTGCAAAAGCATATGTGGAGTAGTCAAAATTTCTAGTAAATGTTGCAGGAAAGATAAGATTTCATGTATAGAAAACTGACAGAGCCAACATCTGTCAGCCTCAGCCTGTGCATAGTTAACCAAGGATGTAAGACTAAGACCTGAAGTCATAAAATTGCTAGGATGAAATAGGAAGTACTTCAAGACAATTACAAAGGCAATGGTCTTATGAATAGTACTACAAAGGCACATCTGCAAATAATAATTAATAATAATAATAGTAATACTAGTAATAGGAATAATAATGCACCAGGCCAAGTGTTCCTCAGTAGGAGAAATAGTCAACCGAGGAGTAGATGACCTAGAAAAAGTAAAAATATTTGCCAATTCTTGAGCTGAGTGGTGGTGGTGCATGCCTTTCATGCCAGCCCTTGGGAGGCAGACGCAGGTGGATAGCTGTGAGTTCAAGACTGGTCTTGTCTACAAAGCAATTCCAGGAGACAGTCAAGGCTACACAGAGAACTCTGTCTTAATAAACTAAGAAACAAAACAAAACAAAGCAAAAAAACCAAAACAACAACAACCAAAAAACAAAAAAAAACAAAAAACAAAAAAAAACCAAAAATGCCAATTCTTTTTGTTAGAGAGGTTTAATACTCAAAATATACAAGTTACTCAACCAACTATTGAAAAAAAAACCCAGCTATTTGGTTAAAAGCACATAATAGACAGAAAATAATACAAATGGACAATAAATACATAGAAATTATCATTTACCATTATTTATGTTAATCCAAACTACATACAAATATCTTGCCATATGTAAAATTAATTAATGAGAAAAATTAGTAAGTACTCCTTAGGATACTCAAAATGGAACATTAATAACTTTAAGGGAAAATATAAATTAGTACAGCCACTTTGAAAAAGAGTATGGGAATTGCCACCAAAACTAAATCTATATGAGCAAGTATCTCGTGTGTGTGTGTGTGTGTGTGTGTGTGTGTGTGTGTGTGTGTGCATGTGTGTGTGTTTGTGTATGTTTAAAAGAAATAAAACCAATGTACAAAAATATATTCTATGCTGATTTATTGTGGTCATTCTAATGTAGTATAACAATTAATAATGGATAAAAATATGTGGTACACATTTCTACAGGAAATAATGCAAATCTAGTATAGTAAACATGATCAAGAGTTTATGACTGTGATGTCCTAGTCTTAAACTGTAGTTATTGAGCCCTAATATTGTTATTTTGTTCAAAGAACACATAGCATGGTGTACTAATACTTTCTAAATGCTAACCATTATGATCATAGACTAAAACAACTGGAAAGGCTTCACTATGTAGTGAATAGTGCTTAACAGAGAGACTTAGAACTGGTCATCATGGAGAAATTTAGTGGCTGTAGGTATTCATCATCAAATAGGGGATCTATACTGCACATTCTTCCTGGAAACATATGACTCTGAGAATATCATGGACAAGGAAGTGGACAGACTTTAAGAGACAGAAGTCAGGGAAGATTGCTGAGAAGTAATATTCTCTGGGCATGACAGTTTCACCATTTTCAAGAACTCACATATCCATTGGAGCTAACAGAAAATCCACACAGGATCAAGCCAATTAACACTGCAGCATGGAAGGAAAGATTAATAGTCAACATCTTCTGACCCCAGCTGAGAGCTACCTACAGTTGACTACTGAGCCAGAGATTCACTTCTGTTCAGTGGTATCAACCATAGTAGGTTGACTATGCTCCAGTGGATGACACCCTACACTCATGCGTGTATGTGAGCTCATTTTGCTATTAAAAGTAAAGTACACAAGAAGTTGAGTTCAGCACTATAAGGGGAATTGCAGAAAAACTATAACATTGTGTTGAGGATATATATTAACATATCAGTTCCAATCATGTACGAATTTACTAAGCAGTAAATGTAAAATATGTGGTATGCTGTAATGGACAATGAAATATCTCTGAAATATGACTGAAATTGCAATCATGTCATTAGTGACAGAGCAAGTAGAAGAGTTTATATTGAATAAATAAAGTTAGATAAAGAAAATATCACATGTTGTCCCTCATATGTATAAGTTTAAATTTTGTTTCTGAATATAGACTAGTGACAAAGAGATTTTATGAAGTTCTGAGTAAAGACAAGATGAGTGAAAGCCAGATTATATCAGGGCCTGATGCATGGATATATGGAAATATCACACTGAATCTTACTAGTTTTCATAATTGATGCATTCTGATAGATACTATTACTAAGATGCAACCTTCAGAATGAAGTTCACACAAAATAGATGGCAAGAGAAAAAGAAGTATGAGGTTCTTTAACTTAACCCTTTGTACAGCCTGTCAGTACAATGAATTTGGATTCCATGCCTGTTAACTTTACTCAAAATTATCTCAAAAATGTCAGTAGCCTTCCTGCATACAATTGACAATTGTGCTGAGAAAGAAATGTGGAACCTACACCCTCAACCATGGCCACAAACAATATAAAGTATCTACCAGTAACTCTAACCAAGCAAAGGGAAGACTTTTTTGAAAAAACTTCAGATCTCTGAGAAGAAGATTGAAGATAACATCAGAAGATGGAAAGATCTCCTTTGTTTGTGGATTGGTAGAATTAACATAGTAAAAATGGCCATCTTACTAAAAGCACTTTACAGATTCAATGAAATTTCTTTCACAATATTTACAGGGCATTGAAAGATAAATTCTCAACTTCATATGGAAAAACAAAGAACCCAGAATAGCTAAAACAATCCTGTACAATAAAAGATCCTCCAGTGGAATCTCCATATCTGATCTAAAGCTGTACTATAGAGCAACAGTAATTAAAACAGGATGATACTGGAATAGTAATTGGCTGGTTTACCAGTGGAATTGAATCAAAGACACAGAAATAAATCAACACACCTATGGACAATTAATATTTGACGAATCTCTTGAATGGAAAAAGGATAGCATCTTTAAAACTGGTGTAACCAGATGTCTACATGTAGAAAAATACAAGTAGATCCATATTTATTACCAAGCATAGAATTCAAGTCCAAGTGGATTAAAGACCTCAACATAAAACCAAAGACACTAACTCTACTAGAAGAAAAAGTGGGAAGAGATGTATAGTTTTGGCACAGGAGCTAGGTTTCTGAACAGAGCATCAACAGTCCAGGATCTAAGTTCAACAATTAGTAAATGGGACCTCCTGAGGCTTAGAAGCTTCTATAAGGCAGAAGACATTGGCAACAGAACAAAGTAACAGCCTACAAACTGTGAAAAATTTTTCAACAACCCTACATCTGATGAAGGATGAAAATATAAAATATATAGAGAGCTCAAAAAATTAAACACCATAAAACCAAATAACCCCAATTAAGAAGTTGATCTCAGAATTAAACAAAGAATTCTCAACAGAAGAATATCAAATGGCTGAGAAACACTTAGAGAAATGCTCAATGTCCTTAGTCATCAGAGAAATGCAAATCAAAATGACTCTGAAATTCCATCTTAAACCCATCAGAATGGCTAAGATCAAAAACTCAAGTGACAGCACATACTGGAGAGGATATATAGAAAGGAAGCACCCCTTTACTTCTGGTGAGAATGAAAACTTGTACAACTACTTTGGAAATCAATCTGGCACATTCTCAAAAAACTGGGACTAGGGCTACCTCAAGACCCAGCTATTCCACTGCTTGGGATATTCCCAAAGGATAATCCAACAAATAACAAGGAGATTTGCTTAACCATGTTCATAGCAGCCTTATTCATAATAACTAGAATCTAGAAACAACCTAGATGCCCCTCAGTTGAAGAATGGATAAAAAAAAACTGTGATGTATTTACACTATTGGATAATACTCAGCTATTAAAAACAAGGAAATCTTCAAATTTGCAGGAAAATGGTGGAACTAGAAATGATTACCCTAAGTGAGTTAACCCAGATGTAGAAAGACACACATGGTATATATTCACTTATAATTGGACACTAGCCCAACAGGCATGTAGCCTGAAATTCTTCCTTAGCAGGAGACTGGGAAAGATTCTGGTATTTCCTATTGGGACTCCAGGTGAGAGAGGTATGGGAGAATGGGAAAATAGAAGGATCCAGAGGGTCCTAGAAACCTATAAGAAGACCATCAAGGTTGACAGATCTGGACGAGGGAGTTATGCTCAAAGTACTGTACCAACCAAGAACAATGTATGCAGTAAACCAAGAATCCCTATTCAGATCTAGATAAAGAACAGCACATTCTTCACAGTTCTATGGGGATCAGAGACTGACTCTGAAAAGAATTCTGGTATCCCCTATTTGACCACTTCCTCTTGGGAAGGAGGACTGGTGGTGCTCAGAGGAGAGATAAACAGGATACCAGGATGAGACCTGATAGGCTGTGAATATATAGTGGGGGAGGAGGTCCCCTTCTGTCACAGATCTAGGGAAAGGGATAGGGAGAAAGAAGGAGGGATACTGGAAGAGGAAGATACAAGTGAGGGATAGCATTTGAGATTTAGTCTGAATAACTTAAATAAAATTTAAAAAATAAAAGGAAAAGAAAAAGAAAAGAAAGAGGTGGAATGTTGAAATATATAGGGAAGATAGAGCAAAATGTAGATTGGTGATTCTACTACTAGACAATGCCTCTAGTGTCACTCAGAAGGTTATTTTTAATTCACTGCTATAGAATTTTGTATATAGATGCAAAATAAGTTTAATTTTGGACACAGTGGTATAGAAATCTAGTGTAATATTATTTTTCACACATTAGATATATTTCTACACTAAAATGAGGTATTATACCCATATAATTCAATTACAGTACAAGGCTTATTTCCAATACTTTGAAAGAGCAACTGCAGGCAGTTTAGGATGAGTAAGTTGTACTAGTTAATTGTTATTGATCAAATCATGGCCATATGAATAACTAGTCTATTTTTATCCCAACAATGTATATCTTATATGCAACAGATAGATATGATTTTATAGATAGACAAGGTAAAATTGTTAGATAAGGTCTTCAAAATCCTCAGAGCCATACAGAATATGTCATATAAAATGTTTTTATGCTGGACGTGCCTTTAATCCCAGCACTTGGAAGGCAGATGCAGGAGGATGTCAGTGAGTTTGAGGCCAGCCTGGTCTACAAAGTGAGTCTAGGAAAGCCAAAATAACACTGAGAAACACTGTCTAAAAAAAACCACCAAAAATGTTTTTTTTATTAAAGATTCACTGATCATGAGACAGATTAACTCATGAAAACATCCAGCCTACCTCAAAGAAGATGATGAGCATCAAAGAACATCATTATGGAGATGACTTCAAATGTGGCAAACAAGCCACTAAGCAAAATGTTCTTGCTTCTACCACAGACAGAATTCTGCCTAAAACTAGGCAAGTTTAGATGCAGGCAGAGTCGATGGCAGAATTCTGCCAAGACATGGTAAGTAAGTCCTCAATAGTACCTGTCCCACAAATATGTCTGTCAGATATATTGGGCCAGAAGTCAGAAGATGATGCTCCAACGTTATAGAAAGTTTTGGGTGACTATTCAGGTAGCAAACTGCCTCCGTCATCTTCTCTTTTGGAAAGATACTAACCTGCACTCATTGGAAAGCTCCTCAGGTAATTGATTTTATTCCTTCTCAAGACTAAAATTGAAGACCAGATAGTTTAGTTTTACAATTAAGCTTAGTTGTTTAGGGGTAACATATTTTTAGGTCTAGATAGATGTTTTAACTTGACAATGGCAAGATATGATAGATATTGATTTACATTCAGAATTTTAGACATAACAAAATAAGATGTTTTCTTCAAGGCTGCCAAATACAAATAGCTAACACAGTAAGAATGTAACATTTACATAATTCCTGATTGTGTCATGTTTCCTTTGGCTATAGGTAGTTTATTGTATATATATTGCAGCAATAGTGTAAAAAATTTTAATAAGAAATATTAAAAAAGAAAAATATCACATTATTTAATTTCTTCCACAAACTGTAATAATTAGTGTTTAGTGCCCCTTCCATAAAGTATACATTAGTTTTTATATCATACAAATTTCAATTCAATATTGCTTCCTTTATTCCTGAGAGAAATAGACACTGCTTAGTGACCAATGTAATAAAATCATTTTAGAAATACCCATGCTATGTAATCAAGCTTTCATTTTTAACTTTAACAATGCAATTAGCAGTGTGAGTTTGGACACAGTTACCTGCAAAACTTTGAGAAAGGAGTCCTCCCTCTTTAACGTGAAATAATTAGAGACTGAGAAGAAGGGCAGCAAGATGTCATGAGGACAAAAAGTGAACAGAATATTTTTCTTTTCATTTTATTATTGTAAGAGTGATCTTTGAACCAAAGAAAGTACTACACATTAGTATATTGCAAATTATAAATTATTATTAAAAACACATTAAACATTCATCCTAGGATCTCTGCTTTCCTTCACATGCAGACTGTCTTTTTCTCTGGCATGGCATGTAAGGAATGAGTTTTCCCCATAGCAGCTATGCATAAAGTAGGGGCTGACATGCTGGGATTTGTCAGGTTGTATTGTGAACACAAATTTTAACTTCTTGGTCTTTCTCCCGTTTGAAAATCCCAGAAAAATGACAAAATTATCAGTAGCAAAGACTATGATGTGTTTTAAAAGCCAAGAATGTCCCTTGGGTTTGCAGCTCTATACAAACTTTGCTTTCTCATATATCTGTCCTGCTTTATTTGCTTCAAGATGCTCCTTTGCTCTTCATAGCCTGTCAGACTCTTGCCACTTCCTCACTCTCAATGCCATCTGAAATGTCTCATATTCTAATGCCCAAATGATGGAAGGGACAGATAAACTACGCAATAGAAGTTTTAAGGAACCTGATTATTTTTCAATCAAGGTATATCAAGTCCAAGTCATTATTTCTTTTTCTGTATTCAATAATCATTTAATAAAAAATATTTTATCACTCATTATAAAAAATCTTATATAAGATAGTTGGAGAAGAGTCTTTGACTAACAAGCGCATTTCCTAAGTGATTTATGTATTGTACAGTCAAAATTAATTTTCTAATAGTACATTTTATTGTTAGGTTTCTCATACATGAATTCCAAACACCAAAGGGTTTGTGGAATTGGAATCTTTGTTTTATCAACTTTTTTGAATTTTATTTTTAATATATTTTGTTAATTTATTCATATTACATTCCATCCCTTGCATTCTCCCATTCCTCCCTCCCTCACATTTTCGCCTTACTCCTCTCTCCTTTGACTGTGACTGAGGGAAACCTCCTCCCCCTGTATATGCTTATAGGGTATCAAGTCACTCAGAGGAAGCATAGCAGGTTTTTTCAAGTTTTTAAGTCTTATTCTGTATTCCACTCAGGATGCTTTGAGAAACACTGGTGTTTATGTACTGTAAACAGAAAGTCAATGCTAGATAAAAATCAGTCAGATGTCTATCTCTCCATTCCCATTATTATTCATTTTATTCTATCATTTTGTGATACATTTGGACAATTTTAAACAAAGGTAATCACATTCCACTAACTAGCTTATAACCATTTTTAATTAGTATTTTGTCTTTGAAATTCCACTGTCATTAATGACAACTGTCATTTGAAAATGTTATTGCTGAATACTTGCTTAATGATTCTCCAATCACTTCAGTCCCTGGAGTATCTCTAAATATTTTACGTATTTTATCCTCTTAGCTATTTATAGAATGCAATATAGTAAAACCATATGAAAGGCCATCAACCTTCCCAGAAGAACATGACACTTCCTAATACATGGTGTATATAACAACTGTTGATATATTTCTAAGTCTCAGGTTTCTATTTCTTATTATTTCTTTGATATTTTCTATAGTATATTTGGATCATATTCACCGTCACACTTCCAGCTCGTCTCAAATCCACTACCCTTTCCCTCCCATTTAATTTTGTGTCCTTTGTGACCTTGCTCTTTTCTATGAAGGCCAATTTGTGGTGGCTGAATATTCCTAGAAGTGTGGCCTCACCCCGGAGTATAGGCAATTTATTACTGGTATTTTTCAGAGAAAACTGACCATTCCTATGTCAGGAAACCATGAACTTTCTATAAGCTCTTTGGCGAGGGGTGGACCTTTAAGCCCATCTCCCTTTTACATACAAGGTTTGGTCTGATTTAGGCTAACACAGGTCCCGTGCATGCTGTCACAACCTCTGTGAGTCTGTATGTGTAGCTGCCCTGCTGAGTACAGAACACGGTTTCCATGCATTTCAATGAAAATATGAATATATGTTGTTTCTGCCACTAATGCCTATTTATAAATAAGAGGTCATACTACATGAATACAAGATGTATGATAAAAAGTATTATGAGGATAGAGAAACTTAAACTGATATGAGACACAGAAATACGTGGCTTTCTTCTTAGAGGAAAACAGGCTGAAAAGTTTGAGGAGTATGTGACAATAGGCTTCCTACAAAGGGCCACTTATACATTAGCGCAAAGATTTTGTTTGGATTCATTACTGTCTAGAGAGGCCCAGCACCTTTTCTTTTTTTCAATGAGAGTTTTGAATGTAAAAAATTACTAGATTGTTAATTCTCAAAGAAGATGATAGACAAAGTGGAAGTATGTTCTTTTACTGTAAATGTGCTTCAATATTCTGTAAAACGATTTTTAGTACTTGAAGCTTATAATTTGAGGCCAGTTTGTTCATACTTGAACTGAGAACTAGTTAGGATTTTGCATACACAGAAAATCTGGACTTGGCTATCAAAATACACACACACATAAATACATACATATATAAATATATAAATTTCACCGGGTCTACTTTTCCAAACTAGACTTGAAAATGCTATTAAATTTATATTTACAACACAATACCATATTCATCACTAATAAATGTATCAAAATACTCATAAGGAAACATAATTTTGACATCAGTTATTTGTTTATATTTGTAAGTGAATTTTTTAATTTTTTTGGTTATAATAAACAATGTTTAAGTCTAAATAACCTACATCTGCTTATATTCCTCTATTTTTACAGATGCAAACATCATTAGACAACTTTCTGACATCTCTTTTTTGTTGGATCCCCTTAAAAGCTTATCTTTTTTCCACTTCTCAGTAATTGCCAACATATTGGGTGCAGTGGGCATCCATGTAATTGAAAAAACCCCAGCTATATTCAAAGGCTGTGTTTAATCATCATTCTGTACCCCAGTGTCTCTCAATTTTATGTTGATGGAAGTGAACAGTTTCTCCCTTTTCCTATATAACCACTCTAATTCTTGAGCAACTAAGGATGTGCAAGCATTTGTGTTTTGCAGACATTAAAGCTGCCAATGAAGACGATGCAATGGGCCACACTTCCATCAAATAGAATATTTAAATTTGAAAACAAAGCCAATCTGCCTAGTGGCAGTACTAACAGGAAGGTGTCACAACAAGGGAGAGAAGAAAAAGAAAGAAAGAAAGAAAGAAAGAAAGAAAGAAAGAAAGAAAGAAAGAAAGAAAGAAGCAATGCAATCAAATTGAAGGCCCTTGCCTTAGATTTCCTTTTGGAAAGGGACAGATGTAGGCAGAGATTTAAATGTTGGCTTCACCAATATGTTTTCCTGTGGAATGTCTCCAGGGAATCGGAAACCGAGGTCCAAATCTGCATCCATTGTAATTCCTGTGTTCGCCACAGATGGAGGAGCAGATTTGTGCAGGATGCTGTCGTGCAGATGCAGGCTGGTGAGGACATTTCACTGTGAAGCTGAAGTTAGCAGCTGGGAATGTTCAGAATATCTGTTTCACTTGGGTCGGGGTGGGGTAAAGAGCTGAAAGAAATTCAATTTGAGAAAATGCTTGCGCCTAAAGAAAAAAATAGCCCAATATTGAAACCCAGGGGAAAAGCAACCAGAAACTGAGGTAGGCAAAGATGACTTGTCCTGACAACAGCAATTGGAGCTGGTGATGGACCCAAAAGACATGAAGTGGTTGCTAAGGGTTTCTTGTACTTTAGGACACAGTAACCTACCTGGAGCATGTAATAAGCAAACAAGCCTGCTGAAGGATGAGATTGGCAGAAAAGGAGAAATAGACTTAATTCTACTTCTGTGAAGGGACACCTTGACCAAGATAACTCTTTTTTTTTTTGCATTTTTAATTAATTCATTGATATTACATCTCAATTATTATCCCATCCCTTGTATCCTCTCATTTCTTCCTCCCTCCCACTTTCCCCCTATTCCCCTCCCCTGTGACTGTGACTGAGGGGGACTTCTTCCCCCTGTATATGATCCTAGGGTATCAAGTCTCTTCTTGGTAACCAGCTGTCCTTCCTCTGAGTGCCACCTGGGCCTCCCCATGCAGTGGAAGTGGTCACATATGGGGGCACCAGAGTTCATGTGAAAGCTAGTCCCCACTCTCCACTTAACTGTGGAGAATGTCTTCTCAGGGTAGGGGTTTGAAGTTTACAGCATGTATTGTCCTTGGTTGGTGGCATAGTTTGAGCCCTGAGCCCAGATCACCAGTCATAGTGTTCTTGAAGGTTTCTAAGACCCTCTGCCTCCTTCTATTTCCCCATTCTCCCATACTTCTCTCACCTAGAGTCCCAGTAGGATGTCCTCACCTCTATTCCACTTTCCTGGTAAGTGAAGACTTTCATGGGATATGCCCCTTGGGCTAGTGTCCAGATATAAGTAAGAAGGGTGTTTATTTCCCTTTTATTGCTTTTTTTAATTTTTGTAGTTTGATACTCAAAGTGTAGGAATTTACTTAAAACTGTTTATATCATGTTATTAAAATGGAGAAAATGCCCATTATGTTAACATCATAATAGAGTAAATTCATTTGATAATTTTAATCTATTCAAAGTAGAAAATGTGGGATTTGCTTTTTGAGACAAATAACTTCCTTGCTCTTCATGTTCTTACTAAAAAATTGGCAGAAGAGAGCCAGGTAAAAATGGAACAAATAGCACAGGATAGCAGCATCTTTCTACTGTTTATTCATTAATTCTTCATACACTTCATAAAAACTGTAAATCAATTATCAACATAAAGATAATCACTATTTTAAAACCTTAAATGTCAAGGTTAAATATAAAGCCATCCACTTTTGCCTTTGCTTTTGAATTAAACATTCAATATATTCTTTTCTTCCCCTTGAGAATGTCAAAGTACAAGGTTTCAATTTATGGTAATTTTAAATTGTTAAGGCCAAAGACATGCTTTTTTGTTTTCATTTGTTTTGTCTCGGTATGAGTGATTTTCATGATGCTTTTATGCTGTGTCTCCTGCACAGAATCTGCTGCAAAAATCATTGTTGTTGTCACTTAATTAAATGGATTAAGTGTTTATTTATTGAGTCCAAATTATATGAAGTCTAATATGCCAAGTCCTGAAAAACAAAAAAGGCAAATAGGGATAAAAGGTACTTCTTCAAAATTATTTTAAAAATTATGTCTACAATTTTAACCCAAAGATAAAGAAAAGATGTAGGCTAATAAGGCTTATGCCTACAAAATTGTAAAAATAAGCTAAGTGAAAATGTACATTCATGGATGCCACAAGGTTTAATTCAAACCATCTGGTGCTAAAATTTGGGTGAAAGGTTATAAATTTAAATGCAAGTAAAATATAATGGATTTGTTAATAAATTTTCATCTATATATAACCATTACTTCAGATGTGACAGAAGTTAATGACCAATTACAAATATATGTGTGTGTGTGTGTGTGTGTGTGTGTGTGTGTGTGTGAATTGCCTGAGACTTTAAAATTGAAACATTTTGGACTATATTGTAGTGAAAAGGTCTTCTGAGCATAGTATTGACAAGATAAGGCATATTTAAATTTTATCATTCTATCCCTTCTGGTGATTTGCTAAGTAAAAATTATCAAGAATTTGAATCAAGTTACATGTTATTCACGTTTATTACATTTGCTGATAGATTAGATAATTCATGGGTATATGAGAATCATACAAATAGGATGATTCTATCATTTGTAGATTGTACAACTTTCTCAGCTTTGGTAACAGTCATTATTAAGAATATCAGAAGATCATGAGGTGGAAAAAATCGAATGTATTGACAATCAGCATACACTTCATGAGATTTTCACTACAAGTAGGAATATGTTTTAAAGGCATTGAGAGACATATCATTCCTGTGCAATATAAGAACTACAATTATATGAAAATAGGCTACAACCTTAAGTTTCCTTGAATTTCTTCCATGTTTATCCAGCAACATCTCCAGTGCCATAGGAAACCATTCAGTCCATTGTAGAGAGTGCTGCAGAAGGGCCGGCCATAAGTTCACCAGTGAAGAGAGGCGACTTCAACCACTATTGTGGAATTAGATTACTCTCTAAGAGTAAAGAAATCTCCACAACACATGACAATAAACTACAGTAAATATGTGTCAAATATGAACATTGGTCACTTCTATTAAAATACTTAAAGGACCCAATGGTTTAAGTGATCTTTGAACATATCTGTAAAAGTAGGCATGAAGGTTTAACTTCACATGGGAAATGATGCAGCAGTCTACCTTAGGAGGTAATCTGAGGATTATAGATAAAATCTGGAATATCTGGTGATCATGTGAATACAAGATATTTAGTAGTCTAAAAGTTGTCTTTAAAATGATAAATCTTCCATTTATAATTATTAGCTATGTAGCATTTAATATTTAAATATTGCAATAATGGATATTTTTTGAGGATGCAGACAGAAGTGTGTAAGGAATCTGTACCTCTATCTTCTGCAATTGTCATAGAATTAATTCTCACTATCTCACTGTGCTTAGAAAAAGTTTAAAATGTTGAAAAATATGTGCATATATGTATATTGTATATGAATATATACATATATATGAACATAAGTATGTGTTCATATGTTATCCTTAGTCCTATGAAGTGAACCTGTGGTTTCATACATACTATGCAAGGGGTCTGCCACAGAGGAATAGACATCTCAGGTGAGAGGAAAGCAATAGAATTGAACAGGATGGAGCAGAGAAAATCTATCAACATAAGATCCACAGACTAAGAAGGTAAAGAGTGTAGTTAAATTCTCATTACACCCAGAGAAATTAAATACTGATCTGATGAGAAATTTTAAAGTTGTCCTGAGACTTTTAGATTTCTGGTTAACTTACCAGTCTATAGGAGTCTATGAGATGCCATGGCAGTATGAATACGTGGAGAAATTATGAAATTTTAAAACGCAGTTAACTATACATTTGTATTAGTTCTTTGAGAATTTCCCAAAGTACTTTTTAACATTTTCTTTCTTTCCCCAGCTACTCCTAAATCTATTCCCTTTACCACTCAACCAGCTTTTGTTCTTTGCCAAGGTAAATGTCTTCTATTATTTATTTATATAACATTTTTAATGTTTTTAACATTTATAGTATGTTTGAGTGATTATAGAACGCTATCATTTTAGCTTTCTTACCTAATAATCATAACTCTGTACACGTCATTGTCTTCAAATGTATACATTATATTAAACTTGTTTAACATAATGAAATATGATAGATTAGAAGCCTTCTACATAGGACTGTGATTTTGATTGTTGATATTTAGTGACTAAAGTTAAGCCACAATGTTAGTGCACTTCACTTGTGCTAAAATAAACAAACACATGGATAACAAAAACAAAGCCGTGAAAGGAAGAATATATAAATAAACCCAGAATTCAAAATATACAGTTTATGCAAAGGTTATTTCTCTATGGTACTGAATTAGATAATAAAGTCCTCTCAAAAATAATAAGACCAGGAAAACAAAGAAAAGTGAGTAGTGGGATGGCTGGGATGAATATTGGACACTAAGGCAGATTGTTATTAGACTTTGAATGTAAAGCTGTTTATTTGGTGGAAAATTTCTGATCTTTGTCTTATACTGTCACATCAAAAAGCTAAGCAATCTAATGTCAGCCTTCACTAGCACTTGACTTTCCACTCAGTGAATTAGCATATTATGCATTTACTTAAAAAACTTTGCATTTCTTCCTTCAAAGTGCCTTTGCATTTTTCTCAATAAGGCAGAAATTATTATGAAAATTGAAATCTACTCCTTTCTTGTGAACTGGACTTTTTTACTTGCATCAGAGAAAAAAATTTAAATACCAGGGACCATCACAATCCACACATTGTCATTTCCATATTTTGTCCTTGGATGTGTATCAACACAGAGTTCTATTGCATTCTTATTTGAATTTTGTAACATCAAAGCAACCAGAGCCTCCTTAAAGTTTAGTTTCACAGTCATCCAGTGATTTGCCATCTCTTTGAGCCTTCAGAATGTGTGGATGAATCTTAAAACACGAAGAGCACTAGGTCCTGTTTGAAGCAACTTTTAGGCTTTTATTTGCAAGCACTTCCAGCTCTGGCATTCTTGATATTTATAAATAATAATGAGGAAAATTGTTGTCCCATTCTCAAAGGCAGAACAAGTTTCTAAACATTAACATAAAATTGTCAATTCTAGATGAAATTTCTTTGTATTCCATTTTGACAATATTGATTACAAAAGGTAAAACCACCTTTTAAAATATTAAAAAATATTATAACGTCAAAGAATAAAAAATTTTTAGCAGTAAAAATGAGGCAGTGTATTTTCAGTACTGTATGAATAGTTAATTGATAACATTAGACAAAACAATTATAACAAATAATTTTTTAACTTAAAAAGGGCCTGTATTGTAGGAAAAACTCTCCTCTCAATGTAACTGATGATATTAGATTATATTCTCAGTTTAATTTTAGTAAGATAAACAACAGGACAGAGATTCCAGAAGGTGTTAAGTCACAAAGTCCTTGGAGAGAGGACAAGTGTGCGCTAGATACAGTATTAGTTCAGTGATTTCAGAGCAGAGCTCCCAAGATCTCCTAATCTCCTTCCTCAATCTTCTCCATCACTACAGACTTCTCAACTGCAATGTATTCTCCCCTTTTACTATAGCCATTGTCTTTAGAAGCATTCAAATATCCCAAGTAATACCCTTGCTTCGGTACTGCTCTGTACCTCAGTACTGTTCCATCATTTTGGCTGGACTTGAAAAAGGGCTCTGATATCTCACAGCAGTGCCCCACATGCCACTGTATTTTTCTTATTTCTCAGACACTTGGGAGTTCTGAAGGAAGCTGTCTCCTTTGAGAGAGCTGGAGATTTTTACTGCTCAAAGATCCTGCTGCACTGCAACCCAAGGAATACTTCACAACTATGACTAAATCAAAATAATAGGATTATGTTTTTTCTGATGTAAAGTTCTAACAATTACTTATTATTAGTTTTATTACCATCAAACAGTACTCTTTAAATTGCTCTTGATCTTATCTTGGCTGAATTATATCCTTTTCTGAAATTATCCTAGCACTTCATGCCTTATTTTTCTTCCTCAGTTATTTTTAAGAGAAAAATCAAAATGATGATTATTTAACCAATAGTTATAAGTATGGAATACATTATGTAATAATATGCTTTTTGACATCTAAGAGTAAATCTTGAGATATATTTTTTAAAGTGTGAATACAAGTTACACACAGGGTTAAATGAAATGATTATATATCTAATTTTGCAGCTTTTTTTTAAAACCAGGAATGCATTACGACCTTGCTAACGATAGACTTAAATATGTTTTCTAGTTACTAACATTTACTTGTCTTTCCCTATAGGTTAGCCTCTGTGTTCTGTGCTTATCACAACCAGAGAGGAAATAAGTTTCTAGGTCTTTTGTGAGTCTTTTAAAATGCATGGACTTTAGGGAAATGATATTTTCTTGAAGGAAATGAGGCGTGACCAATCACACAAAACGTGAGAAAATCCCCTGATGAATGACCTTTGCCATATGTAAAAGAAACTGTTCAGTGACTGAGGTTTCATGGATTTCATGCATGGAAATCAGATTTTCTGGCCACCAGTGCTGTTCAGTAAATAAATAATCCATCATTGTGTCAAACCGTTGAAACATGGAGATACTGCCCTTGCTATCTGAACAGACATTTTGAGTTAGTAAATTATGTAAAGTGCTGGCATGTCAGTCGTTGTATAAGCATCACTCTAGGTTTCACTAAGTGAAAAGAAATGATTTGGCCTTGACAGTGCTAACTTAATGGTGAGCACATTCATTTGAATGTGCCTAAACCTCTGAACTCATTGATAGGTTGTAACTTCAGGATGGCAGTTCTCACACAGGCTCAGCATTAAGCAGGTGCATTGTGCTAATGTCAATAGGCTGCTCTAATAAAGAATCACATATACCTGCTCACATTTATCTTTCATTTATCAGTTCATTAAAACCAAAGCCTTTAAATGTATGAGGAAGATTCTACGTGAATCTTGTTTTAAATATTTTTATTTTAAGTATACTCTTAGTTTATTAGGACAAAGATGGTTAAAAGACGAAATCTTTGGGTGTTTTGTTTTGTTTTGTTGTATTTATTTTGCCAATGGAATGTACTTGAATCTATTTCCAACATATTTTACTAACTACATGATGTTTAAATCTTAGACAAAAATCTATGTCATATATTGCCTTCGATTCTTGCCAGCTTTCACAAGAAAATCCAAAATTGCTTCAAACATGAAAACCCTTCCCACATACACATATATACAAGGGGTAGGGATGGCTAATTCACCCAAGCTCTGTTTGCACAATGAACCACTTAGAGTTTCCACTATACTTCTCTATCTCCTATAGAGAAGAAATCAAGTGATACAAGTGTGCTTCTGACATTGTAGGCACTTATACTTCCTTTGAATAAACATCTACACATATTTTTGTCTTTTGATTTTTAATTTTTAATTTTTTATTAATTTATTCAGATTACATCTCAATTGTTATCCCTTCACTTGTATCCTGCCATTCCTCCCTCTCTCCCTCTATCATACTATTTCCCTCCCCTAGGTCTGTGAGAGAAGGGGGCATCCTCCCCCACCATATGGCCACAGCCTATCATGTCTCAACTTGGTAGCCTGCTTATCCTTTATCTGGGTGCTACCAGGTCTCCCAACCAAGAGGAAGTGGTCAAATATGGGGCACCAGAGTTCCTGTCAGAGTCAATCCCCACTCTCCACACAACTGTGGAGAATGTCCTGTCCATTGGGTAGATCCAAGTAGGAGCTCAATGCCTACTGCATGTATTGTCCTTGGTTGGTGCAGTAGTTTAAGTAGAAGCCCCTGGGTCCAGATTCACCCGTCATGATGTTCTTCTGTAGGTTTCTAGGACCTTCTGGGTCCTTCTATTTCCCCATTCTCCCATACTTCTCTTACCTAGAGTCTTTTGTAATTTATATTCCTTCTCATTAAAATATCAAGTTTGTCAGACCACTACAAAGATCTTCTCTTTCCACACAATTTTTTAATTGTGAAAAATCATCTTATTCACAATATCCTTTATGCTCTTCCAGAAGATAGTAGACAGTGGGTAATTCTTTCCTTTAGTGTTTGAGAAGTTCTCACTTTCTTTTATTTTTAGGATACATAGCATTTTACAATTGTTTCCACAAAAGTGAATCTGTAAAATGAGTGTGAAATAAGGTAAGTGGGAAAATAGTTGTTTGTATTAAATATAAACATCAGCTTTCATTACAATTAATTTGTTCAAAAGTATTTGTGGGTGTATTCCTATATACACACACATAACAAACATTATACATATATACATGTGTGTATATATCATGTATGTATATATTGCATATACATGTATATATTTAATATATGATAAATTTAAAAACTATAATTTGGTCATGATATAATACGATTCTGTAAGAAATTGCCCTTCAGGAATATTTTTAGATATCTGAAAATCATATTAGATTTTAGTCAAAATAAATTTTCACCACATCCTCTTGGGGGAGTTGGCACTCAAAGAAAGAATAAACAGGCTACCAAGATGAGACTTGATAGCCTATGACCATATAGTGGGGGGAGGAGGTCTCCCTTGGTCAAAGATTCAGGGCAGGGGTATAGTGTGAAAGTGGGAGGGAGGAAGAAACGGGAGGATACCAGTGTTGGAATAACAATTTAGTTGTAATCTAAATAAATTAAATAAATAAACAAATAAATAAATAAATAAATTTAACTGATCCATGGTTTTGTTTCTGATTTGATACCACCATAAACTGCATTGACAATAATATTTTTATTTCAATCTTATTTGTGAGAAAAACTTAATAGCATGGAAAAATAAGAAAAAATCATTTTTCTTAGGTTTAAGTAAAAAATTAAGATTTTTAAAAATATATGTTTTTAAGGTTTACTAAGTCTGCTAAATAAGATGACACCCAAAAATATTATAGTTATTAATAGAATTTCTTCTGAATTAACATTTTTAAGAACTCTTGTGTTATTTAATCATTAAGCTGGAATAACAACCTATTTTGATGCTCTACTTCTGAGACAGAGGCTTTATGTCTCAGAGTATAACATAAATTAAAATGACAATAATTTATGTCAATAGATATTTCAAGTGTAAGAGTGGTTCAAATTAATATTATACATTTGTACTTCTCTTATTTTTCTATATTGAAATGACTATATGTATTTATACTATGTAAATTAACAAAACTAAAAGTTCCCTCTGTAAATTTTCAGAAATAATCTATATTACAGCTTCAAAATAGAAGAAAAACAAGTATAACCAATGTGCATGCATTTTGTGTGTTTTGAAAACTTGTAATTAAAAATACAAAAAAAGATGCATCACTTAGTACATATTATAATGTATGAAATTTTATCTTTAACTAGCAAAACAGCATCTTGTCCAGGTTTTATATATATTCATGTGTCTCACAAAAAATCACTAGTTAGTAAACACTATATGAATTATGTTAGATGTAAGAGGTATTAATGGCATTAAAAATCTATTAGAAAGTGGTATTTAGTTGTAATGTATTACAATTTAGCCCAATGTATTATGTTTTTAGGGTGATTCTGCTGGAAACAAATCTTGTGTGTGGACAGGTTGCAAAAAATTGTAAATAGTGCTTGAATTTGATTGCAGAATACACAAAAATGACTATACATAATAAACTGTTGGTCATTGGATTTACAGATTTACTATTATGTACACTTGATCACTATATTAAGATGTATTCTTTCTACTTAACTAGAAACATTGTAAAATAGCATATCAAGTTTCTGCAGCCTCGCTCATCTCATGTTTCCAACAGTTGTTCTCAATAACACCAATAGGGAATGTACATCAAATGATCTGATCTGTGTTCTTAGATGTGTCTAAGTGTACTTGCTAAGTACTTCTGCCATAATTGGTCCTCCCACTCCCAAAGCTATTCCTACTAATCTAGCTTCTTTCCTTTTAAACTCACAGGAAAAAGTCAGACCACTTTCCAAACCAGGAACCCCACTTCCACCACATATAGCATGGACCTACTTAGGCTAACTATATCCTCCATTCCCTTCTCCATTTTGGTCTATTTTGGGGTCCCCCTAGATATGTTGATAGTTAAAACTTCTTCCAGGCCAACTTCTTCTGTTGGGCATTGACTCAGTTTCCTGACAAACCAGGGACCCAGCAACAACAGCACATTATATGGAGGCAGGGCTCCCCTGGTTCTGTCCACTGCCTACCTTGGTCATCCCTCCCAGGCCATTTCCAGTCCTTTGGTACTGGTGCCAACCCCTATCACAGACCACAAAGCCACCACTTGAGATCCTGACTGAAAAAATATACCTACATTCTTTCTGGCCTAAATACACCTCTTCAGCAATCCTTGACATATGCAACCTTCAGGCTTTACCTAAATCCCACAACCTGTGACCAAATCCTAAACTCTAGTCTGCATGTATCTGTATACAGTTCACAAACCTAGCTGAGGTTGAACATATTACTCCCAGGCCTAGTCTGCTAAGTCTTGCCTATACTATTCCTATCCACCTAGCTTGTTCTATACCAGACACCATGTACCAGCTCAGGCAATCCACCCTTCCTCACCAGAAATCTACCACCAAGTCCAACATTAGGCCTAGCAGTGGTAGTAAACCTGTGCCATGACAACCCTGATGAACTCCTTGAATTTAAGCCTTCCTACACCTTCTTCAATTTCCAGAACTGGACATGATTGCATGGCCTGTGTACAGGTCCAGAGTCTTGAGACAACTTCCACCACCCTAACCCACCTGCACCTTATCCATCCTTCAGAAATAGCCTGGAATACATATCTAGGAGGATCTACACTGATGAGTTAATGGCACCTCCCCAGAGCATGATCTCCAAGCCTAAGAGACCACTGCTTCAGCCAAGATATTCTGTGTCACCACAGCCCACCAGTAATGGACCAAGCCAACCATGAATGGAAACCTCTAAGAACAGTACAAAATAAACCTTTCTTCTCTTGTGATAACAGCTTATAGATATTTCACCAAGTGATAAAAGCCAGGATAAGTTAAAATGCTATATACTATGATAAAATATTATATAATCACAGCTTTCTTATCTGCTATATCATTAAGTGGTCCAGGATTCCCTGTGAAGAGTTTGGTATGTCACTAATAAAACAAAAAGGTACTCCAGGAAAATGGAGCAGAAGAGGATGCGAAGTTGTTGGTTGAAGACCTACCCAATGCACTTGGGATGTAAACACTAGGCTTTCAGGCAATCCAGAAATGCAAGAGGACTAAAGAAACATCCATATTTGGTACCATATTGCAGATTCCAAGAGAGAGACATGGAAAGTAGCCTTTAAAGCCATTTAAATATCACAATATCTCCAAATATGATACAGGATGCTTGGATTTTACCCCTGGGGGGGGAGGGGTAAACGGACTCGCCTCTCCTGCTTTTAGCGTCAAAAGTGGAATGTCTCTAAAAATTTAATATCTGGTCTCTCACCTGAGATGGTAGAAATATCACAGAAAAGGCTGTAGTGACAAAGAACATTCACATATCCATATCCTGTTTTTCCAGGCAATCAATTGCACCAGTGCAATAGGCTAGACTCTACCTCTTCGTTTGGTCTTGACTAGGAATATTAAAGGCAATAGTGAAAACCTCTCCAGAGTGTCTTGTTTGTTTGATCTATAAGAAGGACACTTGTTCATAGCTACTTGTTTTTCTTTTCTTTTTCTTTTTTTTTTTTTTTTTTTTTTTTTTGTGTGTGTGTGTGTGTGTCTCCCTACCAGCTTCACTGGCATATTCCTTTGGGCGCTTCATGTTATCCTGTTTTACCATAAACAAATTCTCTTTTTTTCCTAATCTTGACTAATGTAAACAATTTTCTTCAAAATCTCTTGTATCTCTTCTTGTAACAGCATCTTATGAAATGTTACCTAGCAACTAACACCACAACCCATATATAATAAAGGATATATATACATATATATGCTTTTTTGTATATATGTATGTACACACACAGACATAAACACACACACATATACCAATGCTTATCTTATGTTTCTTTGTAACATACACATTTATACTATTACACATGAATACAGTAAACTATATACAGCAGGAAAAACCATGACACAATCATGAGTTATAGAAATGTTACATTCATAGTGGTTTGGCTATTTGTATTTGGCAATCTTGAAGTAAACATCTTTCCTATATTGTTGGAATTAAATTTCTTAATGAAAATCAATATCTATCATATCTCATCTCTATTAACTTAAATCATCTATCTTGATCTAAAAAGATCTTATCCACTAAGCAAGTAATCTTGATTGTAAGACTAAACTATCTGGTCTTCAATCCCCCTCAGAGACGAGAGAAGGAATAAAACGTAAATGCCTGAGTGAACAGGTAGTGAAGGTTAGCAGCTTCCAAAATGAAAAAGATGACTGAGACAGTTTACTGCCTGGACAGTTCGGTCACAAAAATGAGGAAAATATTGGTTCAATCTTGAGATTCAATAGAACTAACTACACTAAAGAGAAATGTTCCTGATATTATTAGAGAAATATGAAAAGAAAAGAAAAATCACCATCCTAATCAAAGGATGGATTTTTTCTAATGAAAATAAGATATAATTTTCTCATATTAAAAACCTTACCATATTCTTAAAAAATTGAAATTTTAGCATTTAAAGTGTTTAATAGTTAAATATTCATAGAGAGGTGATTACACAGAAAGAAATATAGATAAATTTATATTTAGAGTTTAAAGCTCATTCAACGATGAAATTCATACCTGTCACAGTTACTAGGCCAAGATATTATAGCCACTGTGGTCATATAATCTATGGAATAATCCGCTACTATAACTCTGCTGAGAGAATATAGTATTTAATCAGCTCCTGATGACATATTATTATATTAAAACATTAGTGCATTACTCAACTCTCACCATTAGCTTCTTTTTGTAGTGGGTGGTGATGACACAGATCCACAACTGATTCAGAGCATAAGTAACAGTGGGGAACTCAGCCCTAAGTAGGGCATAAATATGATGCATCCATCACCCACAAGCATGTGGATCTTTACAGAAGAGAGAGGAGAAAGACTTTATGAGTCAGAATCTGTGGACTACACGGAAAAAGTGTTTTCTGGACACTATAGGGAATTTGCACATATAAAGTCACAGCCGTTCTGACAATGTACCTAGTATTTGTGCAAGCTCAAGCCAGACAAAAATTCCACAATGGAGGGAATAGTGGGGGAACCATGCACACTCAAATTGAGAAGCTATTGGTAATTAGAAATTGGTAATAAGGGAGGTGGTATGAGAGTTAGTTTATTTTAATGATGTTGTCACTGATAGGTCCAAGACACTGTAGTGGATGGCCACACCTGAAATTGCATAGGCAACATTATTCAATGGGTTTTATAAGTAGATGATGACACACAGTTGGATGGGTATGACACATGGTAGTGGATATGGATTTTGAAAAAGATGGGCAAGGGGATGAAAATGTACATAATATAATATATAGATGCTGAATATATTAAATATTAAAATAATAAAATAAAACTGTTTCCTACTATTATAGGAAATTAAATGCTGAATATAAATGAATGAGAGAGTGTTTATTTATGTTTTAAATTCCAAATATTTATAAACTTAGCCCTCAGGAGTCATATATGTTAGCTGTATGACTATGTTTCTTCACATATATATCAGCTTCCTGCCTTATGAATGTAAACGTTTCCCTATAGTCCCAGCTACTTGTTGAAAAAAAAAAAAACAACCCTATTTCACTACTGTGATGTAACAACAGATAGATGTCTTGGGGCTGCAGAGATGGTTCTAAAGATAAGAGTGCTTGCTGTTTTTTCTCAGCACACAAGTTGGATTTCCACACCCAATTTGGGCAGGTCACAGATCTAATTGATCTTATGTCTGCTTCTGGCCTCTGTGAGCACATCTCCATTCATGTTCCACACTCACTGATACACAAGCATAATATTTTTAAAAAGTAAATTTCAAATGGCATGAATACATTCTGTCTGTGACGTCACACATTTCGGCATGAGAAAAATGACCGCATTAAAAATAAACAAACATCATGTGCTCTCTACCTTAGAAAAATCCAAATTTGTTTGAAACCCAAGAGGAAAACATATAGATTATGTAAATTTATATAAATATAATATTTATAAAGATATTACTCATAAAATTATACAAATTATACTTATATATTGTATAAAATTACATAAATCTAACATTGTGTTATTGAACATAATTTCACAGATAAACTTTTTTTCTCTATGATGGATTACAAAGCTGAGAGCGCCAAAATCTGCTAAATCATACCATTTTTAAAACCAAAATAAGCTTGCACAGTTTTAAGCTTTCTAACTTTGACCATTAGCTTTGAAGCTCTGCCAGGACCTGCCTGCAGAAGACTTGGAGTGAAACAGAATTACTGACACTAAGATTAGTATCGGGGCTCCACATTCCCAGTAATGATCTTGACCATTCTAACCGTGAACAGCCACCACATATGGTAACTCAGAGTTAACAACTCTCAGAAGATAAGATGTGTAACTTCCTGGCTCCAATGTTTATTTATTTTTCATCTTGACACACTGAGGCTTTGGAGAGTGTCCAGTTTACATAGCCAAGCTTCTTAATGGCATATGGCATTTGTCCATGGGTAAAAAAGCATAGCAAGGGGAGAAAGTCCATAAATGCTTGACTCATGCATATCCCAAAGTCATATTCACTTTCTCCCCCTTCCCTTTTTTTTGTTAGATAAAATCCCTATAGCCAAAGCCTGTGAAGAACTTTTTTGCTTTCTGCTTGCCAACTCTTTAACAAGTCCAATCATGCTTGAAAAAACTATTCTGGATACAAATACAAATTTCTTCTTATAGAATGAGATAATTAGAAAAGCTTTTTAATAGCAAGATATATACTTTCTGTTAAATGGAATGTATATGTCTTTGGCCATTTAGAAAATACAAACATTTGGGTGTCTCTATATGTTTTAAGTTGTAGTTAATGCTGACATTAACAAAGAAATAAAAAACTATTTCTCAACTTATATCAAAGGAAAAAAACTGTTTCTCTCCATTGTAGTAGTAGATGGCAGAATGAGTCACATACGGAGCGATTCATTATTGCACTCAGTGTCTTAGGTTGTACAAGAAATCGGCAATTTCATTATGAGCATATATGTCTGGACTCATAGCAAATGAAGTTAATTATACTTGCAACTAAGCATTTTGATTAGAAAATTTAATCTGGAGAGGCAGATAGATTTGTTCAATAAATACATACAAATAAGTTCTGTGAAATGAATATGAAGCACATAATAAAAAATACAAACGCATGGCTCAGGCAGCTCCTATAAATATAGACTGAGAGGAAATAAATAAACCAGGATTCTTACAGATGTGGTTATTTTGTTAATTATTGTTTTAAAAGATATTCATTAAGTATTCAGTTATCTTGATGGCTTAGGCAACTGACCAGTTCTAACATTTTAAAAAGTATACTTGATACTGACTGCATATAAGAAATTTCAGTATTTTATGAATTTATCTGGAGATAAACCTGATAATAAAATAATAAATCAGCCACCAATAATTATGGTATTGGTAATATTTAAGTAACGTCATTTTGCAATTTGCCAGCAATAGTACTTTTTAGTATATAAAATGAATCATGATGGTAATCTTTAGAGTTTCATTTTAATTCTATTTGTGTCATTGTTTAAACAGTTAAAAGTTGTAAGAGTATTTAGGTGAATATACTAATTTTGCTTTAATTAGAAGATCTTGGAACCCATAATTTTTAAGTAATACATTAAAACAATGCTATTAATGTGTGTCATAATCTTATTTAAGTATCTTGAGTGTAATAAATCACATGATTTTTACTTGATAAATGGTGCTGTCTAACTGGATGACTACTTTTAGAAAAATGCAAATAAACCCTTATTTTTCACCCTGAACAAAACTTTAAACCCCTTCCCAGATCTAGCCAATGGTCAGAATATTCTCCACAGTTGAGTGGAGAGTGGGATATGACTTTCTCACGTACTATGGTGCCTCACATTTGACCATGTCCCCTGGAGGGCGAGACCTGGTGGCACTCAGAGGAAGGACAGCAGGTAGCCAAGAAGAGACTTGATACCCTATGAGAATATATAGGGAGAGGTAATCCCCCTCAGGAACAGTCATAGGGGAGGGGAATAATGGGAAAATGGGGGGGGGGAGGAATGGGAGGATACAAGGGATGGGATAACCATTGAGATGTAACAAGAATAAATTAATAAAAAAAAAAAAAACTAGAGTCCAAATGGGTTAAAGATCTCAGCATAAAACCAGACACACTAAACCTGTTAGGAGAAAAACTGGGGAAGAGCCTTGGGCTCATTGGCACAGAAGACATCTTTCTGAATAGAACACCAAAAGCTCAGGCTCTAAGATCTACAATTAACAGATCAGACCAATGAAATGGAAAGCGTTTGTAAGGGTAAAGAAACTGTCAACAGAACAAAACAGCCTACAGACTGGGAAAAGATCTTCACAAACTCTACATCTGACAGATAGCAAATATGCAAAATATATAAAAACTTAAGAAATTACACACTGCCAAACCAAATAATCAAATTAAATTCTCAACAGAGGAATATCGAATCGAAGACAAGCACTTAAAGAATTTCTCACATACTCTGGTGCCTCACATTTGACCATGTCCCCTGGAGGGGGAGACCTGGTGGCACTCAGGAAGGATAGCAGGCTACCAAGAAGAGACTTGATACCCTATGAGCATATATAGGGGGAAGAGGTCACCCTCAGGAACAGTCATAGAGGAGAGGAATAAGGGGAAAATGGGAGGAAGGGAAGAATGAGAGGATACAAAGGATGGGATAACCATTGAGATGTAACAAGAATAAATTAATAAAAAATTTTTAAAAAACTCAAGTGACAGCACATGCTGGTGAGGATCTGAAGAAAGGGGAACACTCCTCCATAGCTGGTGGGAGTGCAAACTTATACAACTAATTTGGAAATCAGTCTATTCCTTTCTAAGAAAATTAAGAATAATTCAACCTTAAGACCCAGCATACTGCTCCTGGGCATATATTCAAAAGATGTTCCACCATACAGCAAGGACATTAGCTCAAATATGTTAACAGCAGCTTTATTTGTAAGAGATAGAATCTGGAAACAAATTAGCTGTCCCTCAAGCGAAAAATGCATAAAGAAAATGTAGTATATTTTCACAATTGAATACCACTCAGCTATTAAAAACAAGGAAATCTTAAATTTGAAGACAAAAGAATGGAACTAAAAAAGATCATCCTGAGTGAGGTAACCCAGACCCAGAAAGACGTGTGGTATATATTCACTTATAATCAGATATCAGCCACATAATACAGGATTACCACAATATAATACGCAGACCTAAAGAACCTAAATAACAAGGAGGACCCTCATGAGAATGCTTAATTCTCATTCAGGACAAATAAAAGAGACACTGGAAGCAGTTGAAGAGAAAGAATAGAAAGGGAGCCTACATAGAGGTCTTCTGAAAGACTCCACCCAGCAGGATGGAGACTCACAGCCAAACTTCAAGGTAGAGAGCAGTGTGTCTTATGAGAGACCTGTCGAAAGAATATCCTGGAGGCATCAGGAGCTCTGCAAAGAGAACAATGGTGCCACCAAATGCAAGTGGAGGAGGGGGTACTGCAGAGACTGATGCATCAACAAAGGACCATGAATGGTGAGGACCAAGATCCTCTGCTCAGGTGTAGTAGGTAGGCAGCACAGTCTCCTAGTGGGTCCCACAATATGTGGAGTAGGTACTACTGACATGAACTCTAGGACACAACAAATTGATCACTTCCACGTGTCAGTCTAAATCTATTGGAGCATAGTGGTTTCAACTACATGGTTAAGGAAATGAAATGTATTGTAATTGCTGTGTGGTTTTTTTTTTAACTAAACTTGCCTAGTGTGCTATTCAAACAAAAGGTACATGAAGATAACTAGGAAGTAGGATATTGCTGACAAGTTCCTGAGAAATGGCATTGTTCCTTTTCATCTCAAATCAATTGTATCTTATATACAATTGTTCTAATTGTATGTTATTTCTAGCCTTATAGCATATGAAGATATACTGGAGCTTTACTTTTGTAATTAAAATTTTCAGTAATGTAATATATTCTTGTGATATATAAGAGTAGAATAATTAACTCTAAATTAATGACAAATAATCCTAGGGTGTATATATAAGTCTATTTATAGCACCCTTCATCAGTACATACTTGAATATCTTGCAAAAGTAACCATCTCATAAAAATTATTTGAAATGAAGCTGCTAACCTCCACCCACTGTACTCAGGTAATTAATTTTATTCCTTCTCAAGTCTCTGATGGTATTGAAGACAAGATAGTTTAGTTTTAAAACTAAACTTATTTGTTTAGGGTTTAAGATGTTTCTGGTCTAGATAGATGTTTTAAGTTGGTAAAGATGAGATATGATAGAGATTGATTTACATTCAGAATTTTAGATGCACCAAGATAGAAACAATGTTTTCTTCAAGGTTTCCAAATACAAATATCCTAAACACTAATAATATACCATTTATATAATTCCTGATTGTTTCATGGCTCTTTTTGCTGCAGGTACTTTATTGTACATATGTGTAATTATATAAATGTATACATAAAAAATTAAAAATTAAAAAGAAATGAATAACCCTTTTTATGATTGGGTAGAACTGTTTTAACTTATTTAGATCTTTATTTTTCTTTTTTTATGTGTCTGTTTTTATTTATTTATTTATTTATTTATTTTTATTGAAAAATAAAATAATTCATATTACATCTCATTTTCTATCCCATCCCATACATCCTCCCATTCCTCACTGCCTCCCACTTTCACCCCAATCCCCATTCCCTATGACTGTGACCAAGAGGGACCTCCTCCCCCTGAATATGGTGCTAGGGTATCAAGTCCCTTCTTGGTAGTCTGCTATCCTTCCTCCGAGTGCCATTGGGCCTCCCCATCAAAGGGACATAGCCAAATATGGGGCACCAGAGGTCCTGTGAAAGTCAGTCCCTAGTCTCCACTTAACTGTGGAGAATGTTCTGTCCCTTGGTTAGATCTGGGTAGGGGTTTGATGATGGCTGCACGTTTTGTCCTTGGTTGGTGCCTTTGATCAAGCAGAACCCCTATGCTCAGATCCATCCATCATAATGTTCCTCTTGTATGTTTCTAGGACCCTCTGGATCCACCTACTTCCCTATCCCCTAAATTTTTCTCACCTAGAGTCTCAATAGGATATTCTCACCTCTATCCCACTTTCCTGGTAGGTGCAGATTTTCATGAGACCTGCCCCTTGTGCTAGTGTCCAGTTATAAGTGAGTATATACCATTTGAGTCTCTCTGCTTCAGGGTTAGCTCACTCATTATGATCATTTCTAGTTCAATCCATTTGTCCACAAATTTCTGGAATTCCTTGTTTTTAATAGCTGAGTAGTATTCCATAGTGTATATGTACCACAGTTTCTTTATCAATTCTTTTACTGATGGACACAGGCTGAGAAGCTTCTGTAAGGCAGGAAACACTGTCAAAAGAACAAAGCGACAGCCTACAGAATGGGAATTAATCTTCACCAACCTTGCATCTGACAAAGGTCTAATATCCAAACTTTATAAAGAACTCAAGAAATTAAACGCCACCAAACCAAATAACCCAATTGAGAAATGGGGCTCAGAATTAAACAGAGAATTCTCAACAGAGGAATGTCAAATGGCTGAGAAACACTTAAATGCTCAACATCTCTAGTCATCAGAGAAATGCAAATCAAAACAACTCTGAGATTCCATCTTACATCCATCAGAATGGCTAAGATCAAACATTCACGTGACAACACATGCTGGCGAGGATGTGGGGAGAGAGGAACACTCCTTCATTGCTGGTGGGAATGCAAACTAGTACAGCCACTTTGGAAATCTATCTGGTGCTATCTCAGAAAAATGGGAATAGGGCTTCCTCAAGACCCAGCTATTCCACTCCTTGGAATATACCCAGAAGATGCTCCAGCACACAACAAGAAAATTTGCTCAACCATGTTCATAGCAGCCTTATTCATAATAGCCAAAACATGGAAAGAGAAATTTATTTTTCATTCAAATATTTCTTTTTTTTTTTTTTTTTTTTTTTTTTTTTTTTTTTTTTTTTTAATTTTTTTTTTTATTAATTTATTCTTGTTACATCTCAATGTTTATCCCATCCCTTGTATCCTCCCATTCCTCCCCCCCCCACATTTTCCCATTATTCCCCTCCCCTATGACTGTTCCTGAGGGGGATTACGTCCCCCTATATATTCTCATAGGGTATCAAGTCTCTTCTTGGCTACTTGCTGTCCTTCCTCTGAGTGCCACCAGGTCTCCCCCTCCAGGGGACATGGTCAAATGTGAGGCACCAGAGTATGTGAGAAAGTCGTATCACACTCTCCACTCAACTGTGGAGAATATTCTGACCATTGGCTAGATCTGGGAAGGGGTTTAAAGTTTACCTCCTGCATTGTCCTTGGCTGGTGCCTTAGTTTGAGCGGGACCCCTGGGCCCAAATCTGCCTATCATATTGTTCTACTTGTAGATTTCTAGGACCCTCTGGATCCTTTTATTTTGCTGTTCTCCCATGCGTCTCTCATTTAGAGTCCCAATAGGATGCCTTCCCCTCTGTCCCAGTTTCCTGGTAAGTGAAGGCTTTCGTGGGACATGCCCCTTGGGCTAGTATGCAGATATAAGTGAGTATATACCATTTGATTCTTTCTGCTTCTGGGTTAACTCACTCATTATGATCATTTCTAGCTCAATCCATTTATCCACAAATTTCGCGAATTCCTTGTTTTTAATAGCTGAGTAGTATTCCATAGTGTATATGTACCACAGTTTCTTTATCCACTCTTCTACTGAGGGACACTTAGGCTGTTTCCATGTTCTGGCTATTATGAATAAGGCTGCTATGAACATGGTTGAGCAAATTTTCTTGTTGTGTGCTGGAGCATCTTCTGGGTATATTCCAAGGAGTGGAATAGCTGGGTCTTGAGGAAGCCCTATTCCCATTTTTCTGAGATAGCACCAGATAGATTTCCAAAGTGGCTGTACTAGTTTGCATTCCCACCAGCAATGAAGGAGTGTTCCTCTCTCCCCACATCCTCGCCAGCATGTGGTGTCGCTTGAATTTTTGATCTTAGCCATTCTGATGGGTGTAAGATGGAATCTCAGAGTTGTTTTGATTTGCATTTCCCTGATGACTAAGGAGGTTGAGCATTTCTTTAAGTGTTTCTCAGCCATTCAATGGAAAAAGGATAGCATCTTCAACAAATGGTGCTGGTCTAACTGGAGGTCTATGTGTAAAAAAATGAAACTGGACCCATATTTGTCACCTTGCACAAAACTCAAATCCAAGTGGATTAAAGACCTCAACATAAAACCAGAGACACTAACTCACTTAGAAGAAAAAGTGGGAAAGAGCCTGGAACATATTGGCACAGGAGACAACTTCCTGAACAGAACACCAACGGCCCAGGCCTTAATGTCAACCATTAATAAATGGGACCTCATGAGGCTGAGAAGCTTCTGTATGGCAGGAGACACTGTCAAGAGAACAAAGCGACAGCCTACAGACTGGGAAAAAATCTTCACCAACCCTACATCTGACAAAGGTCTAATATCCAAAATATATAAAGAACTCAAGAAATTAAACACCACCAAACCGAATAACCCAATTGAGAAATGGGGCTTGGAACTAAACAGAGAATTCTCAACAGAGGAGTATCAAATGGCTGAGAATCATTCAAATATTTCAATTCATGTTCCCATTTACAATGTAGAATTCAGCAGTACTTTAAAATAATCCACTGTATCAAATTTCAAATGTGTAAAACACTGGCTTTTCTTACTTCTAACTCCCTTTGAAAATAAATAGAGATTTTATAAAACTGTAAATTTGCCTTTATTAGCTTAAAATGTTTAATACAAATAATGGTTCTCAGCGAATGTGTACAGGTTTTACCTCATTGCTGACATGTGTATATTAGCCAAAAAGGCATATTATATGTTCATTGTTTTAAAATAAATCATTGGCAACTTTTTTTATAGCAATGGTGAACGAGTTTGCTTCAGATCCTCATTCAAGTGAAGATAAACCAGAAATCTTGGCAGAAAAGAGTTATTTGAAGTCATCTTGAAGCTACAATAGTAGCAAAAAACTTTTTCCCAGCAGGCAGGTTGAAACTTGCTGTAACTTTTCCTTCAAAGCACACATTGCTAGAACCAGAGATGAAAAAGCTATACAGAGTTTACAAAGACGAATCTGCTTGATACAGGGGAAACGGAATTTACCACATTTCTTACAAGAAGAATTCTGTTTCACAAACAAACAACACAACCACCAGATATTTTTAGTAGTGACCAAAAATGTTACCAGTTCACTTTTTAAATTAGTTATAGAGGTCAGTCGGCATAATGTGTTTAGAAGTCAAAATAAATGCATCTTAAAGAAAAACAACGTAATTGAAATAAAAATATCTAATTCTGTCACATCCAGATTTATTAAAACTATCAAGCCAAATAAAATATAAAGATATCATTTTTTGTTGTTTTGTTTTTCAAGACAGATTTCTCTGTGTAATCTTGGCTGTCCTTGACTCGCTTTCTAGACCAGGCTGGCTCGAACTTACGGAGATTCTCCTGCCTCTGCCTCCCGAGTGGGATTAAACTGTGTTTCACCATGCCTGGTTAAGGATGTCAAATTTAAAACGTAAGTACAAACAATGGCTGGATTTGAATGCTGGACTTATTACATAGGAATTATTTATAAAATGCTGTGATTAACAAGTAGATTGAAAAGAGATCAGATAAAGATATTAGAAGACTGAAATCCAAAGAACTACTACATGAAAAGAATGACCAACAAGTAGCAGAATATAATAATATAAATAAGATAGAATGCATAATAACTATATCTGACCAATTTAAACTAGGAATCAATATTTTCTGTTTTTTAGTTTAAACAAACACAAACTAGCAAATACAAATAAAACAACTGATTCCAAAAACCAACCATTTGACATTTATCCAGTTGTATTTCCCGATGAAAACTCAGACATATGTACCATATTAGCAAAATAATCCCATAGGTAGATCACACTTAAGAGTGTTTAGCTCCCACTGTGTTTATAACAATAGCCACTGCCAATATTCTGAAGGGAAAAGCCCATAACTCATGTGGTGTCAGTCTGAATACCCAGATTAGTCTTATTTGTGGAGAAAAAGAAAATATTTAAGAACATAGATTATATACCATAAATGATATTGAAAACAGGAAATGAAAGATTAAATCTTTCCCAGTCACTTTACCACCACACAAGAGCAAAGTTCTATGTTTATAAAAATATAAAATATCATATACAAAAATTAACATGATGTAATGTAGCATCAAGTTAAAATCTGTCATGAAATTAAAAAAGCATAAAAATGCAGCTCGTAGTAAAAACAAAAGTAAAGCAATTGAATCTGATCCAGAAATGTCAACAATTTTATATTTAGCAATTAAGACTATTTGAAAATTCCAAACGTGTTGCAGGAGATGCAAACACAATTATCAAAATTCCAGTTGAAAATGTAGATAGGTTGTGATAAGACAGTGGATATAAAAATGGCATATTAGAAAAACGTTGAACTTTGATTAATTTATTATAAAAATGGACAAAATGAGAAAGGAGAAATATAATTATACTATAATGCCAAAAATGTAGAAAGTAAAACGGCTATTAAAGTATTAACTAATGGCATCATATACACCAATGAATATCATGATTATCTTTCATAGTTGCTCAGTACAATGTATTTATTGCACAAAAACTGTCACCGTGTCTCTTGTGTATTTTCATGCACATAACATCTCCATTATCTACTGTGTACAGATTGAAGCAGAAGATCCTGCGAGACTTTAGAGGGCATCTCTAGTGACTTATTTGCATCCAATTCCTGCTCTCAAACTCCTTTTTTCTAGAGCATTTCTGTTGCACAAATCCAGTTCCATCCACTGCACTAACCACATTAAGGACTGTTTCCTGGAGCTTAGATTTCATCCTTACGAAATTAAAAGCATGCCCTTATGTATAAAGGAAATGTTTATACAGGCTACTAAGAAAACAGAATGTTTTATTATAGAGAGTAAAGAATTGCTCTTACCTAAAGTCTTCAGATGTGAGTATATAACTTGGAGTAACAGCAGAAACCATGAAAATAAGAAGACACTATTCAGGAAGGAGAACACTAGAAAGGGTATAACAGGGTACCAATGTTTTAAAGATGAAACAGAAAAATGATACATGTAATTGAAAACACGGATGGGAGAGTAATGTAGAAGGAGAGTGGAGGAGGAGGGCAAATTTAGAGGAAGGATGTCTGAAAACGCCATAAGTAATCATTACTTATCAACTTCAAACTGCATGAAAATACACATAAGTCTATGTGTATGTATATTTTGTTTAATTAAAATTTTCCCAACTGGGACACTAATAACCACCAAAGAACAATAGACTAATAAATAAGTAAATAAATAAATAAATAAATAAATAACCTTATCATCAGGGAAAAAAAACTTCCCCTATTGAGGTTTTTTTCCAGGAAAGTGAAAGACACTCAGAAAACATAGGCTATTGTTATTGCTGTTTGTTGAATCCCAGTATGTAGATAAGTTCTTGTTGCTGAGGACTCAATGCATATCAGACTTAGGAACTAAGGAATCTGATCTGGTTCTCACGTGAAAGCCTTTCACCTGAGGCCTGGCTTTCATAAAATCAGAAAGTGCATTCAAGAGATTCCAAAGGAAAGGGGCAACCAACAATCCAACACAGCCATATGCCTGTGCACCGCAATAATGACCAGCATGTCTTGAGAGACTAAGGGTACAGTAATAATATTCACTTCTTGGCAGTAACCAACTTCTTTCTAATTGTACTTATGCCCTGTTCAAGAATACAGATATCCTTCCTGGCACAGGAAACCTAGCCATCTATCCAGGGTTAATGATGCCATGAATCTTGGAGGAGAACCTCCAAATGTCACCTTCCCAAACCAGCATAATTCCTAACCTCATTCTAAATATTTTCTTTATAGTCACAGATAAGTGACTCCATTAAAATATTTCTTTTGGCAGAAAACAGAGACTATTACCAAAAACCAGAACAGACAAAATTGCAAGGAACAGCTGATTGTCTGGTCTCCAGCCCCATCTGATGCATCTACAACATAATTTCTGCACATAGAACGCAGAGAACATTGCAGAAGAGGAAGGTGAAAGGTCTTAAGAGCCAGAGGAAGAGGAAGTCATCTCTGAGACTGAGTGTCCTAGAAATGTAAGAGAAGCTACACCTATTATACTTCAACAACATGTCTACCTAAACAAGACAAAGGCAAGGCATCAGTAGACATGTCACCATTGAAAGTGTAATCTCCAGGGGTCTCAAAGTTAGAGAAAGAACTACAGGCAACTAAGAAATAATTAAAGGGATAGAAATAATCTTACAGAAAGGAAAGCCCCTAATTGGCCGGGCAATCCCAAGCAGTCATCCCAGAGATCATATACATATAAGTGAGATTATATAAAGAAAAGGGAGCCATTAATTAGAGAAAGCAAGAAATACATATGAAAGCTGAAAGATACAGGAAAGAAAAGTGAAAATGTATCTAATTATATCTTTAATAAAAATATATGTAAATAGTAATAATATTTTCCCACCTCAGGATATCATGGTCTGCTTAAATAGTCAAAAATAAACATTGTTTTAGGTAACTAAACATTTAAAGATTTCAGTTTGAAATAAACAACAAACTTCATAATTAATATTGTATTTTACCTTAAAATAATTACTTACATAAAATTGAGATAAATATTAAATATATATGAAGATAAATATATGCAGTAGAATGTTACAATAAACCGTTCTTTTCTCCTATACCACTATCCATCACCCATTTGTTTCGTTTCCTGTTTTTTTACTAGATTAAATTTATCAAAATCTTAAATCTTTTTGGTGTGGCATGCAAAGTTTTCTATAAAAATTCCTTACTTGTTACTATGTAGCTGTATAATTTTTAATTTTTTAGAAAAATTTCAATTCTAGTTTTAGAAGCATGAATTTATATATATATATATATATATATATATATATATATATATATATATATATATATAGTTATTAAACTGATGAGTGAAGCTGGTTGGCTGGAGAAGTGCCTCTTCTCTTATATGTGCTTGCTTTTCTTTCAGAGGGTCAAAAGCTGGTTCTCAGGATCTACATTGATTGCTCATGAAAACCTGTAATGCTGGCTCCAGGACATCTCACAACCTCTTCTGGCCCATATAGAAATCAAAATATACATGCACATACAAACAAATACATATTAATCACAAGAACATACATCCTAGGATTAACAGATATATATGATTCTATAGGAAGATGAGGTAAAATAGTTAGATAAGGTCTTCAAAAACTTCAGAGACCTAAGAATATGCCATTTAAAGATGCTTTTATTATCTTAAAGATTCTTCAACAAGACAAGACAAGGCAACATCCAACCTACCTCAAAGAAGATGATGAGGATCAAAGAACTTTCTTGTGTAGTTGGCTTCAGATGTGGCAAATCAGCCACTAGGCAAAATGTCCTTGTTTCTGCTACAGACAGAATTCTGCCTAAAAATGGGCAAGCTTGGATGCAGGCAGAGTTGAAGCCAAACTCTGACAAGACAGCGTAAGCAAATGCTTGATAGTTCCTGCCTCACAATTATCTCTGTCAGAGATTCTGGGCCAGAAGACTGAAGATGATGCTACAACATTATTGACAGTTTTGGGTGAATGTTCAGGCAGCAAACTGTCTATGTCATTTTTCATTTTGGAAGCTGCTAAACTGCACTTCTGGTTTACTCAGGTAATTAAGTTTTATTCCTTCTCAAGTCTTGGATGGGGCTTAAGACCAGAGAGTTTAGTTTTACAATTAAGCTTAGTTGTTTAGGAGTTGAGATGTTTTAAGTTGTTAAACATGAGATATGATTGATATTGATTCAGAATTTTAAATGTACCAAGATAAGAAAGATGTTTACATCAAGGTTGCCAAATTCCAATAGCCAAAACATTATGACTGTAACATTTTTATAACTCCTGATAGTTTCATGGTTCTTCTTACTATATGTGGTTTATTTTATTTACGTATCATAATATAAATGTTTATGTAAAAAAGGAAGATAATAATAAAAAATAATATAAATGTGAAAATAAATATTTTTGGAAAAAGCCAAACTTAAATATTTCAAATACAATCATTATATATTTAGAAATTAAATAAGAAAATTCTACTGATGAAATATATTAAAATACTATAAAATTTCTACTAAAATGTCCTTACATTTTTCAAAACCTTTTAATATAACAATACATTCAGGATATATATCTTTCATATATTTGGTCTTATGGTCTACTAGGCACAATATTTGGAGGTATCTAAGTTTTTATGAAAGTATGAATTATTAGATAGATTTACTAATATGTTTGTGATTCATGGGGAAATTTTTTGTCAACTATGTAACAAAGTAGTTTACTGTTCATCATCCAATATATATTTCATTTAACATTAGTTTTCAAATCTGGTATTGAAATGTAGGAAATATTTTTCTATTAAGTACTTTTATTTATCCTCAAAGGCACATATAATTCCTCATTCTTCTTGATTCAAAAGAATTTGGTCTTCCACCAAAACTTGGCACTAGTTATTAAGCTAATATTGCATCTATAGTTAACCAAAAAATTATATTTGCTTAATAATATTACTTCTTTCCAAAACCCATTCAGTTTACATTTTTCAGTATTGTGGCTATGGAATATGAGAATATATATTTTTTTTAAAAATTAAAACCAAAATCTCCATGAATTTTCTTCTCCACTATGTGAAAATTTTCTGTGAAGCATTAATGGCAATTATAGCATTGTCATTGTCCCAATGTGGTTCATGGTTCAACACAGCAGCTGACTCACCTGCCAAATTAGAATTACCCGTGCTTGAAAAATGTCTTTCTTGACTTCCAATTGGCCACAGCTGTTATAGTGACAAATGTCATCTATCCTCAATACCAATGTCTAAGTCTCCAAAGAGTAAAATCTAAACAAAAAATACAAGGAATAAAATGACATAGAACTCAGTTATATTATTAAAGTAAACTAAAGGATTTATAAAAGTGTGAGAAAACTAAAAATATTTCTTTTATAAGCTTTGTTTTCCTTCAGAAGTATTGTAGTGTTTAATTTGGGACACTTTCATCACTGATTAGCAAGGATCCTACACAATAGAAAATTGAGTCTGGTCTTTAGGAGCCCTTTAGGAGGTCTATGCTAAGCAAAATTGTAAGAACCATAAGAAGTGTTCAGTTCCCTTGGAGTTGGTTTTAATATCACCTCATTTTTTTTCTATCTGACCCTTTACTCAGTAGCCTTTTCCTTTGTGTTTTCTGGTCTCTCAGAGGGGGGTGATCTAGATTAATGAGTTTGAACTCTGCAGATTAATACTCTGTAATAGCAATCCTTTTTTCAATTGGTATTATTTCACTATTTCAATTTTCTGAACTCACTTGGGACCTATACTAACCTAGGGGGATGACAAACAATAAGATTAAGCCAGAACAGCAATGATCTAAGTTCTCACAATATCTTCAGATATATATGAGTATCAATTTCTTCAGGATTAGACCAAAAGACAAGTGGAATGATGCCGAAGCAGAAAGACAATTTGTTCTTTAAAGTCTGTTTCAAAGCCTTATCCCTAAGGCATGCCCTCTAACTGAAATCATAGCCACGAGACATCTGAGGCCAGCAAGATGCTTTCCACAAATGCTCAGAATGTTTACTGAAGTTTGATCAAAGAGACTCCTTTTTAATACAGTAGTACAACAGCATTGTAAACGTACATTCATTTAGGAGTTTGCTGTTATAATGCCACGCTTGGAAATTAGCTTCAGAAATGTAAGACAGATTATGTAAAATAAAATGAGAAAAGTAAAAATATGTGATTGAAATATTTTCCATTAGTTAAATATTGCATGCCCTTATTAAATGAAAATATATCAAATTCTTCATAATAATAGAATTAATGAACTTTAGGAGAAAAATCTGAAAACTAAGATTTCTATAAACTATTTTCAAATGCTTAAGGTATTATAACTATTTTACTTTCAAAGAGCTGTTTTTAGGACATCTGAAGTAATAAGCTGTTCTATTTTCAAAAATTGTAACCTTTTGAACACAGGACCTTGTGAGCAGGAAAACGATCACCTTAAATATAGAATATTAATAAAAGTAGTAACGGTTATTCTATGTTTATATCTGTGTATGAATATACTGTCTGGCAAATATTGCCTTTATTATCTTCTATACATATGTGTGTATTGAAATATACATATGTACTTAAAAGTAAAATTAAGAGTAATTTGACCCTCTTTTTAACTCACATTCTTTCTCTTTTGGTTAGAAATATGTATTTTAGAATCGAACACGTGACAATAAAAATGATATAGCAAATGTTTTATATAGAGGACATTAAACCAGAGACCACACAGCTTAACTATCAAAACCCGGAGCATATAAATGCTTTTTCTGATAAAAGTACTGTGAAGAGTTGTTTGCCAAGTTCTCTACGAAAAATAAAATGTTGCAATGTTACCTCTGATGGACTTAAAATGTAAATCTGAATTTCTGGTCTCCTTTTACTGCTCTCCCAGGTCATAAATCACTCAAACCATTACAGGAACATGTACTTAAACATAATTGTATATTTTAGGTTTCTAAGAATCTATAGCAGAGATGAAGAGAAAATAAAGGAAAATAAGTTATATAATATGATTTAATGTTAAGCAATAGGTAAATGACAGTAGAAGCATGCACAACATAATTCATAAACCAAATTTATTAGCAAATAGTGAAGCAAATATAATATTATCTAAAACATCAAAAACATGCAAAGTTTTTTTCCATAATTGATTCATATAAAACTTAGATTGCTAACAAAGGTGCATAAATAAAAATTCATAGGTAGACATAGTAACTGATAATTTATACCAAACACTTTATACAAATTAAGACAATAAACATAACTGTTTATGTATTATTGAGTTAACTTGGAAATTATATATGTTCTCTAAATTTCAAGAAATAATGTGGAAAAATACTTATAGACAAACCATGTATGTAGCAGCTAAGTGTTAAAATGATAGAGCATGTAATAAAACTAGATAAATCTAATAATGTTAATACTAAAATTTTATTGTATACTTACCTTTCCTTACAAAATAGGCCCAGAAACAAGAATGATCATTGAATGATTCCATACATGTAAGAAGCATATAATTATAAAAATAAAGTACATGCATGTCCTCTTAAAAATACTGTTCAATATTAGTACTGCCCTAAGTCTTATATAATAGTAAGGCTTTGATTGGTTTTTAAGATGACTTTCAAAGTTCTGAAGTGTCAAAACACATAGAATAAGAAGAAAATAGTGTGAATATGAAAATGAAGACTTTAAGATGTGTAGCATGCAGTTGACATTTTAGTCAGTGCAGATAAAATAATGTTTCTCAGATACTGTTAAAATGTCACTTGCTGACAGGGGGAAAACAAACATATACTGATCTTGTGTAATGCTTGTTTTATAAGTATATGAGTCTAAGTATTATTTAATTAATTTGGACATAGAATAACTCCAGAAATGGCATACATGATTAGAAAAAATTTCTAGTTAGAAATATCAGTGAAAAGGCATATCCTATTACATTGGATATACATGCAGATGGTTTGAACTGTCAGAAACCATAAGAAAAATGAGAAATAGACTAAGTGACAGTTTATATAAAAATGTTAAACTAGTACCATATAGGTAGGAAAAATAGCATCTTTGGTTGTGAATTTTATAATTTCATGTTGACGAAGTACATCCAACTTTTCCTATTCCTTTTCCTAAGTGTAACTATGAATCCTGGCTATCTATACAATAAGAAATAACTATGAATACACAGTATAGCTATTAGGGTGAAAATTTCCTAATGTACATAATACCAAGGAATTTACTAAAATGAACTTATATATCTACAATTAATAAATGAATATATAAGGATGATAAAATTTGTTAAATGTAAAAAACTAATTTTAATATATGAGTAATGAACATATGAGTGCAAAATTGTATCATCCAGATGCAACAAAATATAAGTATTATTGATTTGGATGGGTCCTCATGCAATTGCTCTCTGGGGAAAATCAAATACAGGGGATAATGTTATGTGATTCCATGTTTAAACAATTGTAACTTACAGACTTATAAATATATTAAAGAAATAAAAATTCTTCATATTTAAGAAGAGTTGGTGGTAGTAATGGAACAAATAATACTTGAGACAAGCGATGTGGAGAAATCAGGCTGACACTAACCTAGAAGTTTCATCACTACTGACTAGCTTTTGAATCAGCGGTAAATCTACTTTTGAATCTGTGAGCTACAATTATTACTGGCCTGTCAAGTTTGACCAGATGGTGCAAAAGTTGCATGAATATTTTTGGGAGTAATCAACCACTTTCTGATTTGGATTTAAAGCTGTCTCTACGAAATACAGACCATTTTAAACTGGTCCCCAAAATTATGAATTGCTGAACCATATATCTCAGAACAGACCCAAATACACTTATTCTGCTAAATTGACATGGTATTAAGCTAGTCACTAAGTAAGCATTTTCATCCAGATACGTTAGTACATATCTCAATATTCATAAGATAAATTTTATTTTTTGATAGGTATCAATTAATCCAGAGACCTTCAGCTGGTCAATGTGCAGAGAATAAAAGAGTGTAGAATGACCATCTCTGAATAATTGATCCTCAGTTTGTGGTGCTCTTTAAGGATATTGTAAGGTCTGGGCTTGCTAAAGAATACCAGTGGGAGAGGACTTGGAGAGTATAAAGTCTTAATCTGCTCTCAGTTTTCTCTGTTTTTTTTTTTTTGTGTTTTTTGTGTGTGTGTGTGTGTGTGTGTGTGTGTGTGTGTGTGCGTGCGTGTGTGTGTGTGTGTGTGTGTGTGTGTGTGTGTGTGTGTGTGTATGAAGATGTGATCTCTCAGCTCTTTGTTCTTGCCTCTATGCCTGGCCATCAACAGAGCCTCTCATTCCTCTAAAACATAAGCCAACAATAAACTCTTTCTTCCATAATTGACATTTGGTAATGGTGTTTTATCACAGCCACAGAGAAGTAACTGAACACGGCAGGACCATTTCACACATGAACCTACACTGGCTTTGACTGCAGACCAAAGATCCAATTAGAATCAAAGCTCACTAATACCCTGATAAAAACAAGAGAAGAGCTTATAAAGTTACATATCTAATTGAAAATATATTACAAATCTATTATGATTACTGAGTAACATTTCTTTTTGGTTGTAATATATGAAATTAATAAATGTCACTCCAGCCAAAGTTAACCCTGATAGTCAAACCACATAAAAACAAAAAGAGAATTACAGATCAAATTCCCTTAGTAACTTGCTGTAAAAATGCTGTAAAATATGTGCAAACTGAATCAAAAAACACATGAGAAGAACTTCCACCATGATAAGAAAGGGCTTTATTCCTGAGATGCAGAGGTAATTCAACATACATAAATTGATAATGTAATCTACCATATAAACAAACTGAAAAATAACAACAAAAGGTACAGAAGAAAGGCCTTTGACACATCTCAAAACCTTTCATGAAATAAGTCCTAGAAAGATTAGTGACACACAAGACTTCCTGTGAAATTCTGGTGGATCTCTACACTGAAACCTCTTGGCCCTGGGCTTTTTTGGTTGGGTCACTATATTAGGGGGTTACAAGGCTATTTAAGCTGTTTTTCTGATCTTGATTTAACATTGTTAAATGGTATCTTTTGGATTCTCCAATTTTTAAAAAGTTCTTATACTCCTTTGGATTTCCATAGTGTCTGTACTCTTCCCCACTTTCATTACTAATATTGTCAATTTATATATTTTCCCACCTTTTATTTAATTTTACTAAGGGTTTGTCAATCTTTCTTTTCAACATTATATGTTTATTGATTATTTGGGAATTTTCACATAATGCACCCTGATCACACACAACTTCTCAGTCCTTCTGGGTCTGCCTTCCCACCCTGGAGAAAACTACCCCCAAAAGAAAAAATAATGAAAAAAAATCCCACAAGACCAGTTTGTGTTATCCATATATGAACAGGGGCATGCTCAAACTCCCGATGGTCAAGCTCTTGAAAAATACGGAGTCCTTCCCCACCTTCACCACTCCCAAAAAGCGACCAATTTTAAAGAGCTACATTTCTTCATACATATCACACCATTTTAAAGAATTCTCTTTAATTACTTCCTTCTAAGCTGTTGATTTTTTGAGGCATGGAAGTTGGAGGGAGGATTGTCAGAGGAGACTATTACGTCTCTCTAAACTGTTAATCTGCAGTTTTGCACCATGGCAAAAGTAGCTTCCTTGTCCTTTGCAGTCATCTGGAGCATTAATCTGTACTTCCACATGGTTTGTGATGTCAGCCAGAACCACAGAGACCCATTTGGACTCTGGTATCAACATGTGTCATGAACCTCACCACAGACATCAACATGATCCTCTACTACAACCCTGGCCCTGAGCAACATTATAGCCTCAGGCAAGGCACAGGCCAGAAACATCAACTTGGACTCCACAGCATGGGCCATGAACACTAATATGATCCCTGGCAACAGTGTTGCCTATAGACATCAACTTGGCTTCAGAGGACAGCACCGACCACAGATATTTGCATGGCTTTCTGAGTGTTACTGATTTTTTTTCAAAGAACCAACTCCATATTTCATTGATTATTTGTACTAGTTTTTGTTTGTTTGTTTCTATTTTATTGACTTCAGTCTTATTTGACTATTTCTTACCATCTCCTCCTTTTAGGTGTGATTCCTCTTCTTGTTCTTGAGTTTTGAAGTGTGCTGTTAAGTTACCAGTGTCAGAATACTAGTATGAGAATACTAGTAATTTAATAATACACCTGAAACGTCTCCTATTATTTTATGTAGGCATTTAAGGATATGAACTGTCTATTAGAACAGACTTCTCCATGTCACAAAATTGTATATAATCATTGTCATTCAATTCTAGAAAGTATAATTTCTGTCTTGACCCATTTTTCATTCAGCAATGAGTTTTTCAGTTTCCATGAATTTGTCAGCTTTCTGATCTTTCTTTCTTCTTTCTTTCTTTTCTTTCTTTCTTTCTTTCTTTCTTTCTTTTTTTCTTTCTTTTCCCAAGACCAGGTTTCTCTGTGTATTCATGGCTATCCTAGACTCACTTTGTAGATCAGGCTGGCCTCAAACTCATAGCAGTCTAACTGCCTCTGCATCCCAAGTGCTGGGATTAAAGGCATGCGCCACCACAGCTGTCCCCTTTCTGTTGTTTCTATTGCAGTTTATGTCCAGCTTTAATGCCTGGTGGTCAGGTAAGATGCAGAGTGTTATTTTGATTTGCTTGTGTCTATTGAGATTTGCTTTGTGTCACGGTGGCCAAATTTAGAGAAAGTTCCATGAGGTGCTGAGAAGAAGGTGTTTTCTTTTGCATTTGGGTGAAATGCCCTTAAATATATTATAGATCTATTTGGTTTGTAATGTCCATTAGCTTTGGCAACCCTCTGTTTAATTTTTGTCTGAATGGCCTATCTGTTGGTGGAAGTATGTTTTGAAGCCTACACTATACTATTAGTGTATAAGGATTAATTGTGATTTAAATTGTAGTAGTTTTTATGAGCTTGTGTTTTGAGCATAGATATTAATAATTATAAGGTCCTGTTGAAGGATTTTTCCTTTGAACAGTATGTAGTGTCCTTCCTTATCTCTGCTGATTAGTTTAGGATCTAAGGTACATTTGCTTGCATCTTACATCCAGTTGCTATCATTTCTCATTCTTTTATCCCAAGATTAGATCCGTTCCTGATGCTAAGGAATGTTTCTTGGATGCAACAGAAGGATGGACCCTGCTTTCACATCCATTGTCTTAGTTTGTGTCTCCTGTTGTAGAATTGAAACCATGGATGCTGGTGTACAACAAAGATCAATATTTGTGGATTTTAGTTATTTTATTGTGGCGGTGTATTTTTGTTTGTGTCAGGGGGTGGGGGAAGTGACTGTGTGTGTGTGTGTGTGTGTGTGTGTGTGTGTGTGTGTGTGTGTGTATGTGTGTGTGTGCATTCTGTTCCCTTCTTTAAAATAATATACTGGCATTATTTTTTTATGTCATGTTTTCAGATTACATTACAATTGTTATTCCCTCACTTGTGTCTTCCTGTTCCCTTCACTCCCTTCCTCTTTCAGCTTATTCCTCTCCTCTAGACATCTGACAGAAGGGAACCTACTCCCCATCATATGATTACAGTCTTTCAGGTCTCATCTGCATATCCTGCTTCCTGGACCTCTGACTGCCATCAGGCCTCCCCACCAGGAGGAAATGGTCAAACAGGGAGCACCAGAGTTCATGTGAGAGGGAGATCCTGATCTGAGCACAACCGTGGAGAAAGAGCTGTCCACTGGTTAGATCTAAATAAGGGACTAAGTTTACAACATGCATTGGCCCTTGGTTGGTAAAGCAGTTTATGCAGGCCTCACCCCATGTTTCCTGTCAGCCTTGATGATCTTCTTGTGGGGTTCCTGGAACCTTTGGGTCCTTCTATCTCCCAATTCTTCCATCCACTTTCACTTGGAATCCAATAGCCCATCCCAGCATCTTTCCTGATCCTCTGCTGAGTGGAGACCCTCAGAGGACATCCACGTTGGGCTAATATCCACTTATAAGTGAGTATATACCATGTGTGTGATTCTGAGTCTGGGTTATCTCACTTGGGAAGATAATTTCTAGTTCCAGCCATTTGCCTGCAAATTTCAAGATTTCTTCTTAGTTTCTTGGGAATGGTGGCAGAAAGTAAGGAGAGGCAATAGCAGGTGGTTTGGTGTGGATCTGTGGATGAGACAGGTGGATTAAATTTGGAGCAATGAAAGGAGAAGTAAGATCTACAGTTATCCTATTTTCTCCCCAGTGACCAGCCTGTGGGTTCATGAATATCTTCCGGGGTTGGGGGCTAAGATAAAACAATGAATATCTGCTGGGTTGGGGTGAAGAAAAAGAACTGAATGGGTAGAAGGAAGTTTGGAGGGTTAGATATGTGTGCAACATATGGTTGGCTTTGCAGGCGGGGACAAGTTCATACAGTCTTCTATAACTAGGCTGAATTCAGAGAGGATCCACAGGATTCAGTATGGCCGAGAGCAGAAAGCATTTCTTCAAGGATGACAACAGGGAGAAAACTGATCTTACTGATATGACAAGGTTCTTCTACTTTCTCTTGTCATAACTACATGTGCAATGAAAACAGACAGTCTGATTTTTGTACCATGATAGCCTCAGAGACATCTAAACAGAAGGTTTAAGGTCTGTTTTTTGGAACAGTCTATGTGTCATGACACTGAGTGAGTGAAGTTAATCTTACAGCTCAGAAGACTCCTAGCTAGCACAAATACATTTTTTTTTGGTTTTGATTTTATGATCCTGTAGCTCCATAACACAAGTTATTCTTACTCATCCTGACAACAAACAGCATTCTTTACTTACATACTTCAAGTTGAAAGAATTCATATTCTATTTTATTCTTTAAAAAGTCAATTACAATTTCAATTGCTTACATAGAGCAGTAGAGTGTGAATAACTATGAAAACTATTTTAGTTGCAGCATGCCCAGTTTAATAAGCAGGTATATATATTTTCTAGGTTCATTGGAGATATCATCTCCAATACCATCAATCATGACTGAAAATGAATATTATTTTCACTGTGTAGAAGAAAAATCAGGCTAGACATGATAAGATGGATAGAAAAGAGACTATAAGCAAACACAGAAGAGACATTTCTAAAGTTAAGACACAGGAAAAAATACCAAGGCTTATGTTGTTTATATATACATCAGTATAAGTTTTCTTGAATTGTAAAGATAATATATTTAAATAAGTTCATGGTTTAAGTGATTAATTGTAAGATTTTTTTTTCAAATATGAATCACTTTCTTTTCAAACTCATTCTACAAACCTCCTAAAAACATGGTTAAGTCTATCACAAAAATAGCAGTTCATCCCCAGAAAGTCAGACAGGAACTCAACATGGTCAGACCTATTAGAATTACACCAGACTTATCAAGGGATTGCCAAAAAGACAGAAGAGTCTGAACAACTGTACTACAGAATCTAAGAGCCCAGAAATTACCAGCCCAGAGTACTATACCCAGCAAAATTATTATTCACAATAGATGGAGAACATGTTATTCCACAATAAACCAAACTTAAACAATATCTATCTAATATATTTCCCCTAAAGATGGTTCTAGAAGGTAAACGTCAACCCAAAGAAGTAAAACACTTACAAGAAAACCCAAAAAATATATAATCCTAGACATGAAATATCAACACACACACACACACACACACACACACACACACACACACACACACCACTGCCACCACGACTCACCACACCTCTCACTACTACCACCACCAAGGCCATCACCACCTCACCACCAACAACAACAAAACAACAGAAATCAACAATTGTTAGTCATGGAAATCTCAACATCAGTAGTCTCAATTCCCCCCATTAAAAGCTACAGACTAACTGAATGGATAAGAAAGCTGGACACATTCTTCTGATCTACCAAAAAAAAAAAAAAAAAAAAAAAAAAAAAAACACATCTTAACATACAGGCTGGGATGGGAGGCAGGAGCAGGCATTCTCCTGCAGAGCTGGGAATGAAGCTGGGGCCTTGGACATGGAGGAGCAGAGGAAAAGGTGAAGTTCTGTAGTTGCCTGTTTGCTAGCTGGAGTAGCTATGGTTTCCCAGAGAATGCCTGATGGAGTTGGGGGAGGGATGAAGGGACAAGTGGGGGGCGGGGAGGGAGGTTAGGAGGTAAAGATCTGTGAGGTCCATTGGAAATGGGGCAAGAAAGAAATGGAAGCTGCAGCAAGTGTTCTGCTGCAAAGTTGGGACCTGACCAGGAATTGGATTTGAAGGATTAGAATGAGAGGCAAGGATTTACAGTTACCCTACTTTCTTCCCTGACTAAAGTGGCCTCGCACTGCCTTTAATAAAGCATCTAAATATTTTACCAAGTTTTGTCATTTTGTTATTGATCTTCACTTGTTATCAGTAATCATTACTCATTGTCCAATTTTACTAATTGTGGCATATTTACATTTTTCATTTTAAGTAAGTTATGCAATGTGCTCTCTTACTGACAGCCTTTGCAGGATATGCACTTAGGTGTCATGATGGACAAGGAAGGATAAATTAAATCAATGCTTAGAAATAAAGCTATCAAGATGTAGTGAAGAGGAAGTATATGAGGCTGCTTATATTGGAACACAAAATACAGTTTGGAGGTAAATTTTTTCTTTATAAGGAGAAAGAATATACTCTGAGATGACAATGAAGATGTATAAATTAGTGGAATGTATGAAATTTATTAAGTATTATATACTTTTCAAAATCAAATATGCTATGATTTTATCTAACTGGCAACTCACTGGTAGTGTTGTTGCAATAATTTGATGGCCAAAAGGTCAATACTTCTAAGAGATCAATGGATGTTACAAATATTACAGCTTCATTATGATTTTATGAGAGTGTAATGGTATATTTACTGTGTAATTAACTGAACTGTCTGTGAGATTTGGACAAACAGGTCTATGACTGAACATACATGTGTATTAATTTCAATAGTTGAAAATTCACAGTATGATATTATATGAAATTCAGATAGAGTTCAATTAATCATTTTTCTGTTACATAAATCATACCATAAATCATGTCATATCATTTGCATACTCATTAATTGTGTGAGATAATTTATTAAAGACTAATATGTCTATATTTCAAATGCATGACAATTATTTGAACACAGTTGGATAATATGCATATTTATTTATACTTCAAAACTTAAAATGTAATAAAACTAGATTATGTAGATTTGCCATTTATGGATTGAATTTTCAGTGAGATCAAATAATTCATTGGTTTGAGAAACTTTATATTGAACAATGCCATATTTATAGTATAACAGAATTATTTTTCTTATTGAAAACTGTTATGTTATGCCTGTCTAATACTAACCCCGAGCCCTTCAAGAAAAACTGTGTTTTTTCAATTTTGAATATTTATTTTTGTTTTGATCATCCTGAAAGTTTAATTTTCTTTCATCCATCAATGAGGATTTTACAAAATAAGGTTAAACTTTCTTATCTGCTCGATGTTGATGGTGACTGGAAAAGAGTGTGAGTTTTTTTAAAATTTCTATTTCCTATCTCTACACCTGCTACAAGTAGTCAACAATTGTTAATGACATGGCTCTAAACTCAGGTGTAGTGTCTGGTATAAACACCAAATCTATTTTATGCAGACTAAACATGGACAACTTCCTCAATCTCTCTATTATTTTTTTAAATTTATTAAAATTTTATTTATTTTTACATATACATTTAAATTATTACATATGAATAAAATAAACTACATACAGCTGCAAGAAGCATGAAACAAGCAGGAATTATATAATTGTTACATTCATAGTGATTTATCTATTTGTATTTGGCAAACTTGAAGAAAACATCTTTCCTATCTTGGTGAGTTCTAAAATTCTGAATGATAAAAAATATCTATCATATCTCATCTCTATTAACTTAAAACATCTATCTGGACCTAAAAACATCATAACCCCTATACAATTAAGCTTAAATGTAAGACTAAACTATCTGGTCTTCAACCCCATAGTTTACCACTGTACAAAATTATATTTTAGAATTACATGAAATATAACTTTCTTTTAATTGTTGATGGGTATTCGTGCTTCCTGCATCTGACATAATCATATATTTAAATTTATCCATGAATAATAGTCCATTGTCTCAACACACAAAGTCTGTCTAGGTACCTAACAAGAAACTCTGCAATTGCTCTAAATTTGGAAAATAAAGCTGACATAACCATTCACATGCACGTTTTCATTAATGTAAAAGATTTTAGTCTCTTGGGGTAAATATGAAGTGTGATTGATATATGTTATGTTAAGTGGGTTTAATTTTTATGAGAAAAACAAAACTATTTCTGATATCAGTGTGATACTCTGTTTTCTATCTCCAGTTTGTGCTTCTGTTGATTTGTAATCTGCTGTGATCCAGTTTCCAGATTTAGATCACCATTCTACTAGATGTTTGGTGTCCTACTAGTTCCTTGGTATTCTATTAAAAATGCCTTTTTAGTAATCTATGAACACCATGATAGAAAGTTATTTTCCATCATTTAACAGTCTGAATTATCCAGGATTGACAGGCTCAAAAATTAGATATCTGATGAAGGCTCGTTTTCTGTTCTCCAGATGGTGTGCTTTCCCAGTCTCTAGATTGTAGAAGAAGCAGATCCTCTGTTGTGGGCCTCAGAGAAATTACAGTTGATCTTTTTGATAATTCTAACTTCATGACCCAATCACTTCCCAAGATTCCTATTTCATAAACATTTGCACATGAATCACACTTAGGTCTTATGCGAACAGTTGTAACACCATGTCATGGACTCAGTAACTTTTAAGGAATATAATTTAATTTTGTCACTTTTCAGGAGGCTAGCAAGCCCAAGGTCACAGTACTCCCAGTTGTTCCCTGAGGGTACCATCAAGACTCTATGTAATGCAATGTCCTGCAAAGGGGAGGAACACCACCCTCATGAGGTGGATGGTAGAATTACAAGAAAATGAAACCCTGCCATCTGCCCTTAATCTTGATTATAAGGTTGCAGAAGTCACGTTCTAATGGCATCCTCCTCTCAGTACCATCACATCATCCATTAATTTTCAACAAATGAAATCAGGTGGTGGCTTTTCCAAGTCATATCAGACTTCGATATGCAAATAAAGCAGAACGTAATCATTTATGGCAAGCCATGGTTCATTTGTTTCTGAGTACAATGTTCAATTCATGATAGTAATCACAAAAGGTTTTTTTGCTTACCACAAACCAAGTTCCTTCAATACTGTTTTTTTTTTTTTTCCTAAACTGTCATTCTACACTGAATTCTTCCCTGGATTTTGAGCTAGTTTATTATACGACACTAGGAACTAAAGTACAAATATACTTCATATGGTTGTTCTTAACTAAACAGAGAACATTCTAGGAAATAGAAAAGCAGATACAAACAGCATCATCATGCTAAAACTTGTTTCAGGTCCATCAGTGTGAAGCACTGTTGCTTTACATTTTTGAGAGCAATTCATGTAATTTAAGAATATTTAGAGCCAATTCTTTGTTACTAACTATTCTTTTATTAGTCATTGCTAGGGACTTTTATAAAATAAGATTAAATACTCATATTTTAAGAAAATTACAAGGACAAATACATCTCTATCCCCTTCAAATTATGGCCAAATGCCCTTCAACTACCATATAAATAGATTAACATTAAAGATGATGATAAGTATCTCCTCTTTTGAGCTACAATGATTAAAATAAAACAGGAAAATATGCTTTATAAAAGCATACACACAGTTTTAAAAATCTTTCCACTTTGTACTGCAGGAAACATAAATTATATACTTTGCAACCAGCTGTAATGGTAGGCATCGGCAGCTGGCCTAATTTACTGTATAGTACTATTGTACATATTGTTTGGTGCACAAATTACTTATAATTTCTAGAAGTGCATCTTTGCAGTTTGATAATTTTAAGCAGCACTCCAAAAACTTGAGGAATTGTCGACTTGTAGAGAGGCTAATTCTGAAAAGACTTCCCATTGCTTAACAGGTTTTTCACATCACTGCCTTAGTACTTCTATTTTATATGTATGAAAGGTAAATGGACATGCATGAGGGTTTCCAGAGACTTCAGGAAAGAGTTTTGAAAAATCTTTGCTGAGTTTTGTCTTCTACTTATTTTATGTGTATATGAGATGTGTATATGATGCAGTGTATATATGTGTGTGCATGCCTTTGTGTTGGTGTGCTTGTGTATTAGTGTGAGTGTATGGAAGTCAGAGGAAAACCACTGGTATCAGCCCTTACCTTCTTTCTTGTTTTTTGTTAGAGCATGCAAACCCCAGACTAACTGATGAGCACATGCCAAGGATTCCCTCATCTCTCCATCCCTTTTTGGCATAGGTGTGGTGGAATTAAAGATAAATCTTTAGGAGGTGTCTGCAGACCTTCTCTCCAGTTCATGCTTGATCCACTGGGTCATTTTTAAGCTCCCCATGCCTTGTTTTAATGTTTGAAGTTCAGTGTTTTAATTGTATCTACTAATGTATATGAAGTGTATTAGAAAATCATTGATGAAATTAAGCACAAATTTATTACAATAAGGTTTAGTTTTATCTAGTCACAGGGAGGAAAACACACATATAGCGCTTTATATTATTGAAGGAATTCTGAATTTCTTCTCCACCTAGCTGAGACTGTTCTCACATGTATCAATGAGAGAATCAAGATTAGGAAACATTAAAAATCTCCATGTTGTATTTTAGACCCATTAAAACAAGGTGCTATAGAATAAAAATATTTTGATATCCATATGTAATCTTTTTTCAGGCCTTACAGGTTTTTGTTTTGTTTTGTTTTGTTTTTTATAGCTAGAATGTTAACTGTTGTGGTAAAGAAATTCCAAGACTCTAGTCCCTCTGTAGCTAAGGGTTTCACTCAGGTGACATGTCTGATTTTCTTCTGCTCTCCTTCAGTGAATTTCTTAGATGTTTGATTTAAAGTGAAGTTGTAAACTTGACACTATGGTGTTTACCTGTCCAAAGTGCTTGAGGCTGAGGCAGGAGGAAAGGCAGTTTGAAGCCAGGATAGGATACACATCCTCTGGAAATTAACTTAATGGATAACTCATCTCAAAAAAACAAACCAACAAAAATGCATACATATTTTTAAAACTGAGTGTATAAACAGTAATGGTTTCTTTCCAAGCCATGTTATTCTTGTTGTAAGGCTAATTGAATGTGTATTTAAAATATCACACAATTGTCAAATGGATATTAATTTATCACAACACATATGCTATCTGTACTCTTTCCATCACTCTGTGCTTCTTTATGAAGCAGTTTTCCTTCTTCTTATGTCTTATAAATTTGTGACATACATTTTAAAAGATTTGCATGGGTTTTTTCTTTGCTATTTTTCAGGAAGATATGTCTATGCATCTATGTTCTTCCTAGACTGTTGTGAATGTTTTCAATATTTGAATAAGAGTTTGATATTTTACATGTTGCTTCAGAATTCATAGATTTCTGTTTCTGCTTGAGACCTCTTTCCGAGTATCAGGTCACTGGGTTTTCTGCATAACTTACCAATATGGATGCACAATGAAATCTCAACTTAAAACCCAAAATGTGTTTTCTATCCTTTATATCCTTTTTATGTCAAACCTTCAATATATAAAAGGGGTAAAATTCTGTTTATTAATTTAAAATAAGGGGGCAGGAGAGACATCTGATTTTACTATGCTATTATTTCCAAAAACAATTTAATTTCTTACAATTCCAGAGGGTAGAAATCCAACATCATGGTGCAGGCAGAATTATCTTTATCCTGTACTCCTTTTATTTTTTTTCTCTAGCTTTTCTTCACATTGCAACTGGGTTTGCCAACTTTCCTTTTCTTTTAGGAGTGTTAATCATATCAAATTAGAAATTTACTTAAGATATGCAACATAATCATACTCTCCAATATTAGTGAAACCTCAAACATATGGATGATAGAGAAACGCAAGTAATTGTCATGTCCCAGCCGGGGGGAAAAATCGAATCAGGGTTCACCTGAAAGAGGGAGGGGAGATTTAAAGTAGGATACAGAGACAGGAGAAATAACGAATCAAGTCAGGAAACTTATGATCAAGATTCTCTTTAATGCTGACAAGTAAGACTTTATATAGCAAGGTCAATAGGATCTATTCTGATCCCTCTCTCCTTAGCTCCCAAGGCAAGAAGAACACAATAGCCTGAATAGCTCCCTGTAAGAACTTCCTATTACTGAGTAGCTCTCTGAAAGGATTTCCTTAACCCTCCATGTGTTTTTCAGTAGGGACTTTCCTACTTCTTTCAAAGGTAAATATTCCAAGGATGGACTGGAACACAAAGACCTCCTTCAGTAGAGCTCAGCAACCTGAAGGTCACAGCATGCACCCTCAGCACAGGATTTCTGACATGGCAGAATTTGGCATCTCTCTCCACAATTAATCCTATAATATACTACAATCTCTTTCCTTTCTTCACTCCCCCTTCTCTAATTACTATTCACAAATTATATTACCTATTAAATGTATCTCTAATAATGTAGTTTATGGTAATTTTCATGTGATAATTGTGGTGAACTGAATTCTCCTCCTGACAGTCCTAATATTATTTCAGCAACTCAAATAATTTTACATGAAAATTTTGTCTCAGGATTCATCTGAGCTACGTGAGAGTGCCTCAGAACTTCCAGATGTCAGGTAAGTCTATGAGTAAATCCTAAAGTGAAAATCTGGAATTTTAACGAGAAATTACTGTGATATAAACATAAATTCAAGCTGGAGAAAATGTTACCATCTTCTGCCATTTTATACTGTACATTACCATCAGAATGTGATTTCCTATTGGTTGACCCATAACAAAATGTTAGAACAGTTTTATACATTCTAAGTCAAAGTGAGTAGAGGTAACTAGTGGAATGCATGGAAGAAAAAATAGGTGGAAAGCTACTATGCAGGGTTATGGTAAAGTAATCATCTTCAAAATTGTCTTTAATACCTTCCTTAGAATTGTGAAATCTGTACCCAAGATCTCATACAAACAGATTTGTATATATGATGTTACTTTGGCTAAGAATTCACTTAGGAGCATGCATGACCAGGGGACTTCGAGGTTGGATTATGATGCATTTGAGATACTGCATTTTATTACCTATGTTGCCTGTGGTGTGTGAATATGAAATAGAGTTTAGTGGGACATAACTTGTAACTCTGAAACTTGGGAAGCTACAGAATAATAATCTTTGCATAAAGGCCACTCTGAGGTATACTAACCTCATCTAAAAAATGGCATGTACATGTGTATTTCAAGTGTTTAGGGTCTCTTAAGCTAATTAACACAACTATAATTTTAGAACATATTAATTCATAATTGGTTAGAATTCATTATTGTGTTGATAATCATTAATTTACGATTTTCCAAGAGGCATACACCAAGAACATAGTGAAATTAACTTGATCACTATATAATTTCAATGAGGAAGGAAAGGTAGGTTTTGACAGGTAATTTAGAAGAATGAGAACAAAAGGTTATTAGGCAATGAACATTATTTTTTCTTAATGCTTTTCTAAGGTGATTCAATTGACTAAATAATCATTTAAAAATAGGATAAGATTATAAATTGTAAACTGTAAATTATAAGAATGAGGCACACTTTATCAAATAAGAATCAGTGGATATTCTGTCACTTTTTTAGTATATTAACTCAACCAAAATAGTATACCAGGCACAGTCATGAATTTTGTTGAACAAGTACACTCTGCTAAAATGTCCTGGATATAAATGAAGCATTGATCTGACTAACATCATTTATTCATAATAGCAAGATAGTTCAGCTATTGTCAGTGTCTTGGAAAGGATTTCCCTGTTTCCAGGGTTTGAACAGCCATGGTTTGTTTTGTTTGTTTGTTTGTTGCTTCGTTTGTTTGTGTTTAATCTCTGCCTTTCTCAATGCTTCCTGGATTATCTTTGAATCATAAAAAATAGGAATGACCAATTAAGGGATTCTTTGTGGAATAATTTGTGAAAAAAAAAACAGCCCAATAAATGCATATAACAATAAGATAACCCCTTGGAATATCTCCCAATTCAATACAAAATTCAGGATGAAATAGGTATTTGCAACATGAGCAAATATTTATTTAATATAAGATATAGGAAGTGTATAATTACTCCTAAGTGATCATTAGCAGATGATTTGAGAATTGTGATAATTATCAGACTTTGTGAAAGCTAGTAACTGTAGATGTTAACAGCTTCTATCAGTGATAATGCCTGGGCTTCATTGAACTCACGTTAAAAGTAAGGTTTTGCAAAAATTCTACCCATTTAATCCTTAGAGAGGATATGGTTTATATGCTTGCATATTGACCATTATACCATTTTTAAGTTGCAAATTGATCTGAGAGATTTTAAACACATTTTCATAAACAGATTTTAAAGAGCAAGTGACATTTCACTACTGGCAGTCGCCATAATGAGGAGTTATAATCACTTTCATTAAACACATCTAAAATCCCTCTCTCACAGCATGCATGCCTTCTCTATTTTCTATTCTCTAATTGTCATCAGTTATTCATCATCTTTTTTTTTTCTTGTGAAATTGTGTATGCATAGATGTTCATGTTACACAAACTATTGTATTTTTTTGTGAAGTCTGCATTTCTGCTGAGCTGCAAGGCTTCACAATCAATGGGGTAGAAAACTATGAGCAGGTAGTAACAGACTGACAGATAAAATATTGAATGCAGAGACTCAATTTGTAATGAGTCTATATCCCATATGCCAAAATTGTTTGGCTATCCATAGTCTAAGAGATCCTAGAGAACACTTCAAAGAAACAGAAAGAAGAAAGATGAGTCTTTGAACTAGGAGGTTCCTTTAGAGTGGAAATACGAATTGCCAAAAAGCCACAGATGTTCGCCACATGAACAGGTGAAAAAATACTACTCTTTCAAATGCATTTATCAAAGCCTCTTTTGCCTTTCCGTAATTTCACATTGGATGGGCCATACGTTTCAGCTATCCTAAGCCTAAAGTGCTAATAAGTAAAGACAGACTGTATGTCTTTGTTAACAATAGTGAGCTAGGATCTTCAGCCTTTTCCGGACTCTTTCTTGGCATATGTAATTTTCTAATTGCTGTTCTCTAAAGCAAGAACTGCAGTTAGAGAAATGTTATTTGAGGACACAGCTCAGCTGAACATCATTTGGCATTTCAATCTGTTTTCAGCATTGGGTTGCTACAGTGAAATTTTCAGTAAAATTTTTCATTTGTCAAAATCACATGTAATTGGTCTTATAGTTCATTATGTATGGATTTCCTTTTAAATTCTAAGTGAATGGTAGCCATATACATTAGGATTCATGCAAATCTCATTGAGATTGATTTTAATAAAACTAAAGACAGAAAAACAGAAGACATTTGTATGTGCTCCTTTATTTATCCATTAGAAACACTTAACATACTTAGACTGGCTGGGGCAGAGTAAAGATAACAAGGACCATTTGCTTCTTCTTCAAAGCACTAGACTTTTATTCCATTTGTATTGAATCAGGCTGGACTCAATAAATTGTCTATTCAACTGAATATCACATGAATGTCGAATGACTTTTAAGACTACGTCCCAAGTCTTTCTGTTTTCATTCAGGCCTTTTGGAACATTTGCTCACTGACATCAAATGCTTTTTTTTTTTTTTTTTTTAAAGAGTGCTCATGCTGGTTCAGGAAGAAGCATTTGCTATAGTTCAGTTTCTCCACGACTCCCAGCCTTGGCTGACAAACACTGACCTCCACCACGTGTGCAAAGCACCTTGGCAAAGCCTTTCATTCTCACGCAGTACATCAACATATCCAGAATCACGTGGAGAGAACAGGCCTTTGTGCCAGCCCCTGCCGCTCGCCCTATCATGAGCGAAATTTCTACTTGCCGCCATCTCAAATGGCTTATGCTTACAGGAGTTTCTAAAGCACTGGCCACTGGTGACCAGAACAAAGGCCACACTATAAAATAGTGATGCACAGGCAAAGAGAAGAGTTGATCTCTTCTTTCACTTGTTTTAAGGTACTGTTTTTATTTCCATTTTTTCCAAGTTCAGTAACTGATATAAATGTTTTTTTACCTACCAAGTAAGGCAAAGTATATATCTGTAAAATTTGAAATTTTAGTGAAGTATGAAATTCTCTTGAAACTTAAATTTTCTCGAGAGAATACCTAGGGATAGCTTTGTGAAGAAAATTTAAAAGGCTTCTAACCAAAACATTTAGTTTTGTTTTTGTTCTTACTAGAGTAGCCTGTAGGTAAATAACTCTTGGTATTTATAATTGATGAGCATGGGTTAATTTCATCAAAACAATATGCTCTGTGGGCTCTTAATGCCAAGAAAAAATATGGTGTTTCTCAGACAGGGTGATACAGGCTTTAATCTTAGGACCCAAAAAGCAGAAATAAGAGAATTCAGAGAACAAGGTCAACCTTGTGGGTGACCCTGTCTAAAACAAACAGAAAAAGAATACAACATACTGAAAGATGTAAGACAGAAAATGCCGAATACTCTTTTTTTTTTCTCTTTTTTTTTTTTTTTATTAATTTATTCTTGTTACATCTTAATGGTTATCCCATTCCTTGTATCCTCCCATTCTTCCCTCCCTCCCATTTTCCCATTATTCCCCACCCCTATGACTGTTCCTGAGGGGGATTACCTCCCCCTGTATATGCTCATAGGGTATCAACTTGATAGGCAGATTTGGGCCCAGGGGTCCCGCTCAAACTGAGGCACCAGCCAAGGACAATACAGGCAGTAAACTTTAAACGCCTACCCAGATCTAGCCAATGGTCAGAACAGTCTCCACACTTGAGTGGAGAGTGGGATATGACTTTCTCACGTACTCTGGTGCTTCACAATTGACCATGTTCCCTGGAGGGGGAGACATGGTGGCACTCAGAGGAAGGACAGCAGGTTACCAAGAAGAGACTTGATACCCTACGAACACTCTTTATTTAGAGAGAGCACAACACCCCTGAAAGTCCTCAGTCTCTAACAGTGGCATCCCCTGGTGGACGAGGTGGAACATGTACCAGATTCTTTTCTGTGCTCAGATGTTGAGAGCTTAGTCTGGTGTTGTGTCCCACACTCCTCTAATTGTCTCTATCTGCATGTCAGTGTCTGTGGCTCCCCACTATTCTTTCTGCGCCTAGTAAAGGGAGTGGAATAAAATTAGATTCAATAAAATCCACTATCAAATTAGGTGCCAGAGTGATACGGTTCCCATGGAAAAGTACATGTGTTACATGCAATAAGTAGAGTCTTTAGGTCTACTCAAGGCCTGATGGCTAGAGACTGGTCCAAATGTTTCCTTCATCCCCCTAAGTCTCATTCTTTCAGATAGACACTAGGGAAGCTGCATGTCTTTTTCCATTGCAGAGGATCTTCGTTTTTGTCTTGACTGTGTTAGCCTGATCATCAGCCAGCAGATCCTCCTTTTTCATAGCACAGAATCAGAAAAGTATTTCCCTTTTATATTTTGATTTCATCAATGTAACCATTATATATATATATTAATTTTTTATTAGTTACTCATTGAATGTCACTCAATTCAATATGTATATAAATGGAGAAAACATGTTTTAATATTGCAAAATTTCTTAATAAATAATATACATAAAAATAAGTAACTCTCATTGTTGAAGATAGCTTCATCATATATTTCAAAATACCAAGCCATATATGAAGCATAATGCCATAAACCTCATTTAAATACTTTATTTGCATAATTATAAAAAATCTTTATGTGTCTCTAGGGGACACTGTGATTCTTACAAAGTACTTGTTAAGGCATATGAAGAAAAAACAAACCTTGGATCAGTTTTTGTAGTTTTTTCTCATTAAAAATATATGGTGGTTTGTGTATATAACTTTCTGCTAATATTTTTCACTCAAATGAATTCATGCAAATTGGAATTCCCTATGATAGTCTTGAAAATCACCCAAAGAATAGGAAACACATCTAATCATAAAATGAAAGGAAAATTAAAACTTATGTATGAGAAATGAATTCTGTCTACTTTTTAATTTTTTAGTTAAAAATGCAATATTCTTTCCTGCTTACAATCCCTACTATGCCATGTTACATTACCTCTTAAATTTGTGGCCTCTTTTTTTTGTAACACACAAACACAACACACAAACACATACACATACACATATGCACAAAGATGTAACTATAATTGTAGACTCCACTCAGCATTGATTGAATGTGATTTCAGGGATGACTACTTGTAATTGAATAACCAAAGGGGAATAATTCCTGAGGTAGGTTATTTTCTCCCTCTCTCAGCACTCCTTAGACACCTGTAGTTCTTTGTACAGGGGTGGAACTCTGCAATTTCTCCATTCCATATTAGCATATCTTGGTACTGCCCTTGAGGTTACTGCTAGATAGCCATATTGTTAAGATCCCAAAGCTGAATCTTCCCTGTAATTTCTAAGTGACATTATTTTACTGCGGACTTCTTGGTCTTTCAGTTCTTATAATCATTTTCCCTTCTTCTATGAAATTCACATAGCCTTGTGTAGAAGACTAAACGTTGTGGATAGAGCAGTTAAGTTCGGTATCCCACAATCAGTTATTATCAGTGTTTTGGTAAAATGTCACTTTCTGTAATTGTTTTCATCTAGAAACTTCTGTAATGAAGGTGAGAATGACACTAGCATGTGAGTATAAAGATGGGTATTTTGAGCTAGTTAAGAATTACTTTGGTCCACCAAAGTGGTATAGTTCCTTTCTAAGATCTTCACTAGCCCTCCATACGTGATTCTTTCACAGGATGATTCATGATTTTCCTCTTGATGACTAGGCCAGTTAGATGACTTTTGGGATCTAACGTGATGAGTGCCACTATTGCATCTTTTGAGATATCTTACCATGCTGACTATTCTAGTGATTCACAGGCATCAAAGCTTGGTAGATAGAGATAAGATCTGCTTACAAAATAATAATTCCTGATTGTTTTGTGCTTCCTCTTGCAGTAGGTAGTTTATTGTTATATGTGTAATAACATAAATGTAGATGTCAAATAAGAAAATTAAATAAATGGCTACTAATTGGAAAAAAAGACCTCTTTGGCTCACCTAATTAACATGCCCAATTAGAATTAAACAACTCATCCTAACACAGCTTTTCCCTTGTACTTTTATAAACATCCATTTCATTATGTGCCACATCTGTCTCCTCTCTACCCACAGGCAGTTCTTTGCCCTCTGGAAAAAAAAATATAACTCTCCCTTTTCCATTTTTCCCTCCCATTTTCCCTCATGCTCTATCTCTGGTGTTTTTCTCTTATTCCTTGATCTCTGTCCCTCTAAGCCAAATAAATCTCCATTGTACTTGGCCTTAGGTGTCCTGAGCTGATACTTTTCCTTTCAATTATTATCTAGGATTCCTTAAAATTAAAGGTACACATTTGTAGATATTTTATGAATTTATACACTCTCTTATACACAAAAAACCAATAAAGTAAAGAATCACATTATTATTCTCCGAGAACAATTTTAGCAATAGTTTGTAATAGTTTTAATTATTGACAGAATTTATTTAATTAAATATGCTTTTGTATACTGCTTCCTTAAAACAAATCACAAGATGATTCTGTCCTCTGAAAATAAACCATTACTAGTTTCAAAAACAAATCTTTAATAAGGAAGAAACTGAATAAGTATTAAGACTACAAAATAACAACTGTATTCTATATACTACTAAATTATTCACTTAAGTATTATTTTTTTAATATTCTTTATAATGTCAAGTTAATAAATTCATATGTTAACAAATATATAAAACTCGTTAACTTTATACTTTTACGTAGTGTAATTTATGTTCACCCATCACTCCCTACCTACTTTTCCCAGAGCATGCCTCTTTCTCCTTTAGCACAAGCTTCAAATACTAGCCTCCTTCTCACCTCCTCTTCCTCCTTTCTTCTTCCTCTTGCTCCTTTGTTTTTATAGTATTTCACTTTTATAGACACTTCAGAGTCATTTGGGAAGAGGGAACTTTAATTGAAGGATTACCTTGATAAGATTGGACTGTGGCCATGTCTGTGAAGCATTTTTGTAATTGCTAATTCAAGGAAGAAGTTCCAGCTCATTTCATGGTGTCATTTCTGGGCCATGTGGGCCTGTACTCTTGAGAAAGTTACCCTAGCAAGCCAGGGAGAGCACACCAGCAAGCAGTGTTGTTCCATGGTATCTGCATCAGTTCAGCGCATTGGGTTTCTGTGTTGAATCCCTATGTTGACTTTCTTTAGTGATGAATTGTAGCCTGCTAGCCGATACCTCCTCCCCCAGGTTCATGTTGGTCAGTGTTTTTTCATAGCAATAGGGAAGCAAGGCAGGACTTTTTTGAGTCTAGAGTTGCTTGTATGTGAATGAGTATTGAAGTGTCCATTGGAGTGTGGAGCAACCTACCAGAAGTGACACCCATGAAGAAAACCGACATTGGTCTTCCTAGCAACTGCTAGTGCTGAAAGCTCCTTATCTAGGCATGGGACCTAATAACCTCATTCATGCTAGAACATTCAGAGGCTCAATCATGTACTTACTGTCTTAACAACTTATCTTTTCAAAAAATAACTTATCCTTAAAAGTGAAGTATTAATTATTATTTTGCTAGGATAGTAGTGCCTATATGAACATATTGCATCTAAATCTAAGGAATATTATGTATATATAGCTAGAAAGAATGGCAATTAATATTATTTCTAGTATGTGGACTGATCACAAGTCATGACTACCATCTTCCATTGCCTACCAATGCAAGCTCATTCCATATACATTTTATTTCAACAGTAGAAGACCATAATCTCATCGGCAAATACTAAAATTCAGGCATCAACTCTATCATTTACTCTTTCTTTACATTTTGTAGATCTCTAACTTTCCTCTATTACATTTTTCTATCTTCAGTAAGACATGGCCTTTATACTCTCCCAAGAGTTGTCTTGAGAATAAAATATTTTAAGTAATGAGAAATGTCCAGCGTTATATTTGACAGAAGCCTGGTGATTAATGAATGCTAATTTCCATCCTCTTCTTTTTAATGTTTTATGGAGTGTGTGTAGAAGTCAGAGCATGCAGTGCAGTCATCAATGTGACTTTAACGACTAGAGTGGTCAATAAATGTCACTCATTAAAACAGAGTTGGCTTCCCGCATAATTTGAATGTTATTCTGATTGAGAGTAAGAACCTGTCATCAGCTAAGGAAATGTATCTGAAATTGTCTTGGGCTTTATTCTAAGTTATCACTCACAGAAAGTTGAATAATGTTTAGTCTATATTTGGAATTCATCTCAAGATTGTGATAAATTATGATTGATAGCAGTCCTGGGGCAGTGACATAGGTAGCTTTTCAGAAATGAAAATTGAACAGGAAATAAGGTAGTAGAACCTTATGAACAAGTAGCAAAAACTAGGCTACTGAAAACCAATGTAATTTTACTCAGTAGATCACCCAATATGCACTGCAAGTAGAACACAGGTCATGTCCCATGTTCTCCAGGCCAAGGCTTCAGTTGGGCGCGTAGGAAAAAAAAAACTGCCAAACAAAGAAGTGTAAAACTTCTGAGAATGCAGTGCATCTTCATCATCTCCCCACAGACAAAATCACAGAGCAATAAGGATTTCAGGGGCTTGTATGGTTTTGCACATATATGCAATACATGCTTCCAAGTAGTATGAACTATAGACGTTACTCAAATTTACTTACCATTTTATGTCATTTTTCAAAATGCTACATGGAGTTATAATTTCCCCAGAAGCAGTATTAATATTTTACCATTGACTATTTCATTTAAACTATTTTCTGTTTGGTGAAATAAAACATTTGAAGATATGAAAAAACAGTATATGATAATATCATAAATACTGTTATGGTTTAGCATTGAATTTATATTCTTATACTTACATCTATATTCATTTAAATACATCTTGGGTGAAGACACAAGGTTAAATAAGTATGTCAAGAATATGTTCAATTTAAGTTTTTTCTTTCTTGGGTTTAAATTTCAAAATGGGCCTTTAGAAATACTGTTAATTTAATTTAAAATAGGGTGGATTGATCTATTTTTCACAACTTCTGTGTAAAGTATTGATAGGCTATTGTTTTGTTTTACAAAATTTGACACATTATTTGTACCTTCATTATTATTTCTGTACTCTAAATTTTTTCTTGAAAAAGCCATTTGTTTATCTTCTTTATAAAATTAATAAACTACTTTTTATACAGGAAAATTTATATTGGCTGAAAAATTCAAAGTCATTCATTGTTTGTCTTTCTAAAAATAATATTGTATAAAAATGTTTTATTATTAAGCTATTAAATATCCTACAAGTTGAACACACTGGCATCTCTATTAGTCACTCGTACACACAGATAAACACACATATTTATTTCGCAGCCTCTTCTTTCCTTCCTTTTTATTGAAAATAAATTTCTTTCTTATAAAATATATCATAATCATTTTCACCTCCATCTATTCCACAAATTCTCTGTTCCTACTTCCACTCTGGATCTACCCCTTTCTGTATCTCATTAGAAAAAAGCAAGTTTCTAAGAGACAACCACCAACCATGAGAAAAGAAAAATTGAGTCCCATTAAAAACTATGTTAAAAGTTATAATATATATGGAGAGGACCCTGGCGCAGAACCGTTCATGCCCTGTCCTTGCTGCTTAATTTCTGTGAGTTCATATGCATTTTGCTTAATTGATTCAGAGAGACTAGTTCTTCTGGTATTGTCTACCCCTCTGGCTCTTACACTCCTTCTGTCTCATTTTCTGTGGGATTCCCTGAGATAAGAGGGGACAGATTTGACAGAGATATCCCATTTAACTTTACACATAAACTCAGGCTGTGGGTCCCTGCTTCTGTTCCTATATGCTATCAAAGGAAGTGTTTCTGATAATGACTGAACAAGGCTCTGCTCTATTAGTATAACCGAATATACTTACGAGTCATTTATTGATAATTTTATTTTTTTCTACCAGTAGTATTTGGTTTTACCTTATGTCTCTGATCCATCTAGTCTCTGGTTCTTGGTTACCAAAGCAGTGTCAGGTATAGATTCTGTCACATGGAATGAGCTTTAAGTCAAATAATATATTGGTGGAATACTCCAATAAGTTCTACGAAAGCATTGCCTTAGCACATTTTGCAAGTAGAACAGATTGTAAGTCAAAGGTTTTATAGCTGGGATGGTAGCTATATTTCTATTTTGGTAGCCTGCAGATTGCATTCCTGTACAAACGATCCTAGAGTATAGGGGTGAAGGCTCAATGTTGGCACCAGCTTGACTGCTCCATGCTCAATGAGCTGTGTGGCTGTTGTCCTTGGCAATTGGATCCCGCTGTTAGTTGTCAGGGAGCAACCCAATGTCTGAGCAACATCCTGGGTTGCTAGGGGGAGTTCCAGGGAATATCCTCGACCTACAACTCAACTGAAGGCAATTCAATCTCCCTACTGGAAACCTCATTTAGTGTTAAGAGATGTCCAGTTGAGACTCCATATACCTCATTGTGAAGAAACCATATGAGGATCACTTTAATGTATTTCAGGAAGTTTCCACTACACTAGATTTTCATTTCATTCCTCAAATACCATACAATTTCAGCTGTCTCTGCCCAAATTCTCTCCCTCTACCCTACCTTCCCTCACACCTGATCTTCCTATTTCCACTTGCCACCAATCCATTTGTAAAATCTGTTCTATTTTCCTTTTTACTTCATTATTTCACAGACTTTTATGAAATTCTCAAAGATCTTACTAGAAGCAGGCATTCATGTATTTTTATCACTATGCATTAGCAATCTTTAACAGTTTTTGGAATAATCATAGTGTAATTATGCATTCAACAGATTTATGGATATCTCTGTTTGTTTACATATATTTTTGATTATTTACTACATCAGCTATGAATCTTCTTAAACCTGTCTATTGTGGAAACATGCTTTGCTCATTTCCTTGGTGTATATATAGGAGAAAAATTACAGATTCACAGGAATGCCACCTATTCAACTCTAAGAAGTATCAATAATGTTCCTTATATAACTACCTATTTTTATTTATATTTCAGGTAGCATGATAAGAAGTCTGCTTGTACTGTCTTTTAATAACTTTTGGGCACTAGGCATATATTGGCAACATATGGTGCCTTAACTAGTCATTTCCCCAATGACTAATCACATTGAACAACATGATTATTGCCCATCAGATTATACTTTCTGAAAAAGTAAAATCAAATTATTAATTATAACAATACAGAGTCATATTTTATTGTTTCTATTAGGTTTTTTGCTTTTTCCATTGGATTTATTTGTTTATTTTCAGTAGTTAGGATTAAACTCAAGACCATGTTAGATAGCATTCTACTACTAAGGTATATCAAACATCCCTGTCTCTAATTCCCACTTTGAGACAGGATCTTGCTAACTTATTCAGGGTGGCCTACAACTTCCTCTTTTGCAAAGCAAGCCTTGAATGTGTGACTCTCCCTTTTTGGCCTCTAAAGTAGAGTCACAAGCCTGTGTTAGTAGGCACAGCTTGTTAGGACATTAAAAAATCTTAATAGACTTAATGCATACTAATAAGTTCTCCTACTTGAGTAGTTATGTTTGATACTATTCTGAGGACTGCAGGAACATATTGTAACAGTTGTAATTGTGGTTATCTTCCTTTGAATATTGCTGACTTTTATGCCTGCAGAAAGCTAGCTTTGATACGACTTCAAGTTCTATCTTCCCGTGAGCAGCATGCCATGGCTATTCCTTTCCCAACTTTACAGCTGTTATTAGCTCTTAACTTAAAAATTTCCCAAGTGTATGTATGACTTAGGGGTCTGCAAATTTATGGGTGGAGTTAACTTGCAGATTGTCTATCAAGCTTCATTGGCTCCTTCCTTTCTTGCATTTACCCTATGTTTTTGCAACCACGTCCACAAATGTGGATTCCGTCTTCACTATCTAAGGCGAACATAAAGACTTTCTACTGGAATTGAGGTGCTCATCCTGCACAGTGGGAGGTACCCTAGGTGAAACCTGTACAGAGGTGAATCTCATGTAAGGCAGCATTTTTATTTGATGAACTTATTTATGTTCTACTTCTAGCTCCTTTCCAGCTTACAATATTTCAATGCTTTATAGAATAGATGTTTTTACTTGCTAAACACACATTTCCACCCCGAGATTATACCATAAGCTTGAATTTGGTGGCCTACACTACTGTAATATAAACATCATCATTCTATGCAGAACTACAAAAAATACATACTATTTTTTATAAATACATACTTTTAAAGCCAGTAAAACACAGGCAACAAGATAAGAATTCAGACATCTTTTTTTTTGAAGTTACATTTTTTGTTATGTAATTAAATGTCACTAACCACTGCTGTGTAGCTATCATCATAAGCTTTTCTAGAGTTATACTTTAGGTCAAGAAATAATCTACTCCCAATGAAAATAGCTTCCCAACCCATCATGAGTATTAGTCAGTAATTTTTATGCACCTTGGGTAAATCAAAGCATAGAGAATATTAGTCCTTTTATTTAGCTTTGCAGAATTCTTTCAAGCATCATCAGCACTGTAGAATCCATGAAAGTTCAATTTCTTTTAGAAGTTAACATCCTATTGTTTGTCTATATCACAAAATAAATAATTTAAAGGTGTTATAAAGCAACTATGTCAGGGAAGCATAGTGGGGAAATTGTTAAAGAAGATAACCAATACTAAAGATGGTTCTTGAAAAGTCATGAGGAAAGGTCACTATTAATATAGAAGCTTCCTAAAATATGTACATATACATTCAGTAAACAATGCTGTTAAAAGGAGATTCTATAGCAGGGTAACAATTTTCCTGCTAGACACAATAGACTAACTAAATATCCAATGTCAGAAATGACTTACATCTTTTAGAGTTCTTGACCAGTGAGGTCGCAGAGACTCTTACTTCAAACATTACCATCTATTGCTATTGGACTTAGTTCTTCCTCATCTCAGAAATGGTCAGTAAGATTCTATTGCTAAAGAGGCCACATGGTTGAGTCATAGAACATAAAGAAATAAAGCAAGTTTTTGCATGTGAGCTTCATCCTTACTGGGTAGCTATCAGAGAAGTTGAAGCTTCTTTGCATGAAGATAAAATGACTCATCAATATTATCTAGCTATAAATCCTGTGAGTAGCATACTAACTGCCCTAGCAAGACATGTCCTCTGGTATAATAGTGGCATCAACATCATGGAACACTTCCTACTTTTACTTAAGGCTTAAATTTTAAACCCATACCTTGCAACTTCATTAGGGCCTAGATCATGCATTCAATGGGAGAACATATTACTATTATTCTATTGAAATGACAGAGTACTAAATTGATTTCAAATGATTTATCACTACATGCATATATTAATGCATCTCTCTATTTTCATCAGTGACTAATCTTTACACAGTAGATGACAATTAACACAGAGACCCACAGCTGATGAACCTGTAGAAAAGAAAAGACTACAAAGAGCTCAGCCCTACATGCCATACCCCCTTTTTCCAAATCTCAGCACTCCCAAATCCTGCACCAGTTCAAGCCAGACAAAATCTCAGCATGGAGACAGGAAGTGGGCCTAATTTCCTACCACAGCTAAGGAACTAGAACTAGTATAGTATCATAGTTTCTGAGAAAGGATGAGAGTCAGTTTTTCTTTTTTTTAAAGTACATTAAACATGCTCCATTGTAAGGGTGCACATTCATGGATATATGGCTACACAGATTGGATTATGAGTTTAACAGGAAAAAAAACCCAAAATTTAGGTTGGTAGGAAAGTGGCTGCAAATTAGGATAAGTTAGAGGAGAGACAAATATCAGAATATTACATAAAAGTCTTAATGATCTAGTAAAATAAGAAAAAGTCCATTTTCAACCCTAGTAAGTCTAACATTTTCAAAAAGTTAAATATAGAATTTCAGTGTGTTTATTATTTTGTTTTGGTATTTGAAAAAATGTAACTAATTTTAACCTCAGCTTACTTGAAAAATAGTGGATTTCATAATTTCTTAAACTACAAAGCCATTTGTATTTTGATCAGCCAAATCCAAAACCCATGTATATTTGTTTTTATTTTTTTATTTGATACACTCTAAGAGATGTTAATATATAATGTATACTTCTTCCATATGGAAAACTTCTGTCTTGAAATCCAAATAAAAAACTAAAAGAATGAATGAGTTTACCATGTGGTGGAAGAAGCTGCTTCCAGAAGTAATGACTTACTGAGCATAGTCCATAATACCTGGTGTGAGACTCTTTCACAATGGCTTATCAGAAAGCATCAGGTCACCCATCTCAGTATATGTGCTCTTGTCAGTTTGCTGAGTTTTACAGGAGAACTAGACGCTAAGATACCATTGTGGAAGATGCCACACATCTGAGTTACAATATAATAAGTAGAGCAAGCTAGGGCTAAACTAGAAACTTGCTATTTGGATACAGGGAGCCTGAGATACCATAACCAATAAAGCACGAAAGACATCATTGGTCTTTCTTATGTGTGAACATTAAGGAGTCAATAGACCAACTCTGAGACAGAATTTACCCACCTGCTCAATTGTGGAATGAATGTTGTAGCTAACCAATGTTTCTCTGGTTGGACTTGAGGCCCATCCCATGCAAGAAAATATATACCTTCCACTGTAAGCCTAGTTACTAATTCATAGGCCCAAATACATACTTAGTCACATGTTCCACTAAACATTTATGCTTATGTCTCTAGAAAAAAGCTGCTCTGAGCTATTCAGGAAGCATATACATGAATGTAGAGACACATGGCTGGAGTTTAGGCAGAAAGTAAGTGATGGCTGGTTGTGTGCTCAGCCAGCCCTATAGAAGACAAAGAACCCTATTGAAAGAGGTGGCATGAAATATTTAAGAGGTGAAAAAATTTTGGATGGGGTAGGGTCTCAAAGGGTCTTACCCTTTACTACAAAGCTATTGGTTTTAGATAGATTTGGGAGAGAAAAGAAGTTATTGTCTTCGGCTGTGTATTAAGGCTCCAAAAGATAACTCCAAAACTATAGTCACACTGACAGTCTTGGTGAAACTCAAGAGTTCACAAAACAGAACCAGCAGATATGAATTTGAGAGATAGATTTGTGGAAAAGAAATAGGGTGAAGAGGGTGTGAATATGTTTGTGTGTGTGTGTGTGTGTGTGTGTGTGTGTGTGCATGTGTGTGTGTGTGTCTGTGTATTTCAGAATAGTCAGCATATATTGTGTTCACATGTGAAATCCTGCTCCTTATATTTTAAAAACTCTTTTCCTCACTCAAATGTTATTTGTAATTTTTAGGAATACATATGTGGATGGGGCGTATGCAAGTGTGTGCACATCTGTGTGTGAGTTTGCTTGTCAATGTGCATTTGTGAAGGTCCGAGGCTGATTTGGTGTCTTACACTATGACTCTTCTTTCTATTTCTTGAAACGAGCATCTCATTGAAAGGAAAGCTCAGCAGCTGGGCTAGACTGCGTGGCCAAGTCTTTGGATATATCACTAATATAACTCCTAGAAAAATGCAGTACAAAATGCTTTGCTGTTGTTTTATTCTTGATTTTGTATTAAGAACCTGTATTTTACAATTTATCAACCAAACACAGGATAATAGGATGGGGTTATTTGAGGGGACGGAGATCACCAACAGAGGGAAAGGAAACAAAAGACGTATTAGAAGGCAAGTATAACAAAAGCGCATAGTGTTCAGCTAATAAAACCTATGATTTCTATATGCTAATAAATACCTTTAAACTTATAATAGCTATTATTTTAAGTTTTCATATATATTTTAAAATCAGGAAGAATTTTTAAACAAATATTTTGGTCTTCTCTGTTTATCATTTACAAAATTAAAAATAACCTTTCAGAGTTTATGGACACATGTATTACTTAATTCAAAATATGCATGGTAGATCTGTTAGGAATGCCAGCATGAGCCTTGGAATTCAGGGGAAATGACAAGAATCAGAAGCACAGGGGTCTGTTACTCTTCCAGACAACCCTAGGTAAAGTCGTAGCACCTGTATCAGATGGCTTACAAGCTTGTAACCTCCACTCTATAGGACAGCGCACTCTGTTCTCCTCAGACACTCACACACCACATGGCTCACACTCATAGACATTCACACATACACCCAGGATTACAAAGAAAATTAAATCTTTTTAAAAAATGAATCAAGTTGTAATCATGGTGAGCAATATTGGTGGTAATTTTCTTGCCTGCAGGTTGATGAATATGTCTCATGAGACAGAATTTTAGTACAGATTCTGCTTTTTACTAACTTTATAAATATGTCTAAAATATGTTTTTAATGTTTAGGCTGGTTTATTTGTAAAATTTAATATCAATGATATTGTTATTGTAAGTTGGTGTGGGTAATTTTGGAAGAGTTCTGTAAAGTTTTATTGAAACAACTGTAGGAGTAGTATTTAATCCATTTAACTTCGAAGAAAATGCCGACATAACAATGAAACTAATATTCAATATCAAATGCAGGAATCTACAAACTTTTAGTTAATAGAACACGAAGGTACAAAAACACTGCTGTGGATAATTGAAGTGTGTGTGTTCAATGCATGGCCCAGAATCGCCCCGTAGTGTGTTCTAATGACCTCATCTCTTCCCTTATTATGATTTTTGTTGTCCTGCTTAAAGTAATGAGAAACTTGTTTTTCAGTTGTTAATCAGTTTAACCAACCTATACAAAGGATGAGAATTTTTCTGTGATGATTAATTTCACACCTCTGTATGTATTGTCAACTGCATTGTTATTTTTTATTCTAATTCAAAAAGTATTATTAATCCGTCTTTTCTCTAAATGACAAAAGAAAATCTGGATGACTATTTAACAACCAAGACCACCAGCTGGTGCTCCATACTGGTGGAAGTCACCATGTGTCAGCACTACATCCTACTATAATCCTAAAAATGAGAATGCAAAAGGCAAAATCAGCTCCTAATGTCATTGGAGATGAGCCACAGAGAAGCATCCTCATTTTAATGCTATAACCAGCCATCAAGGTGATGGGATAGGAAGCAGAGGATGTCAAAAAATTGGTATACATTAATTAGTTTAGAGAATTTATGTGACTTCCATTAAAAGTGTCCTGTAAAGGTGCTAAGAGAATACATTTAGAATTTAAATACAAATATTCATGTTTATTAATATCACAGAAGTTTATTCTAAAAGTAATGATAGAGCAGGGAAAATATTACTCATCAGCGAGGGATGGAGGAAAGCAGGCAATGTACATTAAAGATATGTATTTGTTTTATTACATTTTAGTCTTAGACACTGTGCCTGCTTTATTGGTTATCTCAAGACAATCATGCTTATATAGGACCAGTAAATCATTTATTATTTTTTTATGAATTTTGAACTGTAGGCTCTGACTCTGACAGGGAGACACTACCTAAGGTGGCTGGATCCGAAGGTACTTGGTGCAATGTTTGGTTAATTTTAGATGCAAAACAGAAATCTAACATAACAAAATGCTATACAATATATTTCAGGTAAGTTTTAATTTGGGAAAATAACAAGAACAGGTTTTTTGCATTTTTCAACTTACTCATCGAACCAGAGGAAGAAAATGGTTATGTTCTTTTGTAACCTGCTCTTGGATGAAGTGACGCAGTTAGTGACATTTGAGACACGCGTGAGGGGCTCCTGTAGTTCTGAGCTTTTCCCTCCTGTGTGAATTGTGCTGACTTTGTACTCTTAGTGCTTACTTAGACAACTGAGTAATTCTTGCTTTCCAGTCCATGGACCTTGGTATTGCTCCAAGAAAGGAGTGACACGTGATGTGCTGCCTATTCTGTCTCTCTTATAATGCTGTGTGGCCATAACACACAGCATAAGTAGGTAGATGCTCCCATCATCCTTCCTAACCTTTTACAGGATGCAATGCTCCCTTTGAGAGCCCTGTGACAAGGTTGTAGGCAAGTGACTCAGAAGACCTTTTGCATATAATTTTATATTATAATATTTTATATTGATGGCCATAATTAGAAAGGAAGGGGAAATATTCTCTAACGGCATGATAGCCTCTGACTGAGAGAGAAAGCAAAAGGGCAAAGTTGATTCCAAGCTGTGTCATAAAGAGCTGGAAAACGGAAAGCTCCTGTGGTTGGCTTGACCTCATATAGATATTGTGAGTTGTATGAAATCTTACTACTCCAAATGAATAATTTAAGTTTTCAGCACTCTTTAGCAATGTAAATTATCATCTGACTATATTGTATTTCAAGTCTTCAGGAACCTGTTATATATCTAAATGATAAAATAAAAGGCAGACAATTTAAGTGAAAAAAAAATAGACATTTATAAGATAGGGTTCCTTTTCCTAAATACACATTGAATATTAATGCTTGGAAATAAAATTACCATCTGCACTGTGTAAATAAGTAAATTTGGTATGTCTTATAAGTAGGATAAGTTAGGAGATCCCTATTTTTCCAACTTATCTTCCAAATTATCCTAGCGACTTGCTGTATATTCTTTCATGATGGCTTAAGGCCATCATGAAGCACTTGGTCTTCTTAATCATGTTATTCAACAACATCCACCTTGGGTTTGGCTTCAAAGAATGGGTAGCAGCTTGCTTCTTTTCCTTAGCCAAGCTTTTAATAGCGTCAATTTCCATTAAGGATTTCCCCCATTGGGATGTAATGTGAATAAATTATAATAAAAAATAATTTTTCCTTTTGTTCCTTTATTATGACTATCACTGGAGAGTTACCTAACACACTATGAGTTCGAAGTATTGTTCCAAATGCTGAGATGAAAAGAGCCCCGACTTCAATGTAACAGTCCCAACATATCTGGAGTATGCTGGTACTGGAATTGAGGATGAGCAGCACATAATATTGTTTTCAATTATCGATATGTATGGTACCATATTTAATCATCCTGTGTGATCTGTGCCTTTGACAATTTAGAAAACTGAAGCATTACACAGTCAAAGAGCTACTCCACAGAATAACTGAATAAGAATGAAGACTTAAATTGAAGTTGCCAGAGGGGCATTGTCTATACCTGAGGCAGAACCCCTTGTTAGTCATAGCCTTTCTTAAGTTCTTTCTTTTCCTGTTGTCCTGGTGTCTCAGGGCTAGTAGTACCGTCTCCTAATCTTGTGTACAGCAGCCTTCTGACACACCTGTGTGAATGAAAACCATCAGTTTATTCTTCCCCTGGTTAGGAGCAAACCAATGCATTTCTCTGTGATGTTCTTCTGTCTCTTTGTATTTTTATTGGTGGTAGGAAATCTGGTGAAACAAAGTGACAGAATGAGTTTAAAATGAAAGTGAGAGTTCTTTATGAAGTCTAAGAACTAAAGCAGCTGCTCTTGGTTATAAGTGACAGGAGACTTTAGTCTATCCATTTTCTTCGTATTTCAACAAAAATTCAACCTTGACAATTTTAAAGTGCCCTGAATTGCATATGGATGATGTTGATTTCACTTTTTAAATGTAGGATTTGTTAAGGTAAACCAAGAATCAATTTAAACACTCCAGGTCATAGCTCATTAGTGACACCTCACAAATCATGGTAGGCAGAGGGAAAATAAAGGAAATAATAATAGCTATCAGTTTTTTCACCCTGCATAATCAACCAGAATGTTTTGAATGCAAATCTACCATCTCAATGACTGCTTTCTACATTCTGTGGATGGATATCCTCCTTCCCCCTCATCATCATTATTTTTTCAGATAACAAACTGATGGTGACGTAACTCAAATTAGTCACTTCCAAAAAACACCACATAAAATAGAGTTATACTGCATGCACAACCACTTAAAGACAAGCACAAGGTTTTTAAGTTCAAATGTTTCTAGAATATTTGTAATTCTTTAAAATCCTTTCTCATTTCTATTAGGTAACAGAAGCTCACTTTTCAATTACTTGTATCACTTGAACTATGAGGAATTTATTTTTAACTTTTTAATTTGGGTGAATTTAAAAGGAAGATTATACGACATTAAAGGGGATCCGGAAGCATGACTTTCTGTTAAGTGTAAGGAGGAGGCAGAAAAAGAGCAGCAAGACTTGGGTTGCCTGTAAGAAAAATAATGTAATCACCCTCTGACCCAGCAAATGACAACTTCAAAACATATCAGGCCTCTCCCTGATGCTGACATATTTCAACAAGCATTATGTTCCTAATTCCAGAGAATGAGACATTAGATACTACTATATGTGGGATCAAATATTTACGATAATAAACAGAAATGTTGAAGAAAATTAATGTCTCTGAACTGTCTTTACAAAGCACATAATTTCCTTACTGTAGGAAGAAAGCATCACATGAAATATATGCCCTCAGTATTTTAAAGTTTTAAATAATTCAAGACAACAAATACTGTGCATTATAAATTATAGAAAGCAGTGATTGCAGATAAATTAAAGTATTCAGTCATAATGGCATTAAATAGGGAAATGAGAAAAGGTGGTTTTTAAGGAGCAATATTAAAGGATGTGATATGAGTTACAAAATATTAAATTGTACATTTGGCTAATCTGATAAATGAATGTTGAAAATCAAATACATTTATAACTTTCTACGATAAGAAGCTAGAAGAAAGTGGCTCCTGAGTTAAAATGGGTTCTTGTATGACAACGAATGAGTATAGGTGGCACAGGTGGGGTGACAACCTCTAGAACTTCTGTTCTTAAACTTCCTAGTGCTGCAAACCTTTAATAAAGTAACTCATGTTGTGGTGACCCCATCCGTAAAATTAACCCTAAAATTATTTTTCCCTGATACTTCATAATTATGAATTTTGTTACTGTTATGAATTTTATTGTAAATATCCGACAGTTTTAGGCAATCCCTTTTAAAACCTTATTCAACCTCAAAAGGTTTGAGACACAGTTTGAGAACCACTGCCCTAAGGGATGAAGCCTGTTATTCCGGTTACCCAGGAGCTTTTCTTTGTCATGTTAAATAGTGGTCTAAATACATATTGCTCTTAGTTACCCTTAAACTCTGATCCAAGTATCTGCAAAAGATTTAAATAAGTCATTCCCACTGGTTAGTTGAAGCATCACAGTTAAAATAAATGCAGTAAAGACAATCAGTGTTATCTTAAAACATTGAAAGATGGGATTGAAGAATCAGATCTGGAATTAAGGAGTGGTGAACGCTGCATCAATAATGTCATTGACCAGAAATTTGTGTACAATTTATTCAAATTCAAATATTAGCACCATATACTATCTTGGAACAGTGGTGATGGATAGGAATGTATGGACTACACAGAATTAGATGAGGTCCTGAAGGTAGGGCCATTTCACAATGGTATTAGTGTCCTCAGCAGAGGGGGAAGACATACCAGAGCTCCTCCTTTTGTCCCATTCCTCCCTCCTAGTCTTCCTCTCCTCTCACTCCCATATAAGGGTACAGAGAAGATCAACCAAACACTCTCCAGGAAATGGCTCCTCATTCCAGCCTGGCCACAATGTTACCTTGATTCACCAGTCAGAGAAAGGTGAACAATAGATGTTTGTTCTTTGAGTTGTTGCACATACAGTGCTTTGTTGTAGTAACCTGGGCACAGTATTGAAGTTGGTTTAAGAAATAAAGAATAGAGACATAATGATGACAACCTCTGCGGAAAACACAACTTATCACTGTTTGGATAACTGGGTCTTAAGAAAGTTGATGGACTACAATGAGTTTCCAGAGTAATTTTTAGGCAACCGTAGGAAGTCATCAGGGTTGCAGGTATGCACTTTAATCAACGAAATAGACTTGTCATCAAGATAATATAAAAAGTAAAAGTCTGTATTATTTTGAGACATCATTAAATTTTGAGAAGTGAGAAATGAATCATTTGAAAAATATTTAGAAATATTATTATATTATTTCATTCTTACTTTTTAAAAATATTTTTTCAACACTACAAAACTCTCACATGATTTCAATAATTCAGCTACAGACTTACCACTTCCCCTAGGGAAACTAAGAAATTTCTAAAGGACTTGAAACAAGTATATTTTCTTTTAGTTTTGAGCAATATTAAATATTTCCCCTAAGGAATTTTTACAGAAGTAGAACATTATTTTTAAATTAATTTTTTCATTAACTGCTTGTTTCCTTTGAAAGTGGAGCAGCTGTTAGAGCTGGCAGGCTTTTCCCCAAATCTATGAGTGCGAATCAAAAACCATTTGTTTTGTGCATGATCCACTGTATGACAATTTGTCTACAAATATGTCACTGCCTGTTTACTTCGGTGTGCGTCAGTTGGATTTAGGTCTCTTTTGCAGGGAAGAGACTAATGCAATCTTGACAGCAACAGAGCCTGCTGCCTGGCTACACAGCCTCCCTCTCAACTTCCTGTTGCCTCTGAGAACCGCGGGGAGTGAGAAGCCCCACACTGGGCTGAGTGAGGGCTTAGCAGGACCAGAAGAGCTATAAAATTAGAGACGTAGGCTCTCACAGAGAGAAGAGAGAGCTGTTCACGCAGGGGCACATATTTCTGTACAGTGCTTTGATTAAGTCTTGGAAGAACCTTAATAGACTGCCATTTACTAGAAAGAAACCTTTTAGAGACAAGTGCTGGGGGTTGGAGATGGGGTTTTCCCCTTTGTCAGCTCCCTCTCTACTGAACAGCTGAGGCGTGCATTAAGAAGAAGATCAAATTAAAGACTTATTCAACATATACCAGATTTCCGGGAAGGGAAAAAATCAGCTGCAGCTTCCTTCTGTGTAAGTATATTCTTTCATATGCCACGTTCCATCGCCCATGTGCTTAGTAATACAGACTCCTTCCCATAGTCATCACTTTCCTGTCACAGACACTTGTAAAGCTGCCACATAACTAGGAGAGTGACCTGAGCTCACGATCCCAGACCCTCTCTGGGCTTTTTCTATAGTGCATGGATTACTTGGACAAGTCCTAACATTGTTATTTTGTGACAAATGATGAATGTTCTCTCAAAGCCAGCATTAGTGCCATGATAACTGACTTACTAACCCTCCCGTCTCTTTTCCAACTGTTGGGTTTTTTTTAATAAGTGTACTTTTCCTTTAAAAATGAAATGCCAGAAGAAGACAGTGAAAAACCAGACAGAAAATATTTCATAGAAAACACAGGTGTGGGGCGTGTGCTGACTTGCTACATTAATACATATTTATATAAAGTCTTAATCAATAGATATAGGAGTATCTTAAAATAAAGCGAAAATACATTTAAATGTATGTACGAACTATCTAAAATATGATAGGCAGATTTGGGCCCAGGGGTCCCGCTCAAACTAAGGCACCAGCCAAGGACAATACAGGAGGTAAACTTTAAACCCCTTCCCTGATCTAGCCAATGGTCAGAATATTCTCCACAGTTGAGTGGAGAGTGTGATACGACTTTCTCACGTACTCTGGTGCCTCACATTTGACCATGTCCCCTGGAGGGGGAGACCTGGTGGCACTCAGAGGAAGGACAGCAAGTAGCCAAGAAGAGACTTGATACCCTATGAGAATATATAGGGGGACGTAATCCCCCTCAGGAACAGTCATAGGGGAGGGGAATAATGGGAAAATGGGGGGGGGGAGGAATGGGAGGATACAAGGGATGGGATAAACATTGAGATGTAACAAGAATAAATTAATAAAAAAAAAAAATACTGACCACTAAATCTATCTCAAAAGTACTTTTCCTGGCCCTCTGCTGTAACTCTTAATCACTACTGTTCTTGGTATTCTCTAGGGCACAGTTGGTTTTGGTAGTCTCTAAACAGGAGAGCACTGTGAACACATAGCAAGGATGTCAAGAGTTACAAGACTCAGGTGAGTCAATAGTAGTTCACAACACAAAAGCACAAACGTTCCTGAAAGATCATCTATAGACTGGTCAGGAAAAGCTTTCTATGAAATTTATGAGCATGCTCAGACATCAGATGGATTAGGTATTAGATATCAAATGTCCTGCCTAGACTGCCTCCTGGTGAAGGCAAGAAGAGGAGAACTATTATTGAGCTCTTTCAAATCTCTGGAAGAAAAAATTCAGCACATCTACAATATATTTCACATGAAATTCAAATCTAAGCAAGGGAAGAAGAGGCAACCAGGAAGATCTGAGCAGGAGAGTAACAGAAAGCACTTTTATTCAGAGAACAAGAAGGACATCCCAAGGGAAAAAAAGTGAATAAAGTTTAAGTAACGTCAAAGACAATTTTATGTCTTAGAAGCTTAAAAAGTATATCTTAGACAATTACTCTGCACATAAATTTTAAAGAGACATTTATCAAAACAAAATTAAATGTGGTAATTAACATGAGTAATTATTGTGTAAATTCTAGCACAGAAGTATATTTCTGCTCTACCTAGAAAAGACAAAAGAGAAAAGTATTAATAACATAAGATGCAAGAAGACCTTCAGTTTATAGATTGTATGAGTGGAGTGACTGAAAAAGTAGATGGAAATATAGATCATTCATACATGTCCTGTTTAAATGAAAATTAGAATAGAAAATTAGATATTCTAATGTGCCTTTATGGGATTAGAAAAAAATATACAAAATTCCCTCAACTTCTCAGAGAAATCCTTATAGGTCCCATAACAATAGTGCCATAGAACATTTCATGTCAGGAAGACACTATTAACATTGTTCTGCTAGGTAAATGAAAATCTCCATCAAACCTAGAGGCCTAAACCTGAAAGATTGTCCACAGCAAAATGCATGTAAAATACATCAATGCAGCAACAGAACAAAACAGACAGAGATAAACAGAAGAATAAGAGAAAGATTTGCAGAGTTGGGCAATAGAAAGTCAGGACAATATGAATCAATGCTGAGGAAACACTTCACTGAGCAATAGTGGGATGATATATATTTTGATCAGCACGTTTGGTAGAGAAGCATCCTACCATATTCAGAGATTGTATTTGTAATATTTGAAAAACCTTTCCCTCCTTAGAAAAGAGTTGCTGGTAGAGAATCAAAGCAGGAAATTGTGTGCAGCTGGAATAAAAGCACTAGGGAATTAATACATTACACACTCTCTTTAAAAATATATTACAGCAAGAAAGCTAAGTTATGAACATTTACCATTTACAACATTTACAATATATCAATACGAAATGATTTCAATTTAAATACAATACTGGAGCCTAGAAACATTATTTTTAAAAAAGTTTATTTTATGTACTTAGGGTTTGGAGATTCAAAATAAAATGGCACCAGCATCTGTTGTGTTCTGGTGAAATCCTGTGACTGTCTCACTTCCTGGTATAGGGAGGATGACATGAAGTAACATTCAAAGACTAGATTTCCACCTTTACCAAAAAACTTTCTTATGGGAGTTCACCATCTTTTATGAAAACTATATTAATTCCTTCAAAGTGCACCAAATCTAATAGCATACTGACTTCCTACTAAAATCTACCTTCTAAATCCAACACCTAGATGCTGCCACCCGGAAAGCATTGTTAGCAGATGACTGTGTGAAAACACAATTAAACACCTTTCTAAGAGAGTTACTGCACTAGATGACAGTCTGAAATGAATAGAGTTGATTAGGGATAGAACACAATGTATAGCATGGGAGAGAAAACCTAGGGACTGCCCTTTCTGTACAGACTACCAACACTCAAATAATCACATGGAGACATTTGCACGCAGGAACACGAACCTACCCCACGTACACACCCACGTGCACACACAGAGACCCACCCACAAACACAAATCTGTTTTTCTATTACCTTTCATTAATGTGACCCAATATTATACATGATCCATTTAAAGTGCATTAAGATAGATTTCTCAGAACTTGTTAGTGATCACAGCAAAACAGACATTTTGCAAATTACACAGATGTTGTGAATTCCAGAGACAGTGATTCAAGTTAGAAACGTTTTGGTTCTTCCATCTGAGATACCAAGGGTTGTGGTCTTTACACTGGTCCTTGTAGAGTGTATCAAGAGTGAGAACACCTACCAGTCATGATTCCTTAATCTTACTGGCCTGAGGAGTAAACAGTAATTCATTCAGTAAGCTGAGCTAGCTGCACAAGTCAACACATCTCACACTAACTTTGAGAGAATTAAACATCGTAACTTTTCCATATTATTTTTTTCTTAGAGTCAAATTCCTTCATTTAAATAGAATATTTATTTATCTGTGTGGTATGTGAAGGTGTTTTTGTGCATGTGTGTATATGTAATACATGTCTGTTGCAGGTGAATGCCAGAAGAGCATCTTAGATATTTTGGAATAAGTTGCAGAGTGTTGTGAGCCACCATGTGACTACTCTGAACCAAAACTCTGGTCTTCTGAAAGGCAAAAAGGTTTGAACAGTTTCTCCAGCTCCCGAATATTTGTTCTCCTTAAGCATATCCTGGTGTAATGCAGTTGAGCTAAGTACAACTTTTGTTCATTTCTTTTATGCATTACATATGGATAAAAAAAAAAAAAAAACAACTCCCAGATTTAGCCAGAATGGCAATAAATGGAAGAAATTATTGGGGAGGTCCCTAAGATACCCAAGGTCGGGTTACTAAATTCAGGAAAATCATCTGCCTGTATAGATGGATCTCTGTGACCAAATGCTGACTAAATCACACCTGGTATCCAGGATAGGAAATGTTTGCAAGGTCCGAGTATTGGAAAATCTGTACACCCTCCTTCAGCCTAGTTGGTGTGATTTCAGGTGATGTACTCTAAGAGCTGTGGTCTCGAAAGCTTAGGTATTCCAGTGTAGGTTCTGAGGCCGAAATCCTTCACAGGCTCTGCTGGTTGTATCTTATGCCTAGCTGTAAAGTCCTTGAGCACATAGCTATCTAGGCCTTGACTACAGCTTGCTGTGGATTCACAGAAAGCTCCCAATAATGGACAAACAGAAATTGATTTCTATTATAACTATTTTCTATATAATATGTATCACCCTATCTTCTAATAATTTATTGCCAGTAAGGATACTGGCCCATCAGGGTCCAATTTCTTAATAAATGGTATGTCATTTCGAAATAGACTAAATTTTGAAGGTCTTGTATATATCTGAGGTTAAGCAGGATTCAGGATATGTTGCTAAGATTTTCATTTCCAGGAGCATAAGCATTCACATTATGAATCTCTCCCTCCCTTATTCAGGGGTTGGATTCTGGAATACACAGAGTAAATGGGAAAAGAAGGGGTTTGAGGAGCATGGGGCAGGAAACTGCCATAAGCAAACATGAAATTAATTGATCGTTGCACATTGTACCAGACAACAAGCTGACATGCAGCTGGGAAGCCAGCACTCTGCAGTTTTCCCTACAGAGCAGGAGGTAAGAGGAATGTGCTTTGAAGCTTTTGATCATATAAATCTTAAAGTATAAAAATTTCCTAAAAGATGTTATCACAACTAAATAAGAAATTAATGGCCAGTAAATTCAGAGAAATCTGATGGAGATTTTATACATGCAGGTACCAGCCCTCCTTCAGAGATTAATGCCAAATTGAAGAATTCAATGCAACAGAATCATTCATGACTTCCTTAGATCAGGGGTCATAAAGTGATCCACCAATCTTCCTCTCTCAAGCCAAATCTGGTCTCAGTATATAATAAATGCGTTGTTCTGCCAAAGGTTAAATGATGTTATGTTTGTAACACAGACATTGAGTAATACTTTGCTAGGAAAAGCCGTTAAAATATGGTAAGTTAGAGTAATGCAGATAGCAACTGGAAAAGACAAATTATTTTCTATTCTAATATGGTAATAAAACTATCTCACATATCAATTAGCATAAAGTGTAAAACTCAGTACTTGAAATAAACAATTACTCTAGGAAATCCTAAAGCAGCTGGGAAGATGCAGTGAAGGCTTGGAAAGTCTCTGGCATCCTTTCAGCATATCACATGACATCAGGCCTGGATTGCCTAGGGTGATAGAGTCATTAGTAAGTGCAGTTCACCTTTCATCTTCTGATTTCTATTAGTTTGTAAAAAGGATTTTACATTTGCATTTAAATAGGACGGTAATGTGATAAAGATTTCAATTAAAAGGTTGTCTGTTTGGGTTAATTCATTTTTAATAGGAACAATAAATATTTTTCAGTTGATGCAGCTCTTTGTGCCAGATCAGTTCCCTGGTCTTGTTTATCTAGGTGTGCTAGGGAGTGCTCAGAAAAGAACATCAAACTTTCAGGCTCTGTTTTTTAAGAAACATTACTAATTTTCTTCATTGGTATTTTTCTCTTTTAGAAACCAGAGAAAGCAGACTTAAAAAAAAAAAAAAACTCTACCTGGGAAAGCTAAGGATATAGTTCATTATTAAGAATGAAAGTTTCTTTACACACATAAAAATGTGTAAATGTTTTCAAACAAATATAGGCATAGACTTATACACACATATAATAAATTTTCTATGGTTTTTTTATACTATATCTTATGGCAAGTTTGAAAAAATGTAAGCCTGTATTTTCATGGAAGCTTAGTATATATTTTAGAGCCACATACTATACAGAACATACCCCATAATATTCCTGTGCAGGTACCATGGTGCACATGTGGATGCCAAGATATATCCTACAGAAGCTAGTTTTCTTTAATATGTGGGTCCCAGGGTCTAGTAGTGGCATGTTTTTATTCAGTGAGCTCTGAATTCAGCTTGTCTGACTTTAGACATTGAGTTCTTGTCTAGTTTGTAGATGGGATTCTAAAAAATTCAGTGAACTTCCAGGAAGCTACTCAAAATATTTTATATTAAATACCATATGCCTATTTTTACCTCTAGGTTTGTGAATGTTTTATTTTAATATCCACACATATGTAGCTCATAAAGGAGTTCTTTTACTTAGTTTCTAAGAAAATAATTTTCTTTTCTTATGTTTCAAAGCGCTAAAAACATTTTGCACTGGACATCTTGTTTGGAAGCAAAGGAATCTAAGCATTTAAATAATGAATTGAATCATTTAATTAATATGTTCTGGCTTCCTGCTGGCAGAACCTCGTGGCAGGGAGTAAATGGATTAAGTCTCTGGTACACAGACTAAGAGATGGCTTAACAGTTGGTGTTTTGTTCTCAGGTGTCTAGTTAAGGAAAACACAGGGGTCCAATTGAACCTTTAAAAATGTTATCTTTGACTGGAAAGACGTCAGAAATGCAGTGGGATTTTCCTCAGCAAACCTACGAAGAATTATTGCTGTTTTGGTTTGAGACTTAGCTTTTAATGTCTGAGCTCTGAGTATAATTTTTCTCTAAAGAAAAAGCATACAATATGAGTGCTGACCTCAGTAGTACAGATAAACATGGGAGCTAGTTGGACTCAGACCCACTGTGAATGCATTTGCCCATCTTCCAATGGAATCTGAGATCAAATCTCATCATTATTAAGGAACATCAAAAGAAGCCCCCAGTTACCTAATCTTCCATTTTCCTAGATTTAAAGAAAAGGGAAATGACACAGAGAAAAATCATAGAAGCATCTGTACAGATACAAACCATGGAGTTGGCAAAGGAGTGGGGTCTGGGTGCAGCTCCATGTACCTATAAAGCCGTGACTAGTTCAGCATCCTCTGGACTTCCTCTGTAATAACAATTTGGCTTTATGTTTCAATTAAATGTCAGCATAAAGTTGAATTATACAAAATCATTAAAAGACCTTTTCTCCTTTTAGTTTCTGTGAGAAATGTTTATTTTGTTTTCTATCAAAGATGGCTAGTCCCCCATAAATTCCAAAATTTTCCTGCACCTTGTAAAATTTTATATAAATCATCTTATTGTCTCTGTCAGAACTTTTTTTATGCAAAGGTCCTACTATATTTTAGAATCTAATGACCAGGAAATGTAGACTTCTTGTCTCTTTTCTTTCTTTCTTTCTTTCTTCCTTTCTTTCTTTCTTCCTTTCTTTTTTTTTCTGTGAATTAGTCAATGGTGTCAAGTAGTAAAATGGCATTCCCACTAGTTGAGTGATAAAAGGGCATCATTGCCTGAGTTAAAAGAAATCTGAGTGCTCCTTTCCTGGTGGATTTGTTAGCTCACTATGGGTGGTGATACAGCTTCATTGTAAAAAGAAGTTGCCTTGTCCAAATAAAAGGGTAAAAAAGAACTACTATAGCCTGTTGTGATGGCTCACGCCTTTAATCCCAGTACTCGGGGAGGCAGAGGCAGGTGGATCTTTATGAGTTTGAGGCCACCATAGTCTAAAAAGCTAATCCAGGACAGTCAAGGCTACACCGAGAAAACAACAGCAACAACAACAACAATGTGTTTTCTTTTGTGAATTGAGCAAGGGCCTCATGTTGTGTGTGCTGATATTGAAATTTGCTGTAAATCGTAATTTGGCATCTTTTACCTAATAAAAATTCATTAAAAAATAGGTGGTTATTGAATTAAAGAAAGATCTAATCCATATTATTTTTGATAAATATAGATTAACAGGTACAAACACATATATACAAACACATATATACAATCAATCTATAAACCAAATAAATATGTATATTATATATACACTTTGAGACAAAACTTAGAAGAAGTTTTGCAACTCATACAATTTTTCAGTATTATATGTATTTTTCATTGTGCTGTTGTCATTATCTTCTGTTTTGTTCTTGTTGTAGAGTTTAAGACTGCCAGAAAAAAAAAAAGCATCAGACTCATTACAGGTTGTAATTAGCCATTTTATTTAACTGCTTTGGGACTGAAATCCACTTAAAAGACCAATTTTAAAAGCAGAAGTCATATTTTCTTGGTTCTTCCAGAGGTGCTAGAGGACATCCCAGATGTTGACACTCTTGGAATTCCTGGCAATGCCTTAACAGCCTCAGATTGCTTTCAGATTGGGCTAAGGTTTAAGATGGCATTCTCCAAATGTGTTGGTTCAAGGTCGCTTTTTTTTGGTATTGTTGTTGTTGTTTCTAGTCACACTTAACCATTGATCACATCTGACCTGATTGTAGTGGATATGGAGAAATTCATACTGGTTAGGACAGCTATGCTCATCAGCAGACCACATAAAGCTCTGGTTTGTTCAGATGACCAAGACCAGATGAAAGGTAAGCTGACTGAGGACTCTGAACTTCGGCTTCAGAGTTTAACAGATTAATCCTTTTGTGTATTATAAGAAATTTCTTCACATTTTTAATCTCTAAAAATATGAACAATGGATAATTTTGTCTTCTTTGAACATTTTGTAACAGACACAGAATTTATGCATTTGGATGAGGCAGTGTGTATGATTTCAATAACGTTTCTATTGTATGCTTGTCAACATTGCTATTTCCTCAGGCACTTACCACCTCTTTGTGCTGCAAACATAAAAACCTTTTGAACCTAAGTATTAAATTCATGTGGTATATCATGATTTTCTATAGGCATAGCACTGTATGAAGGAAGAAGAAAGCCTGTTTCTCTCATTAGGTCTCTTTCTCTTTTCTCATTATAATTTGTAGCCATCATTTGACTACCAGGTTGTATGAGATCAACTTCAATACTCACCTCCAGCAAGGTCAAGTGTCTCATATCAATCTGGATCTGTCTTGATTGTTTGAACTGTAGCCCTCTAGTTTCAGGCTGGATAGATGGCTTAGCAGGTCTATGCACTGACCTCTGTTCTAGGCAGACCTAGACAGGTCTAGGATCTGATCTCTGCACCAGATTCCCATATGTGGGAAGCAGAGAACTGCCTCTGCATATTGTCCTTTGTTCTCCAAGTCTTCACTGAAGCTTCTGTACACACATATTCATACTAACCTAATAAGTTCTATTGAAAACATGTTTTTCAGAACTTCAAACTATTTTTCCTGTTATTACAAGTGGCAGAAACATGTTATAGTTTATGGTCAAATAATATTCCATTGTACAAAAGTTTCCCTTTTTTTAATTTTTTGTCTACTCATCACTTGATGTTGAAGTTGTTTTTTCTGTCTTCCATACTATGAGCAGTCACTTCTATAGTGAACTTGGGAGGCTTATGTGATTGTGATAAATTTATTCAACCTCTTTCAGACATGTAGAGGAATTTTAATCCATCAGTATGGCTACTCTGAACGCATCCAAGGACCTACTAGATCTGTGTGATCCAGCTGGAATGCAGACATGCCCATAAAAACACTTTTAATCCAAAACAATGAAGGCAAACTTAATTTGTAGAAGGAAATGCCCACACTTCTAAGCTATATCTAATTGAGGGGCAGACAATGTAAAGAATCAGAAGAAGATATGACAGTATGAATTAGATATTGGGTACACCTAACTCTCAGAAGATAGAGAGAAAAGAGATGCTAGTTAAGTGTGGCTTAAGGAAAGAGAGGAGAGGAGGCAGTTTCATGGGGAGAGTTTTATAGAGACAGGTTGAAGAGAGAACAAACTAGACACAGGGGAAGACAGAATGAGCCAGAGAATCAGAAGGAGGCAGATTAGAACAGATTATTAGAGTCAGTTTGAGACCAAGCAGAACAATTCAATCAGAACCAGAAAGAAGCCAGATTGAATAAATCAGATTAGAGATGCTGTTGAGCCAGGACAGCTGAATTTAACTAGGCAGTAAGAAGAGTTCAGAAAGAACTAGAAAGAGTGATCTTATTCAACAATTAAATCAGGTGAATAAGAGTTATTTTTATGTAGATGTACATACATGAAACCTTCTTTTAAGGAACTTATTCTGTTTTTAAATTTTGAAAAACAATCTATTCCAAAGAGTGCACTGATTGACACTTCACCATGAAGGATTGCTTTTTCTTTGCCTTCTTCATAGCATAGTTAGCTGTTGTCTTATCAATAGCAGGTGTCACTCCTATAGTTACTACTTTGGTTTGTATTTGAAATTGCTTGGCGACTACTACTGTTGAACTGTTGTTTTGATATATGTGTTGTTCATTTACATATATTCCTTTATAAAACATCTATTTGAGCACCTGCATTTTTAATAGCTGTGCAAAGTTATTATTTTGTTGTTGAAATAACTAAGCTGATTACATGTCCTGTGCATCTACCCTTTGCTTGATGCATCACATGCACACCCTGTTTTCTTCCAGTTGTTCCTTCCTTAATGTTTTTGTTCTTTTTGTTCTTCTGAGAAACTTTGATTAGATCATACTTTAGTTACCCACGTTACTTATCTGCTTTCATTTCCGCTGTGTTAGGGAGGAAATGAATTTGCTTGGTGAGATGGGTTAAATGAACATGGTCCTCATAAGAAGTAGCACTAATAGAAGGTCTGCTTGTTGGAGGAAGTATGTCACTGTGGGTGGGTTTTGAGATTGTGGAAGCTCAATCAAGGCAAAGTGACTTACTCTTCCTGCTGCTTGCCAACCCAGATGTAGAATTTTTGGCTTTCTATGGGGCACCAAATCTGCCTGTATATCACCCTGCTTTTTCCCAGGGCAATGACAGATTAGTCCTTTGAACTGTAAACTAGCCCCAATTAAATGTTTTACTTTATAGGATTATAGTGTCTCTTCACAGCAATAGAAACTATGGCAGACATTGTTAACAGTACCGGAGCATTGCTGTAATAGACCTGGCCATGTTTTTGTTTGAAGTAATGTGGACTTTGGGATTTTGGACTAGAAAAGCAGTTGAATGACTTAAGTGGTACTTAATGGGGCATACTTGTAGGAACCTTGGAGACAGTGGTGCTGAGAGTAATTTGAACTGTGGGGATCCTCCTCAAGAGGGTTTAGAAGAGAAGAATATTAGTGTGTGGCCTAGTGAACATTTTTGTGATAATGCTTTCTTTCCTTGTCCAAAGAACTCTTCCCTAAACTAAATTGAAGAGTTATGGATTCACTGCTTCAGCAGAGGATTTTTACAGACACCTTGATATTGACTGTGTTGATTGGTTATTAGTGGCCATACTTATGCATATCTATAATGAAAAGGAGCAAGCAGAGCAAGAAAAAAATGTGCAATTTGAGGAGGTAAGGAACACCAGGAAAAAAATTTAAGAAAAACCTGGTACTAAATAAAATAAAGGGAGTGGTGACCTCCACACAAGATGCCACACAGCTAAGCTTCAAATTTGTAAATAGGAACAAAAAGAAAGGCTTAGAGCTAAACAGAGGTGTCATCGCCATTAATCCTAACATTCTGGAAGAAAGGACAGGCAGATAGATCTCTGAGTTTGAGGCCAGCCTGTTCCATAAAGAGAGTTTCAGGACAGCAAAGTTTAATCTGAAAACAGAAAGCAGAGGGAGATATAATTTAACTAGGGCTGTGTTTCAGATCTAGTAGGAAGCAGAGCAAAGCAACTTTATCCAGATAGTTTTAGCCTGAGACATGCACATATTAGCACACACAGAAAATCTTAAAACAAAATTGGAAGGTTAAAAAAAAAAAAAACAAGAAAGAAAGAAAAAAGCACAGACAAAGCATTGTGAGACAAAAACCTCAAAATATACCATTGAAAACTACTGCTGGGCTTGAGGCCTGATGTACATAACTATTTTAACAACGTTAATTTTTAAAATACATGAACATAGATATTTTTATACTTGTCCCTTTCAGTTTTACCAATATACTACAATTTCATTGTACAAGTATTACCTCTTGGAATAAATATTTTTGAAGTTGTTTAATCTTAATTTTAATTGTAATATAATTCAGATAGTTTACTATTGATGTATGACAACATTACTGATATCCATCAGCGGGTCTTATACCCTGTAAACTTACTGAATTAGTGCATCACTCTGACACATTTTCCTCATAACTTTGAAGGTGTCTGTGACCCTTTTATTTGTGCTATGGCGAGTGCTTTCTTCTTTGGTTGCTTTATTTTTCAAAATAATATTTTTAGCTAACTTTATACGAATATTTTACAATGCATTTTGATAGTTTTAATTTTCTTTTTTCTTAGAAAATTTCCCAGGTTCACCCCATCCTGTAGACCGTATTAACTATGTGTCTTTTTTAAAATATTATTTCTTTTTTTTGGAGATCATAAAATAATTACATCATTCTCTCTTCCCCTTTCTTCCTCAAAACCTGCTTTCTTCCTATCTTTGAAAATCATGGCCATGTTGTCATTAATTGTTGTTACATGCATATATGGATGTACATATACATATGTATTCCTAAATATAGCCTGTTCAGTTGGTATGTTACTGATATATATGCACATATAAAAACATATATATAATGCCAATACCTGTACGTTTCTAGGAGTCCCTTGGACATCCATGACCAACAACTCAAAAGAGAATTTCTTGTGCCTGGTGTTGAGCACTTGATAACTGGCCTTTGGAGGGAGGAAGAAGCATTGTCAACCCAGAAATATTTATTAAATAAGTGTTTGGATATTTATACACAAATCTAAATTATTATTATTGTCATTATATTTTTCAGACTTCCTTGTGTTTTTAATATATTCCCTCCTTATTGGTTCCCGAGCTTTAAAAAGACATAAAATGTAGATACCATATGTGTGGCTGAGCTCTTCAGTAACACTTAATATTTGTACTTTAACTAGACATATTTTTGATTTATCCATGTGTGAGTGTGTGAACACACACATACACGAACACATGCATTCATAATCTGATAACATCTAAGGGCTATAAAGAATAGTTATTTAGTGAACAATTTGATTTGTAGTAGATTCTGGACTAGGACCTGTAAGCTCCTCAAACTGCGTATTTGCCAAATTTACATTACTATGCTTAGATTTGACTACAAATCTATTGTTTACCCATACCATGTATGACACTGTTGCATCCAGAGACATATCTTTTCATACCAGTAATTTATGGAAGGCTGTTGTGACTTTTCCTTCTAGTAGCCTAAATAGTACTTTACAGTACTCTGAGATCTAGTGGCTTGATCTTCTAACACTATATTATTAAATAAGAAAGGTAAAGTATGAATGGAAGATGGCAGTACCCAGTATACACAATATCTAGGTAGCAGGACCACAGTGAATGCAGAGTGAGTGAATAAGAGGCAATGTTGAAGATTCTAAAATGCCAGCATCTTTGTTTCCCAGGTGAGAAGAGAGCCCATAGGTGTAGGGATCAAGTTGTTCCAGCCTGTGGCCATTTAATTATTCCTACTGTCCCATGGAAAGCTCCAGGGTCCCAGATGTGCCCAGTTCCAGCCTCTGGCCTCTAGACTCCTGGCATCTAGAAAACTGTTCTCAGCCTCCCTGACTCTATCCATCTCTCTGTGGAGAAGACTTAGACCTCAGATGCATATAGGGTTTTGATCCAAGATGATGACATTCAGTGTGCATGATGTCTGGCAGCTTGAGTTCAGAGACCACTGCAAGGGAAAAAGGGGAAGCAACATATAAAGGCAAACCTATCAGAATCATTATCTATCTTCTCACTGGAAACTCTAATGCATGACATCTTGCAGACCTTAAGAGACCACAGATGTCACCCCAGACTACTATACCCCACAAATCTTTAAATCTCCATAGATGGAGAACACAAGATATTCTATTACAAAACCAAACTTAACCAATATCTATGTACAAACCCAGCACTAAAGAAGATACTAAAAGGAAAACTGGAACTGAATGAGGTAAACTACACCCAAGAACACACAGAAAATAAATAACTCTGCTGCAGAAAACCAAAATAAACACACAAACATACTAAAACCACCATCAGAAAAGAACAGGAGCTGGCAGTCATTGGTCATTAATTTCTCTCAACATCAACGGACTTAATTCCCAAATTAAAATACAGGCTAACAGAATGGATGTGTAGACAGGACCCATCATTCTGTTGCATGCAAGAAACACACTGTATTAACAAAGATAGATATCACCTCCAAGTAAATGCTGGAAATAGGTTTTCAAAGCAAAGAGACATAAGAAACAAGATGGAGTACCCATTCTAGTACCTAAAAACAATAGACTTTCAACCAAAATTAACCAAAAGAGAGGAGAAAGGTGACTTCATATTCATCAAAGGAATAATTCACAAAGATGACATCTTAATTCCGAACATCTACTTCCCAAATACAAGTGCAACAACACTTGTAAAAGAAACATCATGAAACTTAATGCACACTTTGAACATCACACATTATAGTGGGAGACTTCAACATCCCACTCTCACCAAAGGACCAGTCATCAAGACAGCAACTAAGCAGAGAAATAATTAAACTAAAGATGCTATGCATCAAGTAGGTCTAATAGATATCTACAGAACACTTGACCCAAACACAAAAGAATATACAGTCTCCTCAGGTAACTTTTTCCAAAACTGATCATATACTTGGCCATAAATAAAATCTCAACAGTTAGAATAAAAAATTGAAATAACACCTTGTGTCAGACCACCATGAATTAAAGCTGGATTTTAACAAAACCAGAAACAAGTGAAAACCTACAAACTCAAGAACACTGAACAACTGCCTACTCAATGACACTGGGTCAGAGAAGAAATAAAGAAATTAAAGACTGTCTAGAACTCCATGAAAATTAACCCACAACATACCTAAACTTGTGGGACACAATGAAAGCAGTGTTAAGTGGAAAGTTCATAGCACAAAGTACCTTTTTAAAGATATTGGAGAGATCCCATATTAGCAATTTAAAAGCACATATAAAAGCTCTAGAACAAATGAAAGCAAACACATCGAAGAGGAGTGGGTGGCAGAAAATGTTACCTGTTGGTTTATTGCACATACTTAGGTCATATTTTATGCCATGAGTTTAGTATTTTCATCAGGGCATATTAGTTTCTTTTAGATTGTCAGTTTCCCTTGTCTGTCTCTCTTTCATGAGTTAGAATTGGGGATTTGTGTATAATTTTGTTTGTCAGCAATGATTATTTTCCCTTGGACAATTGAAATGGCTAACCGTATAAAGTACTTGCATGCATGCCTGAAGACAAATGCTTAAATCCCAGAAGATACATAATTAAAGAAGGAGTAGACCTACTCAACAAGTTTCCTCTGAGCTCCACATACACCCATGTGCATATGCATACGCATATATCATACATATACATAGCTTTTTAAGAGCTTCACATTTTTCTATGGTATACAGAAGATCTGCTACTCTCTACTAAATTTCTGCTCTTAGAAAAAAATTGAGATCTTATTTTTATTTCTTCCTCTTCTACTACTATTTCTTTATCTTTAATCTGGAAGATTTTGCTTAGACTATATTTTTAAATAGACTTTTTGAGTTATGTTTGCCTGGTAATTTTGACAGTCCTAAGCTAAAACACTTTTATCTTTTTTACAGCTGAATTTATTTTCTTAGTATATATCCACCTAAGCTTTCCTTCCCTCTCTATTCTCATGGCCATCTTGAGCCACTCCTTCCCTCAAGAACCATCTATACTTCTTTTACTTTTGACCTGTTACCTATTACTAACTTAATTTCATTTTAACCTGCTTTTTTTGTGTTTTGATTTCTTTATTTTCTCCCATTATACTTCAGATATCTTGGCTTTGAGTTCACTTCATTCACTGTCTGCTTGCCCTATTCTATGGTTACTGCTTTTGACCACCTTTTGCTTTCATGAAGTGCAATTTTTAGCTCAAGTTTTTCGGGATAATTTTAAAAATTACTTCATTTTCCTTATTAAATTTCTCCCATACACATTGAGTCATGTTTCTGGGTTTTTTTTAAGTTTTTGAGTTTCTTAAAGCAGTTACTTGAAAATCTGCATCCATCAGTTTGCAGTTATGTGTCCTTATACACTTTGCTTCAGAGATCTTCATTTACCCAGCAAAACCATAATTCTTTGGTATTTCTCATCACTCACTGACATAATGTTGCTGTCTGTTCACTGAATAATAAATTTAATTTTTCCTAGTTTCCATGGTCTACCATTGTGCCAGTTCTAGAAAATGTTATCATTATTTCCTTTACTATGCATTTGAACTTTTAAATACCACATGGTCTTTAAATTCTAGGATTGCCATGAGTTTACTGTTATGTTTTGCTAGCTCAATTATAGAGGGAATCTCAAAGCCAGATTTGTCCTCATGCCATGGTTGGTTTTATTGTTCAGAATGATGTGGAATGTTTCCAAAGAATCTTAGTTTGTGAACATTTGTCTGGGAAAGAGATGTGCTAAAATGTATCCTGCCAATGTATTGGACCATGTTTGTGAATTAGAGGAATCCCCAAGACTATGTGCTTCATTTTTTAAATTTTAATTTTATTAATTTATTCAGATTACAACTCAATTGTTGTTCCATCACTTGTATCCTCCCATTCCTCCCTCCCTTCTGCTTTAATCACACTCCCCTCCCACAAGTTATGACCGAGGGGGACCTCCTCCTCCACTATATAGTCATAGGCTATCAAGTCTCATCTTGGTAGCCTGCTTCTTCTTTCTTTGAGTGCCATTAGGCCTTCCCACCAAGGGGAGGTGGTCAAAAATGGAGCACCAGGGTTCATGTCAAAGTCAGTCCCCACTCTACACATAATGGTGGAGAATGTCCTGTCCATTGGATAGGGATTCGATGTTTACTATTGTATTGTCCTTGGTTAGTACAATAGTTTCAGCAGACACTCCTGGGCCCTGATCCACCCATCAAGATGTTCTTCTTGTAGGTTTCTATGACTATCTGGGTCCTTCTTTTTCCCCATCTCCTATATTTCTACTACAGAGGCCCACAACTGGGCAGTGCAGAGAGAAACCTTGGAACACTCAGTTCTAAATGGTATGTCTCCATCAAACCCTTCCCCTTACAGTAAAGGGATTCCTGTATAAGAGAAGGTGGAAAGAGCCAGCAGGTGTAGAGTACAGCAAGAAACAAAACTCTCCAGACAGCAGAACCCATGAGCATGTGAATTACAGTGACAATGGAATCATGGCTACGGATGCAGACCCCATACCCATCTGTAGATAGCCAACGCAAAACAAACAATAGATTTTTTATTTTTTGGTTACATAATCCTCTATTTGGGCAGCTATTTGTTCTTACCAGTCTCTGCTCATGGTTTCTGACTTTGTGTTTTTATAAGAGTTAGTGTGTTTATCATGCTCTTTCCTTCCCTTTTTCCCTTCTCTCTCTCTCTCTCTCTCTCTCTCTCTCTCTCTCTCTCTCTCTATCTCTATCTCTCTCTCTCTCTCTCTCTCTCTCTGTCTCTGTCTCTCTCTCTCTCTCTTGCCTGTTTGTTTCTAAAGAGAGAGACAAGGATGTTGTGGAGGTGGAATTGCATAAGCATGTAGGTGAAAGGGATATGGAGGGAGATGGGTGAAGAGAAACTGTGATCAGGTGTATTATATAAAATTTTATTTTCAGTTAATAAAAGTATGCATAAAATATGAACTTGTCATATTAAGTAAAATCTAAATTATGTTTTCCATTATTCCATCTAGAAGCTTAGAATGCAATTAAAAATGTACATATGTTTACATATGTATGTATAAGATTATGAAAAGTATGTTCTATTATTTTCTGGCCTTTTGGCTAGTATACAGTGAAACCACCATACTCTCGCCTTTCAATTCTATGTCAACACATTTTTAGGAGATTGGTACAGTGGCCTACAGGCTCACAATTTCCTTGCAGACTCATAGGATGACACAAGTAGCCCTTTCCATCTATGCTTTCATATATCTGTGCCAACATGCACAGGTCAATGGCCATTTTCAGTGATGGTTCTAGACCTTCCATTTAAACGATGAAAGATCAGATACTTGATGTGAATACCAGGAAGTTCTTACAGTGAGTGACTTCTTAGAGTGAATGTATTTAAAAGGTATTTTCATAATTTTTAAAAGTGTGAAACTCTTAATGTAGATTGTTATTTTGTATTTGGAGATGTTGCACTTTTGTCTTAACATATTGTAATTTAACAAAATGTTACTTTTCTGAAAAATAGATATAACTTCAAATTGCTATAAGCCTACTTGGTTACTTTCTGGGCAGTGTTAAGAATTTAAACTGAGCATCAAAAACAACAAAAATTCTTTTTAAAAATATTGATATTACAGTTGATATTGTAAAACATCAATTTAGGGATTTTGTGGAGTACATCTTTCATTAATGTTTATTAAATTTACTTTCACAGAAAGTATTCCTGAAACACATAACATACCTGCTAGGATTTAGAACAAGCGGGAAGTCACTGATAGCTATTAGTGCAAACCAACTGGAATGTTCCAAGTTCATGTCTTATCTTATCCAGTGTATAACCAAAGCACTGAAACAGTATCACTTTATCCTCTCCCTCTTTATTTGTTCTAAAATTTATTTTTTATATAAAGGAATAAAGATGTGCAAAATTTGGAACTATCTTAGGGATAATATTTTAAGATTCCTTCGTGTAACTTATATTTCTCTTTACTAATTACCATTTCTTTTGTTAAGATTATTATGTGCCTTAAAATAGTTTGTTCTTCAAACAGCAATTCTTTCACTAATAGATATAAACTGACTATATTTTGCTTCATCGTACTAGTAGTATTTTCATCGTTTACGGTTAATACTAAAAAAAAACACACGTATTTCTGTAGATATGGTTTTGCTGTAAAGAACATCTGATGCTCCTACAAAGTATCCATGTCTCACTGCCATATTGGGAGGTACACAGCTATCTATCTGAGCTTCAGGTCTAGTATAACACAGGGCATTTTGGAGCTTCCTCCTGCTTTATGCTTGCATGCAAATATCTACAAACTATAGGAAATTAAAATTAACAAAGCATATATTTGAAATTCAACTTCTCCTTATATTGGGTTGCCTTACTCAGCCTCTATATGAGAGCTTTTACCTTGCCTTATTGTATCTTGTTTCTTCACGTTTTGTGGTGCATGTGGGCTGTGCCACCGGAGAATCCCACTTGGAGCTAGACGTGTCCAAAGCCAAAAATCTCAGGCAAGAGACCCCCATGAGTAAGGATAGGTCCCTCCCACTTATGTGCCTACATGCTCAGGTACATACAGTCTTGACCACTACCTCTACAATTCTGGAGGTAGTCACATAGCCTAGTACCTGGAATTCCTCTCTTTGCTAATAAAGCATTCACCGTATCCCAGACCCAGCCAGTGATATGCACCCACCCTGAGAAACCCTGTTCATTCACAAAGCTTCATATAGCCCTTGTTCACCCCAAATAAAGTACACACAAGCGTTTCCCTGAATATCATCTAAGAGGGGCTGTGTCACTGGAAGAGCTCTGTGACAAAGCTCTAAATTGTGAAGGTCTTTCCACTGAAGACTTTCTCCCTCCAATCATTCAGCACTGGACAGGGTTCTTCAGATTGCAGAGCTAAGTAAGCCTCATTCCTTCTGGTCCAGTGTCTGCACACTTCTGTGCCTAAACACTCAGAAGGGAAGAAGCAGACCTGGCTGTAACACTAAAATCCTCTGAGAAGTCTCTGCCCCCTATGTCCACCCCGCACTCCCTGATGGACTGGTAGAATCCTGTAGACCCACCTGGTTTTTACTTGCTTTGTTTTTTTTTTTTTTTTTTTTTTTTTTCTAGCCAAGTGTGCAGTGGAACCGAGATGTCCCTGGGGAAGAAACAAGCTGCAGACTGTTTGGTTACTGTTTTGTGGTAGTCTGCTCTTTTCTGAAGAGGAAATGGAAGAGAAATGGGTCTAGAGGAGAGGACCTGGGAGGAGTGTATGGAGGGGAAACAGAAGTTGGAATGACACAAGAATCTATTTTTAATATAAAGAGTAATGAAATTTAATTTGTGTAACCATGTGTTAAGGCTTGCTGTATTCACAGGAATGAGTTACTTATTATCAGGAAACATTTTCTCCAAAATTGTGCTGTGTTTAAATGTGGCAAAAATCGATTAAATTAACTGGTGGTCAGATTCTTGAAGTCTTGGCCCAGCACTGATTACCTAAATCAGGTTGAACTGAGTTTCATTCTTCCCACAAACAGATCATTTCCCTGCTAGTTGTAAAGCTTGCTGGGACCTCACACACAAATATATTAAGAAAACAAAAAATTATGCTGATGTTCAGTCGTGTGCACAGTCTTACCATGATTCTGTCTTTAACAGTTCTTTCTATACATTGAGTTTTTATTAATGTTAGTAATGGGCCATATTATCATGGATATTTAAAAGCTTTAAAATTATGTATTTGTATTTTAGAGTATTACTGAAAATCCATAACACTGATTTTATCTTTCTATGTATGATGTATTGAAGTTCTGAAAAATTACTGTCATATATAAAGTTGTGTAGTTATTCAGTGATCAATTCAGACTTGGGCTTTGACGTCAGAATCCAAGGTGTTTTTCTTTTTCCTTTTTGGAGATGGTGTAGATAGACTCTCAGGTCCTAAAATGCCAAGTGTTCTACTAATGAGCCACAAAACTCTGAGGCCAAGTCTAAGATTATTATTTTAAATTTTCTTCAGAGAGATTTATTTTTAGAGAATAATTAAAACTAATATTTTATGTGTGAAGAGGTGCATTTTTGAATGCTTATTAAATATGTTTGTAAACACAGATTACTGATGGCTATTTAGCAGGCAGTTTGTAATCATAGGCTTTGGAGGGGCTAGGCGATAAATTTTGAACATTACCCAACTTATATCCAATATTGATAGGTAGGAAAGTAAATTAAAAACTACTATACTGACTCATTACATAAGAAAATTATAAGCAACTAGAGAGTATGATAGAATCCAAAGAAAACTAAAATGTGTCAATTCTGAGTCTGACCATGACTATACTTTATACATTTAAAATCTATATTATCAGTGTGGCATCAATATCATTTGCTTAAAGCAACAATGGAAACTTTTGGATTTTTTAAAAAAAAGTTATGAATCAGTTTACCGCTGAATATAAGCTCTAAGGTTAAATATATGATTATATAATTTATAATACATAAATATTCATAGATATTATTCAAGAAATAATGTAATAAAATTCTTAATTTCTTAGTAAAACTATTTAGATGTGTTATAATCTAGAGAAATATTGGTTTTATATGCTGAAGTATGAGGGATTCCTGTATTAACATATATGTGGTAAACCCACACAGTGATTACATACCTCCTATTTGAAGATTTATTAGACAATGACTTGAGTGTTATTATTTATCAGTACTTCAACAAATAAAAAAGTATACAATAATATTTCCATGTTATTGTCTTCTCTCCCTTGGTCAATTACTTATAACTATTGTCAGATGCATGATAGGTCATGTACTTTCAAGACAATAGCTAGAAAGTTACTATATATGTCTAATATTAATTAATACCTTGAAAGTCATCAAGATGAAGATTAAAGATATCACAATTAGAAACAGTTTTCTAAAATGGTGTCATGACTGAAATAGGGAGTATGTTCCCCTTTGTCCACCTGAAGGAATTGCTATTGAGTTATTGAGCTATACAGTGGGAGTTATTGAGCTATGCAGTGGATTCTCTAGTATCTAATAAACACAATGTCCACTCTTCATACTAATCCCTTCATTCCCTTTTTAAACACTTCTGGTTTTGGGAACTGCAATGGTCAGTTTAAAAGCAACAATAGGAAACTTATAACTGTGAAATCACAGAGGTCTTTTTATGCTTTATTGTGACTTTTTTGGTGTCATATAAGATTTCTAAGGAGAGAAAGCGGTGATCCAGCAGATCTGAGATGTTGGCCAACCCCAACCCCATCATCCTTCATCCCAAAGAGAACTGTGTTTGACCTGAGCAACAGACCGCTTGGAGCCTTCTCTGCTGCTGACTATATCTAGAACACAGACATCAGAGAATCAGCAGAGCCAGCAGAAATGGAAAAAATAAAGCATCTTCAAAAAATGGTATTAGATAAACAGGATATCTAAATGCAGAAAAATGCAAAAAGATTCATATTTATCATTCTTCAAAGAATGCAAGTCCAAGTGGATCATAGTCCTCAACATAACACCAGATATGATATATTAACAGAAGAAAAATGGGGAATAGCCTTGACCTCATTGTCACAGGAGACAATTTCCTGAACAGAACATTAACAGTTCAGGCTCTAAGATCACCAGTGAATAAATGGTACTTCTTGAGAGCTAAAAACTTCTGTAAGGCCAAGGGTGCTGTCAGTGGAACAAAACAACAGTCTACGAATTAAGGAAAGATCTTCAGGAATCCTACATCCAAAAAAGGGCTAATACCCAAAATATATTTAGAACTCAAAACATTAAACACTCGCAAACACAATAACTCAATTAAGATGGGGAACAGAGCTAAACAAAGAATTCTCAACAGAAAAATCTCAAATGGTATATTAACACTTAAAGAAATGCTCAATATCCTTAGTCATCAGGGAAATGCAAGTCAAAATGATTATAAGATTACTCGTTACATTAGTCAGAATGGCTAAGATAAAAAACTCAAATGACAGCTCATGCTTGCAAGTATGTGGAGAAAGGAAAACACTCCTCCATTGCTGGTGGTAGTGCAAACATGTGAAACCACTTTGGAAATGAATCTGGGTATTTTTAAAGAAAATTATGAATAGTTCTATCTCAAGACCTAGATATACCACTCTTGGGTATATACCCGAAGGGTGACCCACCATACAACAAAGACGCTTACTCAACAAAGTTCATAGCAGTTTATTCATAATAGCCACAATGCAGAAACAACCTAGAAGTCTTTCAAGTGAAGAATAGATAAAACAAAGCAAACAAAGCAAAAAAAATTCTAAAACAAACTAACCCAAACAAAAAGCAACAAATAAAAAAAATGTGTTGCATCTACACAGCGGAATACTACTTAGCTATTAAAAACAAAGAAACCATAAAATTTGTAGGCAAATGGATGGAGCTAGAAAAGATCATCCTGAGCAAGACAACCCAGACACAGAAGGACACACATGGTATGTACACACCAATAAATGGATTTTAGCCATATATTATCGGTTAAATCTACTACAATGCACAGACACAAAGAAGATAAGTAGCAATAAGGATCAAAGGGAGGATGTTCAAATATCACTCAGAAGGGGAATTTGAAAAGTTGAAGAGAAGGAATAAGGTAGGAGACGAAGCAAAGATTCAAGAGGTTGAAGATCAGACCAGGGGAGAGCAGGGGCAGGGGGATCAAATGCTTGCAAAAAAAAAAAAAAAAAAAAAAAAAAAAGAAAGAAAGAAACTGTGGGAGGGAACATCCTTGTGACAGGATGGAGACTTAAATCAGGGTAGGCTCCTGGGATAATATAAAGGGGATTCTAGCAGAGACTCCTATTAGCAGGGACCATAGAGACTGAAGGGAAGGAACACCATCTAATTGAATACGACTCTTAGTACAAGGAGAGAAAACACCAGCTCACCCACAAGAATTTCAAACCAAAGCGTACTCTGTCAACCAGATGGATAGAGCAGATGATAGAGCAGACAGGGCAGATATTGAAGGAGCAGCCTACAATGACTGGCCCAACCCAAGGCCCACACCATGAGAGAGATCCAATTACTGACATTGTTAATGATACTCTGCTATGTTTGCAGAAAGGAGATTAACAAGGTTGTCCTCTGATAGGCCCCACCCAGCAGTCATTTTTAACAGATGCTGAGATTTACTGTCAAACATTGGGGGGGGGGGGGCGGTGGGTGCATAAGAAGTCCTACAGAAAAGTAAGGCGACGGAGAAAAGGACCTGGAGGTAAACAGGAAGACCCAACAGCCCAGTGAGGCTTGCTGGGACTGAAGCAATAATGACAGACAATGAATAGACTGGACCTAGGCCCCCTGCACTTTGTAGTCAATTGGCATTTCAGGCTACCTGTGGGTCCTCTAGTAAGGGGAGAGGGTACGGTCGCTGAAATGGAGTCCTTTGCCACCTTTTTGATCACTCAGCCTTGACAGAAAGGTCTTGCTAGGCCAGCGGGGAAAAGGAAGCTCAGCTCTGATGTGACTTAATGAGATGAAATGAGGAGAAGGAGGGCTCCCATTTTCTGAGGAATAGAGGCAGGCAGGGGGTGGGGTGAAGAGGAGCAATGAGGCTCTGACCAGGATATAAAGTGAATAAAAAATTTTAAAAAATATTTTAAGTCAAAAGTACAATTCTTATAAATGTCTAATCAGCCATCTTTGCATAAGAAATATCTGAGTTTCTTTACTGTAGTCTTGGTCACAGAGTTAAGGTTCTATAGCATAATTTATCAATCAACATAAACATTATAAAATCACAAAGTCACCTGACAGTTCTATTGCACAGCTCAGTGAACATCATGTTTTGCTCTAAGCAGATCTTATGACCTTTAATGTACATATGCTTTGATTCAGTATTTTGCTTTATAATAAGATCCCAGATGACTAAAACATTGTTGGTTCATGGATCATAGTTTAAGTAGCAAGACTTTAAGCAATATTTACCAGCCACTGGTGCATCAGTTCAGTAAATGACTGTGGAGACAAGTGTACACACTGTGACTTTATTATTGCATAAGGGTAGAAATGAGAGAATTTTCATGAGGATTAATGTGCTATCATTAACCTGAGAAATTGATAAAATTTAAATTCTAGACTAAATGAAGTCTTATTAGAAATTGATCATATTATAGTTATGTTAGTGACCAAGGGAAATGAAATGAACTGAAGGTCATCCATTGTAGTTTAAAATGTCTCTGTTCTCTTTACAATTATATTTTTAGTGCAATTTGAATCCATAGTACAAGCTAAAACATAACTAGGCATTATTTTCAAAGATTAGTGTCTAAATTGAAGAGAAGCATACTTTGAAAATTCTTAAAAAGTATTAGCTCCTCTATTACTTCCCTATGATCACATCAAAATACCTTAGTTAGATTTAGTCTTTTTATTTCACTAGTCATGCATGTAATATATATTTTTATTTTCAATATAAAGATCATTTCTGCTGGTCTGAATGTTTATACATCTATAATCACACCAATAGTCAAATATTTAAAATGATCCATTGATACTCTTCTTTTGAAAAATTTGGAACATTATAGTCAAAGAGATAAATATACTCAAGAGTCTGCTTGTACAAATTAAATTCATGAAAATCAGCTACAAACATTTTTTATGATGTAGAGGAGTTTATTAAATTAGTATAGGGGAGACAGAAAGGGGAGAGGTGTACAAGAGGAGAGAGAGAGAGAGAGAGAGAGAGAGAGAGAGAGAGAGAGAGAGAGAGAGAGAGAGAGAGGAGAGAGAGAGAGAGAGAGAGAGAGAGAGAGAGAGAGAGAGAGAGAGAGAGAGAGAGAGAGAGAGAGGCAGACAGACAAAGAGAGACAGAGAGACAGAAACAGAGACAGAGAGAGATATAAGGACAATAAGAAGAGAGAAGGTAGAGACCCCACACTCATTTTATACATATGGTCACAGTCACCTTTTCACTCTTGTAACTTAAGCAAAGGATGCAGAGTTTTATATACTAAGAAAGATGCTCCCACAGGGTTGTTGTAGGGTCATTTCAAAGGGAATGTCTATTGCAATGATATTTGCTTCCTGCCACTATTTGTTCTGGCACAATAAGCCTGGAAGCTGAAATATGGTTTATACTTTTTGGGGAATTAATACAAAATCCTTGACTGTAAAAGTTTTCTTCATAATTTGTGCAAAATTAGAAAGTCCATAATACAAATCAAACCAACAACATATGTAAATTAAGCCCTAGACAAAGAGTAACTTCTTCACCATGATGCACCAATCCTAAGACTACAAGCTGTCTCAGACATAACTTAGAATCAGTGTATATTGAACATTCCTTAAGTTTTCAGTGGACCTGTATAGAAAATGCAACCTCAACCTAGAAATAATTGACAATTCAGTATGAAACTTTTTATAAAGTTGTAATATCATATCAACTCTCGTTTCAATTTACAACATCAAAAACTTAGTATACATTTAATATGAACTACTGTGTAGTTTAAGTTATGTAGAGTGCCCAAAGGTTGATAGGTGATAGCCACCCCTTAAAATCTTTGTGCGCCAGTAAAATTTTGTCAAGTTAACACAAGCTAATGTTGTTCAGAAAGTAGAAAGCTCAACTGATAATATGCCCCCCTCAGATTAGTTTGTAGACGAGCCTGTCAGCATTTGTGATTAATTGCTATTATATCCCAGACTCCTGTAAGAGTTGCCATTCTTGGGCAGATGGGCCTTGGTTGTATAAGAAAGTAGGATGAACAAATTATAAGGAACATGCCAATAAACAGCATTCCTCCATGTCAGTGACAGCATCCTGAGTACTGTCTTGCTTGGGTTTCTACAGAGACTTTTCTTTCAGAAATGGAGTATGACTTGACTAAAATAAACTCTATCTTCTCCAAGTTGTTCTGTCATTTTAAAAATTATATACATTGAAGCCAAACTAAGACATGTCTTTCTCTAGCTTCTACCTGGTATTGAAAGCACATGGTTTTGAATGGCGCAAATAAACAAGTTCCTTAGATTCTCATTGTCTTTCTGTTTCAGAGGCATCATAAATAGACAAGAAATAAACATACAGACCTGCATGGTTGCATCAACTAGAATAAAAGTTCAGCTTTCATTTGAGAGTTTTACAGATACAGTTTTTTCATTGAATGTTTTCCATGTAACTGCTTTTTGTTTCTTCAACTCAACATTTAAACAATTATATGTTATAGAAATCTTCATAATTCAAATTTCCATAAAAATTTGCTAACCCCAGTTATGCATAGCCACCTAACAATGCTTTTCATGGCCTGAGTGGATATTGCTCTTTTCAGAAAAGACTTACACTGTCCAGGGGAGCCTGGGTCACACCCATTATTGCTCATATGCCTGACATTTCAGAGAGGTATCATTTGTTGCTTATTTCTTCTACCAGGGGCATTATTTATAACCTGTCTTCCATTACAAGATGCAAAGACAAACCAACAGGCCTGAAATGTCAAGGAATTGGAGTAGGCACATATCTCTGTGGCCTGTCCCATCCCCTCAAATTACATGGATGCGTAATTAGTTACTTGGATTCCTGAATTCAGTCAGGGGAAAATACCTTATTTGTTTCATCCTGTTTTTGTTTTTGACATTCCTAGTATGTTTTATCTGATACTAGTTTTTCTCTAATGACAAGGTGTAAGTGCCTATGGTATGCAAACACTTCAGATGATAAAAGACAGGCATCTTAAAGACTCTGAAAGTACACATTTATTTGTCAAGTATTTGAAATGGACATTAAAAATTATATCTTCTCTTTCTATTTTTTAATATTTTATTAATTTATTCATATTACATCTCAGTTGTTATCCCATCCCTTGTATCCTCCCATTCTTCCCTCCCTCTCATTTTCCCCTTACTCCCCTCCCTTATGTCTGTGACTGAGGGGGACCTCCTCCCCCTGTATATGCTCATAGGGTATCGAGTCTCTTCTTGGTGACCTGTTATCCTTCCTCTGAGTGCTACTAGGCCTCTCCATCAAGGGCACCAGAGTTTGTATGAAAGTCAGACCTCCCTCTCCACTCAGTGGTGGAGAATGTCCTGTCCATTGGCTAGGTCTGGGTAGGGGTTCGAAGTTTACTGCCTATATTTTCCTTGGCTGGTGCCATAGTTTGAGCAAGACCCCAGGACCCAGATCCACCTGTCATAATGTTCTTCTTTTAGATTTCCAGGACCCTCTGGATACTTCTATTTCCCCATTCTCCCATGCTTCTCTCACCTAAAGTCTCAATAGGATTTCCTCACCTCTCACCTACTTTGCTGTTAATGCCTACAAGACTCTGATTTAAAATGTTTCTCATTCTGTTTAGCTTTAATTCATGTATCATCATGTATGAACAAATGCCATAAAATAGAAAGAAGATATCTGAGAATTGATCTTTTTTCTATTTTATGGCATTTGTTTTTAAATAGTAAACATTAGTCATCCTTTTGATGATACATGAATTAAAGCTAAACAGAATGAGAAACATTTTTAATCAGAGTCATATAGGCATTACTTAAAAGATATGATGTGGTACTGCATTTTTTATCACATGTCACTTCAGATTCTGAACTCAGTTTCCACTGTAGTTTGAAAAACAAAGTTATTTTATAAAGATTAAATATCTGCAGGCATGTTAGAACTCATGCTGTCATTTAGTATCAGTAATTAATATGATAAAAATCACAACTTCTAATCCTTAAATATAAAGTATACATTTACCTGTTGTGTTCATTGTACTTTTAACTGGTCACCTAAATAAGCCAGGATATTTTTGGTGACTTAGATCACATAATACATCCTTCAAACTAAATTACGTATTTTACTTCATTAAAATATTCCATATGAATCATTACATCATCATCATCATCATAATTATTGTTTTCCTTTATATATTATTAAAAGTGAATTTCTTTAGGACTAATCTTAAAAAAAATCATCCTAGCCTTTTGTAGTATCTTTAATGCTATTAAATTTAACTGAATATTGGAACTGCTTAATAGTGAAAGTAAAAAAAGTATCTGAGTGCTGTAAACCATTAATAATAATTGAAAATTATAAGGCTTATTTATGAGCAGCTTGTAGAAACACATGGGCTTAAAAACTGTCAAAGAGTAATACCACTTTGTGAACTGTCAGTTGTAATACTCTTTCTTAATTACAATTTTTATTGCCTGACTATTTTACATACTGCAGACTGAATGGCTTCAATGACATTGTAGAAGCATTTCAGGGATGAGATTGTAAGTCAGGTGTAAGCTCCAAAAATTATAGACAAAAAGTCTATCTGTTGATATAATTTCCATTGCACTTGTGTTTCTTCTTTATGGTCATCTGGTAGAGACATAATTTGAATTGTAAAATTCAATTACTCTTCATACTACATTGGAATAGACTCCTTGGATTTCTGCATTATATGTTATTTGATAGCTTATAAACTGGCTTCAATTGTAGAACTGAAAGAAAACAAATAAAGTTTCCAGTTCAAGTCTTAAAGCACAGACATAAATTGTGTGCTTTCTGGGGCCTTTATCTCTACTTGAAGGATTTACCTTGCCTTGCAGTTATAGAAATAGCATCTGAATGCTGCTCCAAACATCCTCACCAAGGTCAAAGCAAAACATTTGCTTAATGGAGGTCTGTATAGAATAACACATTATTTGAATTATCCCCGCATCTGTAGGTCATCCAGTGTCTGAGATACTGGCTCCAAAATTTGGACACGACATGGATTTGTGCTATGATCTTTAAAAAGCTTTTGAACACTTGTAATCTGCTCAAGAGAATCTTTTCCTGAGGCTCAGCATTAAGAAGATCCCATAAAGGAAAGCCTTGCAAGGTGGTGTCACTCTTATTGGACTCACTTCCAAATACTTAGTAATACATAGTATTGTAGCCCACAGGGTCCACCTTCCTGAGAGCATGCATTTTGGCTTAGGTTTGTGATCTGAGTTTAGATCCTTCAAGCACTCAGCATGTTGGCAATCCCCTCTAAGACACTATCAGCGGGAGACAGAGAGAAGCAAAGGGATTGTATCTGACACAGCTCCATAAGTAAAGTTCTTCAATTGACTGCAGTGGGAGGAAGTCTTCCCAGGGCGATTAATTCGAATGGCTTAAGCGGTGTATATGCTTTTAAATGATTCTTGTCTTTTTCTTTTTCCCTTAAAGTACAGTCAAAAGTGCATTTGAAAAGCAGCACTATTTTAAGACTTCAAACAACTTTAAAGGTCTATGTTTTAGAATAACTTTTACTTAAAGACAGAAGTATTCAAAAAGAAATATTTAATAAATGAAGTTGAGTAATTAGACTCTAACTTTTTATTTTCTAGGTGGGAGCCTTAAAATTGTGTTTGTGATATGAAGATTTAGAATCAGTCTGTTCAAAATGAACACATCAAGAACAGATAGAAATATGAATTCCAGATGAGCCTTTCCCACTGCTTAGTTTAAAAATGAACTATTTAACAGGTGATTGTGTAGGAGATTTTTGGGATAGTAAACAGAAAAATAGTAGTTATGACACAAAACAAAACAACAATTTAGATCTAGAGTTTATGGTTATAAGTTTTCCTAGAAAATATTATTAAAGAGAATGTATTATTAAAGAATAAATATTATTAAAGAAGGAGGGAGAGGAGATCAACCATGAAAATCTGATTGTAGATACATATGATCCATGTGGTAACCATGTATGATCGACTACACATGTGTATACCAGAGTGTTCAGATGGAGTTCGGAAGGTGCCTGGAGCCTGCCAATCAGCAAGTCTAGCTGAAAGAGTAATGTCCGGTCTCTCTGAGAAACACTGCCTTAAGAATAAGGTGAGGTGCAGTATGGGTAGACATCTCATGCTTGCTAGTAATTTTCTGTACCATGCATTGCTATTAGTTTGGATTATGACTTGCCAGCTCCAATAATTGTAGAATATATCATGATTTAAAATATAAACTTTCATACAACAGATAAATTGTTGTATGTATTAGTATAGGAGTATAGAATAATTTTAATTCCAGAAACAGAATAATTCTAGGGAAATTTATTTTACCACTGTCCTAGTTTTATTTCTGTTGCTGTATTAAACACTGTACTAGAGCTTGCAAACTAAAAAAAAAAAAAAAAGGGGGGGGCTTAAGCTGCCCCCTCTAATGTTGCTGTGAAATACACAATGACTCAGTTTATTCACTAACTCAGTATAGCCTTTTTGTGTTAACTAACACCTTTAGCTAAAATTGGGTAAAGTTTTTTTTTTATTAATTTATTCTTGTTACATCTCAATGGTTATCCCATCCCTTGTATCCTCCCATGCTTCCCTCCCTCCCATTTTCCCCTTATTCCCCTCCCCTATGACTGTGCCTGAGGGGGATATCCTCCCCCTGTATATGCTCATAGGGTATCAAGTCTCTTCTTGGTAACCTGCTCTCCTTCCTCTGAGTGCCAGCAGGTCTCCACCTCCAGGGGACATGGTCAAATGTGAGGCAAAGTTTTATAGCTATATAGTCAAAGGAATGATTAAATAGACATGCAAACACATACACAAAGACACACATATATGCACACGTAAATACAGATATACAAGCATGTGTTTAGGTGTATATATGTGTATGTATGTAGTAACCTAGAGTACTAATCACTACTTCAGGATTCAATCTTTTATTAGCGCCAAAAGAATTCAAAGTTACAATTGAAATATTATGGACAACAAATAAAAGTGAGATTTATCCATTCATGAGCTATGAGGTTCTACCACATACACACTGTTCAAGAGTATCAGTCACAACAGGTAAAGGCCAAAGATTTTAACAAAATGGAAGCAGGCACAGAGTTCAGCTATGAGCAGCATAGTATTCTTGGTAGTATTTGGGAATTTAGAAGTATATTTGCAAATAATTTGTGGAACCGAGGTAATGTGGTGTTTAAATACTAATTATATGCAAATATTGAATGAATCTTGATGAAAACAGTATGGTTGTGCCAGATTATTGTTCCCACTAAGCAGAATGAAGGTTCATTGCGTTTCACTATGATTTTATCCATAATATATAAATTTGTGTAAACTTGACTGAGTTGTGGTTTACCCAGTTAACTAAGTGCTATTATCAATGTGCCTATGATGTGTTTTCCATAATGTTCAATCCTTTAATTGGAGAATTGGGTAAATCGTTGTCTGTTACCAGTTTTCCTCATGAATCGTTCCGAGGCCTAATGAAACACAAAGGCATAACAAAACCTGACTATACTTTGCCTGTCTGCAAACTTGGTATATCTACCTTCTCTTGTCTTTTGTGTTATTTGTCTGTAAGCTTTCAGAGTCATAATGTAGTCTATCCATTCCTTCTTAGACTCTCATTACTTTGATTATGTCACTGAATTTTTCAGTCTCTATCTTCCACATAGCTAATCATGGCTCATCTCAGAAACTTTAAACTTATGAGTCCATACTGTATGCTAATTTATATATTTGCACATGTGCACCACTGCTATACAATAGTTCACATGATCGTGTGCATGTGTGTGTATGCACACTTGCATGTATGCATGTTTCCAACATATTCTGGCTCAATTTCTCTGGAGTACCATACATGTAATGACTCTAATAGTGAATAAAATTTTAATGGTACAGGAAATTAACAATCGCCTGTCAAGAAACATAAGAATGTCTCTCATGTACTTTTTTTGAAGACCTCAAAAATTGGAAACTTGTGTTAACTTGAATTGCCAGTTCAGCAGAATTTTATATCACCATGGAATTATACTCCATGGTGTATGTTATAGATGTTATGGAAAGTTTAAATGAGCAACAAATATTCACTTTGAATGTGAGTGGTACTATGGATTTGTGTCTCCAAATAAATAAAAACTAAGAATGTGAATAGAACATCATATGACTCTCTTCCTGCTTCCTGACTGTGATGTCATATGTCACCATCTGCCTCAGGCTTCTGCAGCTATATCTTCCTTCTATTATAGAGCAACATAGGCCTAAACTGTGACCCAGAATGAGTCATTCACTTTCCAAGTGGCCTGTGTCATGTATTTGGTCATAGCAAAAAAAGAAAGTAGAAGATACTCTATTTCTTTTTTTTAATTATTATCTTGTCAATACATCACTAGCAGGGTTTTTGTTCATTCAAAAAATTATGAATTAAAAATTATAATGAAAGTATGAATATCTTAGCTTGTTTTGCATAGTCCCTATAGGATATTATTTTTTTTTAAATGTGGTATTTATTGAAGAAATCATTTACTCTTATAAGCAAGGATACTTTGAAAGTACTATAATTGATAACACCCTTAGAGTCATTAAAAAGAAACATAGCATTTTGATCTGGCCAGAAAAACAGTCAAATTATCCCCATGTTAAATTCTATCCATTGGAGGAACCATGTAAAATGCAAATTTGTTTTAATGGAGGGCTCCTAAACTAAGGATACTGCAGAAACACACCTCTGGTCATGTTTGTAACAGAGCATCTAGATTAAGTCAATTTTTTTTTCGAGACATAACAAGATTTATTGCTGCAAATATATCACATCAGATATGTTTTTAAGTCACCCTTGCATCAAATCTTTCTGCCAGGTGCCATGGGAGTAGGTTGGAATTGTGTAAAAAGCCATTCTTGCAATGCTTCTAGCTAAGACTAGAGAGAAAAATATTTCAACAACCCAGAGGGGAAATTTATAGTTATAAAGCTTCCAGGATAATGCATTACATGTAAGTAAGAAGGCTGTAGATATGAACACTATACAGACACACACGCACACACACACACACACACACACAGAGAGAGAGAGAGAGAGAGAGAGAGAGAGAGAGAGAGAGAGAGAGAGAGAGAGAGAGAGAGATCTAAATCAAATTCATGTTTCAATGGCACCTGGCAGAAAGGATATTATTTTTATATTGTTCTAATATTGTAAATAACCATTAATCATGAAAACTCATCAATTGCTAAAGAAGAGTAATTTCTAAGTGTATTATAAGAAACACTAGTTTCTTTGAATTTATAGAGTATTAGGTGACAAAAACATTTTAGTCTAAGAATGAAAATACTAGGCTCAACTTATTTAGTATTTTTTGCAAATGTCCTTTCTAGATCTGTGAAACAGGAAAGTAAACACCAAGACAACTTTCTTTTCACTCATACTCTTTTGACATCTTATTAGGCTATGATATTGAAGAAAATTTTAGATATATTTGAGGAAATAGATTTTTAGATTATTGAGAGATTTTGATTTTTTGATCTGCATTTTAAGTGTAATTTCTAGTTTTTACAATATGGAATGCTTGCTGGTCTTTTATTATGCAGCATTTTGACATTTTTGTTTTCTCAACACGTACTTCCCATCATATCCTGTTATTTTATCTTTACTTAATGCATTATTATCTGAGTATCATTTGAACAAAAAAAAAAATAAAAAACTCCAACTAATTAGGGAATATTTCATTATATATGGATCCTTCCTAAATGTTTTCTCTTACATGTTGGAAATATTATTCTTTCCCTATCTAAACTTCTGTTTGTTGTACTGTGTGAGTCCACACTCATCTTAGACGCTAAAATATAAAATAAAAATGTGTCAATATTCCATTTACATTAACACTTTATGATATGGAAGCTGGTTAAGTTAAATTAGATAAGCATTCATTTCCAGGGTTTATAGTGAAGGTATTATATAACAAAAGTTCCAATACTGATCCAGTGTGGAATAGAAAAGAGTTATAGTCAATTCCCAAAGAAAAAAGTTCTACCTTACTATTACTGGGTTTACTCCATAAAAGAGTTGAGAACCCGGTGGGGACATCATGGCTATTAAGCCAGAGACCCAGGGAAATGCTGTTTCTGTGAAACCTAAAAAAAAGAGGAAGTTTGAAGTGCACTGAGATTAAAGGAAAAGACTTGATAAAGTTGTTATCTAATTCCTGGCTTCACCTCAAAGCCTGACAGTGTGAAATAAGCTTTAGTAACTAGCTAAATAATACAAGACCAAATGAAAATGAAATTGACTATAAACCAACATTGTATTGCACTTTGAAAACTTAACTGACATTAAATACAAAGATATATGAGAGAGCCTGTAAATGACAGAATGAATAGAATCAAAATAATATTTTGTCATAACATAAACTAAATGACAAGAGAACATTAAGGTTTTTTTTTTATATACAAAGACTCAAAGCTTGAACATGATATTTCTAAGATGTCTAAAATCCTCCTAACTGCATAGATACAAAGAAATAGAATGAGGTAAATCCACACCCACACAAAAAAGCATAGAGTCAGCATTGTTAGAAGAATCCTAAATTAACATAAGTGCTAAAATCTGCACATGAGTGAAACAGCACAAAAGAAATACAATCCTAATCTCAGCAGAAAATACAAAGATTGAATGGCAATGTTTTTAGTAATACATTATATTTAGCATAATAGAATATTTAATGGGTCATACAAACATCTGAATGGCTACCAAAAAATAAGTAATAAATAATTAAAATAAATATATATTCTAGACAGATAATATACTTTAAAAGCCTTTATAGATTTACAGATGTGTAGAATGAACTTCAGAAAATTTTTTCAAGTTTGCAGAAAGACAGTAGTCAATTTTGAAAACTTTACCTATGACAAAATGTGAAATAAAAGAACAGAAGGACAAAGAACAAAAATATAGAAAACAAATAGAAAAATTCAAAATAATATACTAAGCTTGAGAGTTAAAAAATTATGCATGTGATTCAAGAGAAAGAGGAAGATCATGTGGGTAAAAGATAGATTCAACTATCTATTATCTATATGAGACATGAGTTGAATTCCATAACATGAAGTAATGAAAAGAAAATTATTTTATATGATAAAGAACTCAAAAGCTTGAGATGGGTTTGTCAAAGTAATAAGCACATTATAGACAGGATTGAATAGAAAAAGATAAGGCTACTTCATAATTAAAAGGTCTATATTTCTGGGTTACCAATATGGAAAGTATTCATCTAGAAAACTCCAACCCCATATTCTCCTACTACCTTAGAGAACAACTATGGAGAAACTCAGTAGAAACACGGAAGCCCTGAACAACATTAACAAATACTGAGAATGAAGATATACTGTAGGACACTGTGTCTAGTCACATTCAAAACACTGTTTTTCAAGACATATTCTTTTTCAGAAAGTCAAGGAAAACATATTAAAATTAAATATATCCATTATAATGATTGACAATGTTATTATAAAAAATTATAATATAAACACAATTTGGTTCTTAGAAGATATTAATAAATGCCTACATATTTATGTCTTATTGGAAACAAGATTGAATGTTATAAGTGACATCATCAAGTGTTTTTACTAGGTTTGTAACAATTTAAAGAGTCATTTAATAAAATGGTATGTGTGCAATGCTAACAAAAATATGACTCAGGGTTTAAAATCATTGGTTATTATCATCCTAATGGAATAACACTACAGCTTTACAGTGATGAGAATTGTATAAACTGGTGACATGAAACACTGTCCATGAGAAAGAACACATCTAGTTTTGTGGAAAGCAGTGGCCCATTGGGTAGCAGTTTAGCTATTGTTAAGGTTAAATACTGACTCTTGTATAAAATACTTGAATCCACTTCAAATTATTTAATATAATTGGGCTCATATATCCGCAAAAGGCTTGTTCTTGCATTTCCTTAGCTATATTATTGAAAATGACTAAAAATGTAATCAATTCATTTATCAGAAAACTATCTGCTTTTTGAACAAATGAATATACAATAAACTAGATCTTGGAATACTTCTAAGTAAGAAAAATTGACAATATTCTATACATTTATAAGGCAAAATATATTATTATAATTTAAAACAGATATAAAAGATTATGCAATTTGGTGAATATATATAAAGATTCTATCCAAAGTAAAATGATATAGCCATGATGCACAGCATTAGCAGTAGCATGCTGGGAATACATGTAAGACTCCAGCTTGGCTTGAGTACATTCTTGGAATAAATAAACATGTGAGAGCTGTGCCCTCACAATCATGGCACAACTCTGTTGTAAATTCACAATATAGCTAAAATGACCAATTTTACTAGAATAGCATGTCTAAAGAAAACTTCTAAAAGTTGAAAAACATCCTTTCAAAAACCTCTAAAAAATGGCTAATTTGTATTGAACATAATTAATCAATATAAAAATTGAAACCCTTTATGAACATTTTTGGTTGAAAACATTTCCAAACAACAAAGTTATTCTTTAGACAATGACTATATACATAAGTAAGTTCAGACAATGAGAAATTATCCAGTCTGACATGGCATGAGTTATTAGGCCAATCAAAGATATAGAAATTTTTACATTAAAATTACCAACTGAAAGACTTCAGTATGAAAAGGCTAAAAAAAAATACATGACACAAAACTAAGACATTCTAGAAAAAAAATCAAACAATGTAGACTTATGGACATGAGAGGTGATGAGACATTAGATAGAGAAAATGGGAACAAACAGAAGAGTAGATTTGAGACAGTGAACTTAATGGGCCTGCTCTTTAAAGGTGGACGTGTGTAAACAACATCATCAGGAAACTGACCAAATTCGTATAGCAGTACATCCCACTGTAAACTGTGGAGTTTTCGGGTTCGTTACATGCAGAGAGGGCCATACATATTGCGTTACTCTTGTGTGGCGTTGTTGTATAGCAGTACATCCCACTGTAAACTGTTCGTTACATGCAGAGAGGACCATACATATTGCATTACTCTTGTGTGGCATTGTTGAAGCTGATGTAACCGTCAGCACTTTCTGCTCAATGGTGTTAGGAAACAGAATGTAACATAATCCAAATACATAAAAGCATTGAAGTTTCTCATTAGCTTTTAACAAAAGACAAAATCTATAGCTTAACTAAACAGATATTACCTTATACCTATTAGAATATCCAAAATCATAAAATTCTGATCAGATACACACAGAGGAGAGAGGAGAGAGAAATTCACACACGAGAGGTATGTAAGAACAATCCAAGAACAAGAGACCGTGAATTTGAGACTTAGCAAGAATTTGCATGGGAAGGACTGGAGATAGCAAAGAAGATGGGAAAACTATACAATAAATTAATTTAAAACTTTCAAATGAAAACAAATGTCTGACAATATGAAATGTTTTAGTGATAAAAAATATAGCAATCCCATTTACCTTAGGTAAGGCTGTCTGATTTTATAAACCACTGAAAAACAGTTTAGCACTTCTTTAAAATGTTAATAAAACTACAAATTTGGGTGTATTCTTATCATAAGCTTGAATATAATAAAGCTGAAACAATAAAAATACTTATATACAAGTGATAATGACATCTGTAATTATAGTAATTTGAAACTAGAAACAGCCCTAATATGCATCATTGGATAAAAGTCTATACATGGGCTCTACACAAGCGATTGATATTATTCCTCAAGAGAGAACAAAATAATGATAAAGACAATACAAATTAAAATAAGGACACAAAGCATAAAAATTACATATAAGATTGTTCAATTTGAGAAGTTCCTCAAGTTTTCTGTCAAGATGGGGTGGAATCAGTGGTCACTTTAAATGGTGAATAGAATAATTACAAAATTATTCTAATCTTCCTGAGCTTAGTGATGCTTTTGTACTGTACTAATACATGGATATTATATTTCATACTATAAACAATTATAATGCATTATACCATGTTCAAAATGTTGATTTTGACTAATATTTAATCATTAGATCTACTTCTGAAAGCAGTTCATGTCTTCTAGGCCATTATCTATGCACTATTAATTCATTGTTAATGTGTAGTATATATTTCTGATATAAGTTCAGCATGATGAGTAGTTGAGATAATAATCATATGGTTTTGTATTAGTTAATGTACATAAATAGAATAGAGACAGATTCTACCATTTTTTTTTCTAAATCTTGATGAATATTTTCTGAAGTAAAACCAGAAATTAAATTAAATGGGATTATGTAGGGATTCTGAAAGTACAAAACATTCAATTCTTTGCTTTATATTTTCTTCTAAAATTATCCCAATATAAGATATTTTAAAATGCTTCCTATTTTTTGCACTATTTATAATTGGGATGATTCCAAGTAGACACAATCAAATCCAGAGAGAAATAGGTGATAATAATTCTATTCCACATGGAGATTTATGAGCTTAAGCTTTGTGAGCTTCCTTGACCCTCTTAGTAGTAATGCTGAACCCTTAGTGAACACTTAATATGCACAATATATTCTTGTTAAATTTTTCATACAGCCTCTTGAGGTTTGTGCTATAATACGCTATTTTACAGATAAGGACAGAAGTTTAAGGAGGTTAAGCAGCTTGCCTGAGGAGCTAAATGAAGGGCAATATTTCTGATTCAGGTGTGTCTAATCACACAAGTAAGCTATATTTCTATATAGATGGGTCCTCTTCCTCTTCTCAGGAAGGAAACAGCCAGACATAAAGGTTAAAATACTAAAGTTTGTTTACTGTAAACTTGTAGCAATTAATTCTGGGACATTCTGGTATTAATATTGAAATTACTCAATCATCTCTTTCTGCATACTTACTATGTCAAGCTGTGATGCATAGCTTTCTATTATCTGACTGATGTTTCTTGATTCTGAAGATGATAAAGTTATATTTAAGAAAATTTCAACCTTGTCTTCTAAGTATCATTAAAGCATACATCTTTATATTGAGCATTAAAAAAAGAAATATGTGAAGAGAATACACTATTATTTTAATTGAAACTAATCTGATTTACTGATACATAAAAACATAAAAAATACATAGCAAAGGGGAAGAATATAATGTTCTAATGCATAAATATATTGTGTTGTGCCTAAATTAGATTAGGCATACTTACTGTCTTCTTTTTTTAAACTTTATGTTGAAACTCAGAGATCTTTTCTTCTATTTATTTCAAGTGTAGGTCTTAAGAGACACCATTTAAGATTATAACATTATTTAATTTTGTAGACAAAAACAATAGTGTCTTTGTCTCTCTTGGCTACAGGAAGGAAAGTAGGGTTGAATTTCAGGCAATTTAATAATCCCTTCTGGTAGGACAATTTGGAAGTGTATTTCTAGATATTCACAGTGAGTAGGGACTATATCTATTTCACTTCTCCTCTTCAGTGATATTAGTGGTACAGACGTAGAGGCAGGAATGACACATAGCATTAAAAGTCCACTGCAGGAAAACTAGTTCATAGTCATCAAGGGAATAAAATCTCAAGCTTGTCTAGAGATCTAATATCTCAGGTTGGCTGGTCAACTAACTGGCCATGTAACCAACCATCAGAAGACAGACTTACCTCAGGCATGTTTAACGAGATAGGTAGGATGTTTATCTCTTTATTTTCCCTCTCAGAATTCCAGTCGGCTAGCTCAGCATCTTATAGGACCACCATGAAGCCTTTTACATTTTATGGAATTATTCCGAAACATGTAATATACTTTTTCTTACTTTTTTCAATTTTAACTTTTTATCTACATTTTGTGCATAGTGTATATAAAAAAGATTTGTGTTTTTTCACTAAAATTCATGTTACATACAACATATTTTATCTCAATTTTCTTGTCCCCCATTTCTGCCCAGACTCTCCCAGCACCCTTACCTACCAAACTCTATGCTTCCCCACCTTTCTTGCCCTAACTCTTTCTCAGAAGAAGAGGAAGAAGAAGAAGAAGAAGAAGAAGAAGAAGAAGAAGAAGAAGAAGAAGAAGAAGAAGAAGGAAGGAAGAAGAAGGAGGAGGAGGAGACCAAAGGACATGAAATAAATAAAACTACAAAAAGAAAATAAAAATGAAAAACAAAAATATCCCAAAATGAAATCAAAACAAACAGGCAAAAGGCAAATAGAAAAAGGGAAAAAGTGCAAAACAAACTTGGAGATATTTCTGAGATATTTTGCTTTCCTCTCTTCTTTTTCTATTGGGTGAAAGCATACTTTCTTTGTGATCATGAGTTTCCTTGCTCTTTCCAAAGCTGACTGTTAGAATTTCTAAACTAATAAAATAGTCCATCAATTTGAAACAAACAAACAAACAAACAAACAAACAAGCAAGCAAAAAACAACCAATAATGATGATAACCAATGAAAATCCTAAGAAGGATGTTGCATCTGCACGAGAGGCTCAGGTTTCTTTGTTTGGACCAGGAATCTGATGCTCTTTCATGCTCTGGATAACTTCCCAGCCTAAATTCCCCTTACTTCTCACTGTGTGGTTCTTTGAATTTTACTTCCAGTCTCTATTAAAGTAGGTCTTATGTAAGGTACACACCTTTAAAAGAGCTTTACAGAAGGCAGTTCCTGACTAAGCAAATCAAGTTCTTCCTGACAACTCTCCCAACCTTTCAACCTGGCACCTGACAAAGCACTAACAGTGCTGTAGTGAGCACCCACCTGCTCTCTACTAGGACCAACTTCCAAAAGTCCTCATACAACTGGTTTTTCCTGTGTTTGATCCCTGTCAATTCTATTAGGCTCCAGCTCTTTCTGGTCTACCTCTCCCTCAGACATGCTTATCCATTATCCAACTCAAACACTGTGATTATGTTGTGAGCCTCCATGTGGGTAATGCCTTAAGAGCCAAGTCCTCTGTCAGAGCATCCAATCCTCTTGATCACTAAGTCATTTCTAGAGTACCATCAGTAACTCTTAGAGGTAATGCAGGATGCCTGTATTTTAAAAAGCTGTCAGGTTCATGAGCATGGTTCTATGTCATCAGTTTTGGTAGCTTTAGATATATTACATTGTCAGCTTTTACCCCATACTTTTAATAAAATAATGACAACTGTTACAATAATACCTTCCTTCAGATCATATGTATATTTCTTCTAAAATTATTTTGTTGTTGCTGATTTATAAAAAAAAAAAAAAGAAGATGAAGTTCTGCTGTGATTATAAAAACATTGAATTTGTGTTCTTATTTAAACATATCATGGAACTATGACAAGGATAAAAAGACTATCACCTCCACCTATAAAGAATTAGGAAATACATAAAATCATTTGACACATTGTGTCTACTTCCAAATAATTTATGATTTTATGTTGTAGGGTATGTAAATTATGCATATACAATCAACTATTTAATCAAGAAAAACTTGAAGGTATAAATTGCAGTTTTTGTTATGATAATTGAAGGAAAAATATTACACCTGGCCCTGTTATGAGGAAGAGGCACTAATTAATATACATACTTCAAATCTTCAAGTAGAAGATTGTTTTATTATCTGTTGTATGTTAATGTTATCCTAATAATAATAAATCAAAGTAACAACAATAAACATAGAAATATAACTCAAAAATATTAAAGAAATAGAAAAAGCACACTGAATCATAATTAACAATTACATACATGTATAAAATTTTGATGTCATTAATATGAGGAAATAAAATATTAATAGAAAAATATTACATAGATTCTTTTCAAATCTATAAAAATAATATAAATACAGTTTTACTAATGATAAATTATTACAGACAAATTATTACAAGTAATGTCAGTTATTTAAGAAATATAATATTTTTAAGTATCTGAGAAAGATGTGTCATCAATGATTAAAAGTAGAAACCTTAATGGAGATTAAACAATTTTTCTGGATGATTTTATGTCTATTAGTCTAATAGCTGTTGTATTCAACAAATATTCTCATGAATGCTTTGCAAATGTCATTCAATGTGGTTTGATCATTTTTATCTCACCTCCTTCCTTAATTACCTTAAAACCACTAAGTCTTCACATCTACCCCTAACTTTATGGGTTTTTTTCTTCATGTTAATTCAATTAATGACCCATCAGCTGTAGTATATGATGACCATAAACTACTGGGTGGAGTCAGTTTATCAAGAGCTACCTTCTTTAAAAAAACAACAACACCAAACAAAAACACAACACCTTACTGTCTTCAAAAGCTGTCTCCTTTAATTAGCTCCTTAGAGACTGTGGGGGAATGTGAGCTCCTTCAGACTCTGTGCAAGAATGCCTAGTTCCTTACTGTAATGGATTCATGAGGGCAGCAGTCTTGTCATGGAAAGAGCTACTGTTCTGTTCTGGTTCTTCTTGACATCAGACCCTTCTAATAGTCCTACCTTCACTTTCTTTATCAGGCTATGTAGAAGCATGCACATGTTCAGAGCCCAGGCATCTTCATCAAAGACCCCCAGAGAATTTCACGAAGAACTTCCAGATCAAATGCCCTGAGCAATGGGCTAGTCAAATTTCCATTAAGAAAAAAAATGTATTTGTAAACTTTTACAGGGAAAATGATATATTATCTATTATATTATATTGTTCTCACCATTTTAAATCAGAATATGGAAAAATAAAGACTAATAGCACAGTCTGGAGCTGAGTCAGCTGGGAGCATGCAATGAAGCCTAGCACTTGGAAGACTAATGCTTGTGGACTGGTGTGAGTTCAAGGTCAGGCTGGAAGCCACATTGATTTCCAAGCCAGCTTTAGTTACAGTGTTAAAATCTGTTTCAAAGACAAAACAAAGGTTTTGAATTTAGTGAAATATTGTAGATGCCAAATATAATAGAAAAATTATGAAATCTATGCCATACATTGAAATACTTGCATAATATTCTTATTCAAATATTCTGAAATGTACACTACTGAAACATCCAGAGCATGTAAGTTCATCACAATAATAAATACTTCTGAAAAAAAATTTTTTTTCACTCGTAGAAGTGCTATTTTGGTTGCCTACTATTGTGACTAAAGGAAAACATTTACTGACATAATGAGTTGATTGATGAAACATGGGAATCCAAGTTAGGGAAGTCAGATAGTGTATTGGAAAAATATTCTCCAAAAAGCCAATTATATTCTAATATGATATTTTAAAAGGCATAACTATTACAGGATAATATTTTTTAATTTATGTTTTTTGTAACATCAATATCTTTAAGTAGTAGTTTTAAAATTTCATTTATATCTGATATATCTTAAATCATATAAGGAAAACAAATTAGTTCTGTTTGTAAAATATTATTTTGGTCCTGGCTTAGTTGTCCTTTCCTGTGTGATATATAGAGCTGCATGATTGATTACCTAAGTTGACAGATTAATTTAGCAAAGCAATTATATTGCTGATTGTTTTTACTGAATCAAATTATTAGTTTATAGACAATTTAGCTAAATTCATTTACATGTTTGCAAAAGTCACAATCATCTTAACTTTTTCTCTTTTTTGCTCATGTGAGAAATTGTGTCTCAACAACAAAAACGATGTAAAGGTAAATGAAGTGGGGAAAAAAATCAAAGGTAGTTATAGCTCAAGTGATATTTTCTGTTTCATGCAGTCAGGTTCTAACCTATAATGAGTTAAAACTAATCACACACATTTAACTTTCATCACAGTTCTCACCACAGTCTGACATCTTCCACTTAGCTGGGGAAGGCAGTACATCTTCAAGAAGGTGCAGTTTGATCTAAGAAAGTGATTTAATTATTATATGCTATGCTAGATCATAATGTCTGATTACTACAGTTGCAAAATATAGCAATACTTGATTCATGATAGCAAGTAACAGTTAAAAAATAAGAATTACTGTTGTATGGTTATAAATGAGTAATAATATAAATGTATATGTAAAATATTTTAATGTATGTAATAAATATAAGAACAATAAAAATTATTGCCTTTTAATGCTGTGCACCTCACCTTAAAGTTCTATGCTTAGTTAAAATAAAGCTTCTGCAAGAAAACTTTCCATAAGCAATCACAGACTATAAAGCTATATTGTTATTTTGGGGATGGGGAGTCAATAGCAATCTGTGTGAACAGAGGAGCAGAAATAACAAAATAAAAATTCCTACCTTTAGTTTTCACTATTTGTCTCTGTGAATTCTGTATTATAAAGTGGTAGAAGATTTCATTCTTTTTTGTAGCTAAATACAACTTTATTATGTATAGGTAATTATTTTATCTACTCACTTGTCTCTTAATGGCAATCCAGACTCTCTAGAGAGGTTGGCTCTTAAGAGTTTTGCTGCAGTAAACCTGAGCATGCAGGATTACCTGTGGTGACATGACTTCATTCAGTCCTTTAGATATGTACTCAGGTATGGTATACCTGGGTAGTATGGAAATTGTACTCTTAGCTTTCTTAGAATTGTCCCTACAGAATTCTGTAGTGCCTGGATGAATTTTTCCCACAGTAGTATATAAAATTTTTACCAAGATAGTTGTCTCCTCTCTCAGGCGTAGCTGCTCTGAATGAAGTATATGAAATCCTATATACATTTAATTAGCATCCAACCTGACTTGTAAAAATGTTGAACATTATTTATATATTGATTTTTGTATGTTTTATCCACCTATAAAATTATCCTTTGACTGTCCATTACAGAATCCAATTTATTTATTGAGGTTTGAGTTTTGGTACTCTGATTTTTTTTTCATGGCTTGCTTATATTGATTTTTTGCAACTCAGGACCACCTGCTCAGGGCCTACTTTTAAGGGCCTCGGTGCTTGCACATCAATCATTAATCAAGAAAATGTACCACATGCTTGCCTATAGGTCAGGCTGATGGAAGCATTTTTTCAAGTGGGGTTCCTTCTTCCAAGATTAATTAAACTTGCATAAAGTCGACTAAATTAAGCAGAACAGATCAATAGCTCACAGTTCTTTTCTTATATTTTATAGGTTTTATCTTCATTTATTCCTTTGTCCTTTTCTGTGAAAAATATTTTTAAATTAATGTAATTCTATTTCTCAGTTCTTGGGATAGTTCCCAGTGTACTTACGTCTTTTACAGAAAAGACTCACAGAGGGCTGTGTCGCGTGTGTTTTGCCTTGTTCACTCCACTACTGTCAGGTTCATGTCAGATTTTGACGCCCTTTATTCTAGTTTATTCAGTTTAAGGTAATAATTTTACATGTGAAGAGATATTGGTTTGGCCTAATTCTTCTACATTTGGATTCCTATTTTCTTTTTATACACACACACACACACACACACACAAACACACAAGACTGTATTTTCTTCATTGTATGTTTTTGGAATCAAAGTCAAAGCAAATTTGGATTTATTTCAAGGTCTTGCACGGTATTCAATTAATCTATGTCTACTTTAGTTATCAGGCCAAATTATATTGTTATATGATCATAGTAGTTTGATTTAAAATTTGGTACTATGGTACCTTCAGGACTATACATTTACTATACATATATTATACATAAAGAAGAACGCTCACAATGAGATACACAAATTGAGTAGTGCAAAACAGTGAGACAGGCATAGAAACATCTCACATATCCTATACTTGATGATATTTACAGGTTCTAGAAATATGGAAAAAAACACTTCATCTACTAATTCTATCCAGTCTATTATGGAACTCTAACGACACAGAGATTACCTAAAATTTCTTTCTAAAAATGTCTGTTTGGAGCTGGAGAGAAGATTGAGTGGTGAAAACCACTTGACATGCTTGCTGAAGACCTAGGTTTGATCCTGAACTCCCACATGGTGGCTTACAATCGTCCATGGCACCAATTACAGGGTCCTGTTCCAACGTCTTCAGCATCTGTAATGCACTATGTACAATAGTACATAGTTGGAAACAACACTCTCATGCCCAAAATGAAGTAAAAAAAATGAAACTAAGAAGTCTGTGGTGACGTTCAGTGACAGACAACTGGCCTAGTATGTGTATAGTCCTGTACTCTATCCACAAAATAAAATTATTTTTTTAAATGTCTGTAGAATTGAGAAAATAGCTTGGTTTCTTAGTAGAATTGGAGATAAATTATGGAGTGATAATTTATAGTTGTCTTGTATAAGCTCAGACATTGATTATATTTTAACACAAAAGAAACTAGACCATGTGTTATAACACATATAGAAGATAGAAAATAAGTTACAAAGGGATGAAGGGAGGAAAAGGGGAGCAATGTATTTACTTTGAGTGTTTGAGTTGTACAAATTCATGTTAAGAACATGGTGGTTTCTTCTTTATGAAAAAGTGAGTGGCTAAAGCCTTAAAAGTCTGTGTCATAATCCAAAGGCTGGAAGCCTGAGACTTCGATACTAACAGGAGTCATTCCTTCTAGGGAGAAATGTAGAGCCTTTTTATGCCTTTCAGGGCCTGTGGTTTGTTTGAAAAGTTTGGTCTTCTTTGTGCCCTATATCCATCACCTTGCCCTTTGCTTTGTCCCTTCAATTGTTTAATCAAGCTGTTAACCTTTGAACTTCTATGATCAAGGAAAACACGTATGTGATGTGTTTCTAATCTTCATCTAAATTGTATGGCATAAATCTAGAATACCAGATAGTAGGGTCTATCATAATATCTAGTCATTAAAGTTGAAATTAATTGATGTGATTTTTTTCTGGACAAGAAAACATAATAGTAATTTTCTGGATATAAGGCTATAAAAATTATATTCTGTAAAGAAACACAGATCATAGAAATGATTCAGTTGTTTACATTTTCCAGATAAGCACTATCAGAAACATATTTAATATATTGACATTTAGTTCTCAATTTTGATCTTTCATGTTATTTTCTTTGTACTATTTAATATCAGTTTTCTTGTTAGCATGGTACTATTTATATCATTTCCTGTCCTTTATATTGGTCATCTTGAGTATTTTTAATAACAAGTTGAAATGTTAAATTTTTGGCTTTCCCAAATGTAATAAAGCTAGAGGTAAAAGCATGTCCCTTAAATTAAATGATTTTCCTAATGTAAGAACTTACTATAAAAACAATCAAATGATTACCAGTAATAGAGACCAGGAACTTGCTTTTTGTTTTTCTCAAGAAGAGTCTGTTCCCTAACAGACTATGGGGTCCATAAGAAGCCTGTTGTTTAATATCTGTTCCCTAGCTTATATATGTACCTCCACCCATTTCTGCTAGAGACTAAACCATACTTAATTAAGCAAATATGGACTTCACATCTGTATTAATTAAGAGTCATTTACATATTTACACTAGAAATAAGTAGTGCCCATATAGAATCTTCAACTGGTAAATCTATGCTAGTGGTTTTGAAAGAAATAAAACAGAAAACTTTCATACTTTAAGAAATATCTCTATTTCTTCCCCTCTTCTCCTTGTTCCTTTTCTTTCTCCCTCTCCTATTTTCCTTTATTTTTCATTTCAAGATAGTACCTCAAAATCTAAACTGGTGGTCTGGATGATAAGAAAATATCTAGGTACCACTGAATGCATTCTTTCAGGTATTTCTGCCTTTCTTTTGCAAATATCAGAATTGAAATTGTGTACCACCCCACATGCTAGTCTTCTGAAGTGTTAGCATTTAAGAATCAGAGTATATATTAATCTAGAATTTCATTTTAGTGGAGTTTGATGAACAATTTTATGAAATATTTGTGTTCAGTGTCAAGAATGGAAACTTCAATTTCATCAAAGCACCAGAATTTTTATCCAAAGAAGAAAGTTTTTCTACTTTTTCAGTATGAAAGAAATTAATATTACTAAGGTATATGTTCTAGTTTTGCTTATGTTGTTATAAAATATCGGGATTAAAAACAGTTCAGAAGTAGGAGGGTTTATTTGGCTTACTATTCCATTACCGGTAGGAATGTAAATAACCATATTCACATTCAAGAACGGAGGTGCACACATCAACACTTGCTTGCTGCATATGGATTTTGCAGTCCTAACTGCAAAGCCCAACCCATAAGCTGATGCTATACACACTCACTGCTGGTCTTTCAACCCTTACTAACAGTCAAAACAGCCCCTCACAAATAGGCACTTAGGCCCACCAGATTTAAATAACTCCTCTTTAAGATTCTATTTGCAAGAGATTTCAGGTTTTATCAATTTGTAGTAAAGGCTAACCAGCATAGGGCAAAAAGTAGGAATTGATAAAAGTGACAATAGTCACTAGTTATTTCATGTATCAAAGAAAAGTATAATTCAACTACACACTTCCTTTGTAATAAATTCTTCTCATTAAGTTTGAGTAAGAAGTGATATAACATATATATTTATGTATGAGAAAGGATACTAAGTGAAATTTGACAGTTACTTCATATTGTGTACCTTTAAATATTTTTCTTTCTGTTCTACTTATACTACTAATTCATGTAATAAACAGGAAACACTGTAAAAGCTTATTACTACTATTTTTCTGCCTTATTAGACAAGATAAATGCTGTAATATCCTTTGTAGCTCAAAGTGAAGTAGAGTGATTTAATTACCTGTGAATAAAAGCAATTTAGGCAACTCTTTCTGAACATTATAACTGAGAGTCAAAGGGCAAAAATTGATTAATAATCAATAACACTGTCAACTGAATACCAAAGTTAAGGCACATGTTTTTTATGACTATTTGGCAGCTCCAGATCTCCACTGACAAATTCACTATAGCCTTTGTTAGGGCATCATACATGCTTTTCCTCCTGTACCTACCCTTACTTAAATTTGTAAAAAATATATTTCTGTATATTTCAGAATGTCACCATAACATAACATAACTTAATACATTGCAGAGTCATTGTGGAAAGGCAAACCTCAGTTTAGTAAATGCCTCTACCAAATTGGCCTGTGGGGCATTTAACAGATTTGATGACTGTTGTAGATGGGCCTAGTCCCTGGATATTTATACCATCAGTGGAACTTCACAGTTTAAAAGTTTTCCAGGTACTACTGGTTTTAAAGGAATGAAGAGGTTATAAAATGTAGCTGAAGCTTGGGACCAGAGGCCATGACAGACCATTGGTGAAAGTGCTGTGTGAATAGGACCAGAAACCCTACAGTTGAAGAGGCCATGGAGAAGATCGAGCCCTTGAACTTTGTTCCATGATCACAGTGCCTAAAGAGAGCTTAGGGGAGGTTACAGACGAAGGAGTGGCCCAGTTGCAGTGGAGACCCTATCATTTTGGAGATTCAAGCACCATAAAATGTCCACAATGGACAGCAGGAGCTGGAGGATGTGGTCAGACTTAACCTAGTAAATAAGGAGAGAGCTGGAGAAAAGAATCCTGTTAAAGCTCAGTTTGTGAGTGAACCGCAGATGTGCAATGTGGACCTTTTTACATTGTTGGACTTTGGTTTTGCTTTGCTTTGCTTTTAACTGTGGCCTGGTCCTTCCACTTTAGAGTAAGAAGGCATGTAATGTTATTTATTTACTTATCTATCATTTACCTATGTATCTCCTATCTATTCACTATTTATTTATTTATTTATTTATTTATTTATTTATTTAATTTTGATAGAATCCATAGGTAAGATACTTTGGAAATTTAGAAAGACTGGAATTTTAGAGACGTAATTTTGAGAGACTTACAAGGTCATAACTTTTAAAATATTTGAATTATTCAAGACTGTGGAATTTCTAAATGATGGAATGTTGCATATTGTAATATCAATATTAACAATCATCTTGGTGACTAATGAGAAAGAAAACATTCTAGTAAAACAGTGACATGTGTAGAAAGAGCTATTCTTTCTATATTAAACAATACAGCAAATTATTAAGGCACTAGTTTCCTTTAACCACCTAGTTCCTCAATGATTTAGAGAGACTTTTTTATTTTTAAGCAGTAAGCACTATGCTGGGCAGATTCTGAGGCACCTTAATCCTAGTATGTTTAGAACCCACATAAAAACCAATCACTTGCCAATCTGGTGATTCCCTGTGTGTCCTCTGCTTCATCAGTCTCTTCTTCCAGCCATGTGCTTAGTCACATATTCACGACCTCACAGAGTCCACATATACATCTGTCTGCTTCCATGTCTCCTTCTGAAAAGACCTTTCTGTTTTTCCTTCCCAGATGTATTTTCTCTCCACCAGGAAGTTTTGCATCTTACTTCCTGTCCTTCTGCTCATTTTTATTGATATCTGCTACATCTACATAAGACACTCCTCCACAATTTCCCAATTTAGACTAATAAAGGCCCCATTTACATACACATCTATATAATTATACATATATTCAAGAAACTACTTACAGCAAGAAGAACAACAAAACCATCAGACAACCCATATATAAAAGTGACATTCATAGTGCTTTGTTTATTTGTATTTGGCATCCTTGAAGGAACCATCATCTTTCCTATCTTGGTGAGTCTAAAATTCTGAACCTAAATCAGTCTCTATCATATCGCATATCTATCAACCTAAAAACATCTATCTAGGTCTACAAACATCTTAACTCCTAAGCAAATAAGCTTTAAGGTAAAACTATAACTATCTGCTCTTCACAACCATCAGAGACTTGAGAAAGAATAAAAGTAATTATCGGAGTAAACAGGAGCTGCAGATTTTTACCTTCAAAACCAGAAAATGATAGAGACAGTTCATAACCTGAAGAGCCACCCAAAAATTCTATAACATTGTTGCATCAGCTTCAGCCACTTGGCCCAGTGTTTCTGACAGACATACTTGTGGAGCAGGAACTATTAAGAGATTGCTTACCCTGTCTTGGCAGTGTTCAACTGTCAACTCAGCCTGTATCCAAGCTTTCTTGTTTTAGGCAGAATTCTGCACATAGTAGAAAAAAGGGTATATCTTTGGCTAGGTTGCTGGCTTGCCACATTGAAGCCATCTCCAATTGGAGGTTCTCAGATGTTCATAATCTTCTTTGAGGTGTGTTTGGGGTGCTGCCAGGAGTTGACATGTCTTTTTGTGATAGAATAACTAAATTACTAAAAACATCTTCAGATGACATTTCTGAGGTCTGTGAGGGTTTTAAAGGCCACTGATTCATTCATTTTTACATAATCTATCTGTAGTATCATATCTGTTAAACATAGGATCTATAATTCTTCTGCTAAATTAGATGAGTATCTGACATAATCATGAGCTGTTCAACTAAAAGTTAACTTCCATTATTTTATTATCCTAAGCAGCTTGTAGTAGCAGCTTTAAAATTAATGGAAGTAAACCTTGTATTATAAATAAGTTGATCGGGTACAATATCTCATACTAGAGTAGAAATATAAATGTGTTTGTGTGTGTGAGTGTGTGTGTGTGTGTGTGTGTTTAAAACAGTGACATTCAATTTCTATCAATATTTCAAATTTTATGTCAGTGTATTATAATAATTTAAATATCTCAAAGATGAAGAGTAGATCCCTACCATTTGTTAGGTAGCTTAAATATTTGTTTCCTAGACTAATTTTGAGTCCTTATATTGATTAACAGAATGTTCCTTGCCCAAAATGCATATTGACATCATTATTTCCACGGGAGCCTTCTTTTCTAAGGCAAATGTCAGGCCTTTTAGGGCAGTGTGACATCATCTTATTACATAAAGCTAAGATTGATGTGTATCTATCTTCCAGATAAGTAGGGACATTATTATCCAATATTAAGGAAAACTTACATAGTAACTTTAAGAAAAAATTGTCAATTTGAATCTTAGACTCTCTTTGTATGTAGCCTATCTCAGCAGCAAGGGGCCTCATCTTGACTTACTGTGTAGGTCAGGTTGGTCTAGAATTTACAGAGACCAGCCTGTCTCTTCCTCTTTTGTGTTGGGATTAAGGGCTGTTCAAATATTTCATCTCAATTCCAAATCATTAATACTCAAATCTTTCAAACAAAAATCAAGCAGAGAAACAAGAGAATTTTACATTTTCAGCCAGTTGTGCCATCTCATACTTTGACATCGGAGTCCTATCCATAAGCTTTTGGAATTTAATTGTTATTAAAACATATAGGCAAACTCATTCCAGAAATTGCTGACAACCATTATATAGCTAGATTGCCTTGAACTTCAGCTTCTATCAGCCTCCCATTCTCTATCAGGAAGAGTCCTGTTTGGTCTTCTTGATTTCTCTCTTTTTGTTGGTGTCCAAGATCTTCAGGGGGAGTCTTCCTCTGTCATATCTGATTTTTATCAGTTTTGATGGAACCTATAATTTCTCTTTTTCTGTATGAACATATACAAATCTTCTACACCACTGTAATACATTTCCTGTTCTCCCTTCTGATGTTAGGATATCTTTGAAATAGACAGGCTGATCTAATTCGGAAATTTATATATATATATATATATATATATATATATATATATATATATATATATATATATATATATTATCTCTCAGCAGCTGTAGGTTTTTGTTTTTGTTCTTGTTGTTGTACATTAGCATTCAAGAAATCTAAAGTCAATAAAGTATTATGTAATCAATCACTGGGGGACTGTGATACATCTATTTTTTTGGCAAGTTTGACTTTTAAGATATAATTGAGTCTTTCAATGACTGCATGTCCTATACGAGAATGCAGTATATTTGTAATATGTTTATATTATAATACATAAAAATATAATTTAATTTTATTAGAGATATATGGTAGAACACTGTCAGTCTTAATTTGGATAGGTTCATCCATAATTTCTGTAACTTCTTATAAATGTGTAATAACAGAAATGAATATTTTCAGAACTTAAGACTGTTGCTGATTGAAATACTGAATATATGTTTATAGTAAGATACAGATGTTTCAGTTTACCAAAATCTATAAAATGAAACATATCCATTTACAAATTTTCATTTCTTTCATTCTTTCATTTCATTACCTTGTACTAGAGAGCCTGATAGATCTGTATAAGATCTTACATATGTCATATAATAGATGATCTCTATTTCTGATAATCAGTTTTAATTGAAAAAATAGTGAAGTTAACACAGAGTCATCCTGAATTAGATCAGGAGTTTCTATATGCAAAACAACTCTTTCAGAATATTGAGTCACCTACTGTGTTAAGAAATTCTTGAAAATTTGATAAGACCATCAGAATTGTATATAATTGTGACTTTTGAACTAAATCATAAGTACTCTGAATCACCTTACTTATATTTTGTGACTTACCGCCTGTCCTTTTTGATTTGTTGACATCAGTGTAAAATGTAGAAGCTCCAGAAATGGAATCTATTTTACTATATGAGGGATAATCCAGATGGATTTTTTGAAAATTGAAGTCGTGCCTTTTTGGGTATCTGCCGTTAATTTCTTCAAAAAAAAAAAAAAATCACTACAAGCTCTCTGGCAGTGTTCATTGTCTGCCCATAATGAGGCAATTTCAGCTAGTAAAAAGATACCACAATCTCAACAGAATCATATTACTCATTTTGCCTACTTTAATAATTGTTTTTGTCTTCCATTGCTCAAAGGAAAAGGCTTTAGAGAAAAATTATAAAATTAAGAATTATTCATTCTATATTAATCAATAGAGTAATTTATTAAGGCAGTAGTTTCTTTTCACTAGTGAGTGTCCCAATTACTGACACATAGAGACTGATTTATTTTTAAACTGTAAGCACTATGCTGGACAGATTCTGACATACACTAATCATAATACCTTTAACACCCACACAAAAACCAATCATTTGCCAATCTGATGACTCCTGTGGTGGATTCTGCTTCATCAGTCTGTTCCTCCAGCCATGTGGTCAGCTATCTTCCAAGCACCCATGAAAACATTTGTCTTCCTCTACTTCTCCTTGCAAAAATGCTTTGTCTCTTCCCTTTTGAGATTTCCTTTCTGGCTACCAGGAAGTCCTGTCTTCCACTTCCTGTCCTGTTTCCCAGCAACTGGGCCAATTATTTTTTTTATTGAAAGCTGCTACATCTACACAAGTCATTCTTCCACAGGCAAGCTTATGTGTCAAGTTGACAAACTGACAATTCTAGTGGCTAGTCTTATGCCAACCTAGTTAATGTTAGCCATCAATTTAGACAATGTTTTTTTGCCAGCTCAAGCCTGTGGGACATTTTCTTGATTGATGATTGATGTCTATCTGTCCAACTCAAATTTAGGCAGTGTCAAGCCTCAGCACATAGGTCTAAGTTGTATAAGAAAGCAAAGTCATTAAGCAAGGTGGAGCAAATCAATAAACAACATTGCTCCATGAGTTTTGTTACAGTTCCTGCTTCCATGTCTCTGCCTGTAATCCGTGCCCTGAATTCCATCAGTGATGGAATTATAGGCTGTGCGGTGAAATAAACCATTTTATCCTTAAGTTTCTTTTAATCATAGGGATTATCATGACAGAAAGGCAGCTGTCAAGTGTTAAGGGCAGAAATATGATGAATTAATATGCATAGTCTCAATGGCATCACCAGACATATAAGTATGCTAACTCAACAAATATACTTTAAAATATTTTACTTTACTTCAAGGACAATGCTCATACTGACTTTACTTTGTGATCTAACTGCTCAGTTTCTGCAGATCTGGTGGAGATATGTAACCATGCTATGATTAGAAATCTGCCTTCAAGCATTAGTTTTGGTTTTCTTTTATATTGACATTCTAAGGATAATTCTATTAACTTATATAGTATTAGACTTATGTTCTTGATATTCTTCATATGGCAAAAAATAATTCATTATTATATTGAAAACAACAACACACATAAAAGTCAAAAGCCAGTAACAATAGTCCTGGTAGAATTAAAAATGGTGAGAAAAAACCTTTTCACAGTTTCTTGGTAGTTACATGATATTACATGTCAAAAACAAAACAAAACAAAACTCAATGACCCTGTACACTGGACACAGTTTAGTCATTATTAGTACATTTTTTTCTGTACATTTGTTTATAAAAATTCGATCGCATCATTTTGTTTTATACATCAGAATGACAGCTTAATATACATTGTTTTTTTTTTCAGTTTATTCTCATAAATGTTTCTTCAAACTAATTATATTTCAGGATACAAAAATAAATAACATGCCCTTACCTTCAAAACATTTACACACACGGAAATCCCACCTGAAACAGAAATAAGAAAGTAAGGTAGAGAAGTATAAGGCTCTCTGCTCTGTAGCTCAATCTTCTTTGACTATGACTATGTACAACCCTTAGGACACAGTTGTTTCATGTTATTCTTTGAATTTGAATTCTTTGAATTTGGAAAAGATCATCACAAACCCTACATCCAACAAAGGACTTATATATAAAATATTTAAATATCTTAAGAAATTAACAACCACCAAAACAATTAATAAAATTAAAAAACGAATTGCATCTCTAAAATAATAAAAAAAAATTATTAAATGCCATATTCTTTGTTTCTCTGAGGTTTTTGAAGACCCTATATAGTTATTTTTGCCTTATCTATCTATAGAATCGTACCTATCTGTTACCCCTAGTATGTATATTCTGGTGATAAAAGTAGACTAGTAATTGATATGACTATTATTTTATCAACAAACAATTACCTTGTATAACTTACTCATCCTAAGCAACCTGTAATAGGACTTTCAAGATACTGGAGGTAAGCATGGTACTCTAGATGAGTTTTATGGGTACAATACATCATATTAGAGTAGAACTATACATAATGTGAGAGAATGATGATCTTAAATTTGAATACTATACCAATGTATCAAAATTAAACATATTTTACATCAATATACAAAACTCTATAGCAATGAATTTAAAATAACCTTGTGAGTAACAAGGCCTTAAGTTAAGGAGTAGACCCAATAACCTACTTTTTGTCCTATTAACCCCACATATTTCTATATTTCTCCTTCTTTCTTTTCAACCCCTATCTCCAAACCGAAGAAAGATAAAGGAAAAGAAAGACATCCCTGAGTCTAATCTCTGGTGCCCAAGATGTGATCATTACCCCTTGGTGGATAGGCCCTATAGAAATATAAAGGTTGGGGGTGCAGTCTATCCAGAAGAGACTTGGTATGCCATGTTCAGATGGTGGGGAAGCAGAATCCTGCTTGTCAGAGGTCTAGGGGAAGAAAATAGGGAAGAATAGGTATGGAGGGTGGGAACATGAAGATAAGAGTGAAAGGATTACAATATGGATGCAATATGAATAAATAAAAAAGATCATTAGAAAAAAAACACTCTATCTCCACAAAACTAAAAGTACTCACAGCTCTTTCTGACCTTGCTTTTCAGACCGATGTGCACATCTGTATCTAATTCCTGATCCAGGGTGACCCAATGCTCCTGGCCTCCATGAACACTTACACTTACATATAAACCTCTACCCACATCCATATATAAAAGTATTAAAGTAGTTAAAATTATTAAATTAGTTATGATGAAAAGGGCATGGATGATATGATAGATTAAAATTCATGTATAGTATACCCAAGCCAGATGTAATTGGGAGTTTTTCACTTTCTACTTACTATTGAGATATCCTCAAAGGATGATTTGTCTCTAAGGCATAGTGTTCTTTTTTAACCTGGAAAAAGAGAATTATCACGTTTACATTGTAATGAGGTAAAGAGTTATTTGCCCATAGCAAGAACTGGGCAATTGCTAATGAATCAGTGCATCTAAGGATTTCATGTAAACTACTAAATCATTTTAACTTCACCACGTATTTTATATCTTTAAAATATTTCAGAATGTGTTTCCTTGTTGTTTAAGATCTTATGTAATATAACATTACCTGTTTTTTGGCACTGAACAGACTTGCAAGAATGCTACACTAATTTTTTACAGTGTGAAATTAAAATATTAGAGTCTACTTAATATGCTTTATGGTTACTAGTAAAAATCTTCAGCAGAATGAAGTCTAATCTTCAGTGAAAACAGTTAAGCTACAGAATATCTGCTTATCTCCTAAGGACTCTGTCTTTAAGAACAATGTAAGCCTTTATATTTTTATGTATATTGGGACCAGTGGACTAAAGTGTTATACCTACCTACCTATACATACACATATATATACATACACATGTCACAATTATGAATGCAATTTTTATATCTTATACTATACTTCTGTACTTTCTATCTACTTGACCTCTTGCAAATATAACTCTGATCATCATGGGTGATTGAAATATAAATAGATATAATTGTTAAGAGTAGAGGTGAAGTAATATGAATCATGAATGTCATGTGAGTTGTTATATCAAATACTCAGCATTGATTCAGATTCCAAGAAATTCAGTACAAATAATCGTAGCACAATAGAAAAAGAGAGAGATAATTTCTACTATCGATTCCAATCTGAAGGAAATTTCTGGTAAAGTATCAGGCATTCAGTAATTTACTGAGGTTCAATGTCAGCCACTATTAATGTATATCTGTCAGTCGATTATATCAATGGTCTCTGGTAAGGGCACTAGGAACTACAGAGCCCTTCCCAGATACAGATATATGATTCAGGCCAGCTCCCCTGACCTTAGTAGCTTGTAAAACTACAGAAGTCTTTAATTTTTAGTGTATCTTGCTCAAATCGCCCTGTCCTTTCTGCCCTCCCTGCCATCCCTAGCATGTTTTCTTTACAAGTTTTTTTCTCAGGCTATATACTTAACAGAATTTGAAATTGGTTTTGGAGGTTTAAAAATGGAAATCTAGAGAAACAGAAGCAGATGAAAGCATGTCTGTAGGTTTTAGAATATATATCCATCATCTTAGTAAACTGATGAGAGAATAATGGCATCCAAAGGTGACATTTTTAAAAAAATTACATCAATTAAGAAATTGCTGTGTGAATATGTTTTTGCGAAAGTATGCCCAGGCTTCCAGTTTCAGCCACAACTCTGAAATAATTCTTGTTTATATGATCAAATCCTCTTTCCAACCTCATTTGCAAAATGATGTGCTCTCTTGTAGAAGAAACTTAGCATGTGTGTCTGCTCATTATTTACATCTCAAGCATGCTCATTTCAAGTATGTTTACAGCTTGTGAATGAAATCAATTATAGCCATAATCTACACTTCAGATTTATGGTATGTTGTTAGAACACAGGACAATTTTTGCTAAAGCCATGTTGGTTAAAACCCTAGGCTGGAATGGTTTCTCCTCCCTGGGCCATATAATCTAGGCAAAACCATTTAATCAAAAAGTTCAACAGGAGCACTGGGGACTAAAAGCACGCCTTTGAAGAAGCATATGCAACTGTGTGATTGAATTTTTCTTTACTTGTTAACGTCCACACTTACGTTCTCAAAACCATAAATCAAGTCCTCAAATGTCCTTCAAAATGTTGGATGAAAGGAATAAAAGCAATACTTTATTTCCAACCGCAATTCACAGTTAGATGGTAAAATGTAGGGTTTGTGGTCAGTCAAACTTTTGATTTTATGGATTTTAGATCAAACTCACTGCTTTCTGCTTTATGTTTGGGCACCATTCAAGCCATAGCTTTGAGGCTTTCAGAGCTTGTAAAGCACCAGGTAGCCAGTCAAAGGATAAAGAATTCAGTGCAAGTCAGATTGGTGCATTCATTTCAAAAGTATAGATACCATCCTACCATCTGGATGTAGCATGAAGTTGCCATATCTTTTGTTTCTACAAAGGAAATCAAAATTCCCTTAAAAGGTTTGCTAATATCTTTTCATGATAAAAATAAATTTATAATGAGAAAATGTTGAAATTGATCAACTACAGAAAGCAAAGATTACAAAGGAGCTTAAAGAGGTCCTGTCAGATTCCATGATCTGATTATTTAAAAACTAAATAATGATAAAATTTAAATTATAAAATGTTATTTTAAGTAGCCTACATTATAATTGGAATGCCAAGGTTTAATACTGAACTAATTAATCCATTGCCTGAAACAACCTACTAAAACACTTTTTTAAAAGAAAATAATATACTTTGGACACTTTAATGTGAATCCCTCTCGTTATATTTCAATATTGTATCAAATTTAACTGGTTTTACTTTGAAATAAAGCACTTTTTAAAAGTTTTCCATGTACAATAGGATGATCTACAGTACTTAGATTATTTATTATTGTTTCACTGCAATTATGTATATATTAACAAGCTCAAGGGAAAAGTAAACATTCAGAGATAGGTAAGGTAAAGAATGTTCCAGAACCCATTGGAGGAAAACTGGAATGACAGGGCAGGGTTATAGTTTGAGAAAATAATTGATAAAAATTTAGAAGGAATTATCTTAAATAAGGGAAATGCTATTTTAACTGCAGAGCTATTACATGTAGTTGAACAGCACTCTTCTAGCCTTTGTTGCTAAACAGAAACATAAGATATGTACTTAGTAATTGTTTTGTATTGATCTTATTAAAGAGTATGCCATGTTGAATTTGTCTCAGTTAGTGTTAAATATGCAAAAAACAGGCCAAAGGGATCTGTTTACAATTTAATTTTGTATTTTACCTTTAATTAAAATATAATTATATCACTTGCCCTTCCCTATCATCAATCTAATACTTCACATGCCAGCATCCCTCTAATCCATCACACACACACACACACACACACACACACACACACACACACACACACACCAGCCACACTAAACAGATTCAATATGTTGTATGATATATGGTTACTTTATGTTTTTTTGTCTTTAATGGTTTATTAAGAAACAAGGTCTGACAATAATCATTGATGCATTTATACTGTGCATATTTCTTCAAAAAATAAAAATGTTTTTGAGGTACTTATGACATTATAAGGCTATACTGTAATAATCTTTAGGGAAGACATATATGTATTTATTAATATTTAAATAAATGTATATATTATTTTCCTTATTACAAACCTCTTTATCTCCTCTAATATAAGGTTGATTGGCATTTCTTTTTTTAAATTTTTTATTAATTCATTCTTGTTACATCTCAATGGTTATCCCATCCCTTGTATACTCCCATTCTTCCCTCCCTCCCTTTTTCCCCTTATTCCCCTCCCCTATGACTGTTCCTGAGGGGGATTTCCTCCCCCTGTATATGCTCATGGGGTATCAAGTCTCTTCTCGGTAACCTGCTATGCTTCCTCTAAGTGCCACCAGGTCTCCTCCTCCAGGGGACATGGTCAATTTTGAGTCACCAGAATACGTGAGAAAGTCATATCCCACTCTCCACTCAACTGTGGAGAATGTTCTGTCCATTGGCTAGATCTGGGTAGGGGTTTAAAGTTTACCGCCTGTATTGTCCTTGGCTGGTGCCTTAGTTTGAGCGGGACCCCTGGGCCCAAATCTGCCTATCAACCATGTTCATAGCAGCCTTATTCATAGTAGCCAGAACATGGAAACAGCCTAAGTGTCCCTCGGTAGAAGAATGGTTAAAGAAACTGTGGTACATATACACTATGGAATACTACTCAGCTATTAAAAACAAGGAATTCCCTAAATTTGTGGACAAATGGATTGAGCTAGAAATGATCATAATGAGTGAGTTAACCCAGAAGCAGAAAGACTCAAATGGTATATACTCACTTATATCTGCATACTAGCCCAAGGGGCATGTCCCACCAAAGCCTTCACTTACCAGGAAACTGGGACAGAGAGGAGGACATCCTATTGAGACTCTAGATGAGAGAAGCATGGGAGAATAGCAAAGCAGAAGGATCCAGAGGGTCCTAGAAACCTACAAGTAGAACACTTTATGTTTTATAACCAATTATTGAGCTTATATGTGGAAGAAGATAATTCTCCTTCTGTCAGCGGTCAATAGTTGCATACAGTTCTTTGTCTCAGAGGAGAACTCAGTGCTATTTTCCTCTCCCCTGTAACCGTATCTATTGATACTATCATCATTCAGGTTTTATTTAGGAATCAATAATTGAGATATCATGAATATGCCTTGAGGTATCATGATATGTACCTTGAGCGTTAGGTTCAGGTGTTGGGTTATAGACGTATCTGGTAGGGCGGGAATGATCACAATTCATTGATTCCACATTATCACCTGCTGTTGTTGTTTGTGACACCCCTCCCAATTTACTGTAAAAAGAAGCTCCTGTGATGAAGCACTGAGCTACTCTCATCTGTGAGTATACGTTTTAGAATGCAGCTAGAAATTATGTTGGTTAAGTACAGTGTTTGTAGTAGGTTCTCATTTAAGCTCCATGATCTCATTAGCTATGGATATTTGGCTTATTTTCTAGGAATAGCCATGAGTTCCACCTTATTAACTGGACCATGAGTTCTGTTAAACAGCTATTGGTTACCACCAAGATATGAGTGCCACTACTGTACTTCTAGGGTTAAGTTGGGATACTGTTACTTTTTATAATTCCGTGGTGTCATATCTGGATTGAGTTTTAATATCATATTACAGATAGTATAAGAAAATAGCAGAATTGTTTTTTTTTTTTTTTTATTAATTTATTCTTGTTACATCTCAATGTTTATCCCATCCCTTGTATCCTCCCATTCCTCCCCCCCCCATTTTCCCATTATTCCCCTCCCCTATGACTGTTCCTGAGGGGGATTACGTCCCCCTATATATTCTCATAGGGTATCAAGTCTCTTCTTGGCTACTTGCTGTCCTTCCTCTGAGTGCCACCAGGTCTCCCCCTCCAGGGGACATGGTCAAATGTGAGGCACCAGAGTATGTGAGAAAGTCGTATCACACTCTCCACTCAACTGTGGAGAATATTCTGACCATTGGCTAGATCTGGGAAGGGGTTTAAAGTTTACCTCCTGTATTGTCCTTGGCTGGTGCCTTAGTTTGAGCGGGACCCCTGGGCCCAAATCTGCCTATCATATTGTTCTACTTGTAGATTTCTAGGACCCTCTGGATCCTTTTATTTTGCTGTTCTCCCATGCGTCTCTCATTTAGAGTCCCAATAGGATGCCTTCCCCTCTGTCCCAGTTTCCTGGTAAGTGAAGGCTTTCGTGGGACATGCCCCTTGGGCTAGTATGCAGATATAAGTGAGTATATACCATTTGATTCTTTCTGCTTCTGGGTTAACTCACTCATTATGATCATTTCTAGCTCAATCCATTTATCCACAAATTTCGGGAATTCCTTGTTTTTAATAGCTGAGTAGTATTCCATAGTGTATATGTACCACAGTTTCTTTATCCACTCTTCTACTGAGGGACACTTAGGCTGTTTCCATGTTCTGGCTATTATGAATAAGGCTGCTATGAACATGGTTGAGCAAATTTTCTTGTTGTGTGCTGGAGCATCTTCTGGGTATATTCCAAGGAGTGGGATAGCTGGGTCTTGAGGAAGCCCTATTCCCATTTTTCTGAGATAGCCCCAGATAGATTTCCAAAGTGGCTGTACTAGTTTGCATTCCCACCAGCAATGAAGGAGTGTTCCTCTCTCCCCACATCCTCGCCAGCATGTGGTGTCGCTTGAATTTTTGATCTTAGCCATTCTGATGGGTGTAAGATGGAATCTCAGAGTTGTTTTGATTTGCATTTCCCTGATGACTAAGGAGGTTGAGCATTTCTTTAAGTGTTTCTCAGCCATTTGATACTCCTCTGTTGAGAATTCTCTGTTTAGTTCCAAGCCCCATTTCTCAATTGGGTTATTCGGTTTGGTGGTGTTTAATTTCTTGAGTTCTTTATATATTTTGGATATTAGACCTTTGTCAGATGTAGGGTTGGTGAAGATTTTTTCCCAGTCTGTAGGCTGTCGCTTTGTTCTCTTGACAGTGTCTCCTGCCTTACAGAAGCTTCTCAGCCTCATGAGGTCCCATTTATTAATGGTTGACATTAAGGCCTGGGCCGTTGGTGTTCTGTTCAGGAAGTTGTCTCCTGTGCCAATATGTTCCAGGCTCTTTCCCACTTTTTCTTCTAAGTGAGTTAGTGTCTCTGGTTTTATGTTGAGGTCTTTAATCCACTTGGATTTGAGTTTTGTGCAAGGTGACAAATATGGGTCCAGTTTCATTTTTTTACACATAGACCTCCAGTTAGACCAGCACCATTTGTTGAAGATGCTATCCTTTTTCCATTGAATGGATTTGGCTTCTTTGTCAAAAATCAAGTGACCATATGTGTGTGGATTCATATCTGGGTCTTCGATTCGATTCCACTGATCAACCAGCCTGTTGCTGTGCCAGTACCATGCTGTTTTAAGTACTATTGCTTTATAGTACAGTTTGAGATCAGGTATGGAGATTCCTCCGGAGCATCTTTTATTGTACAAGATTGTTTTAGCTATTCTGGGTTTTTTGTTTTTCCATATGAAGTTCAGAATTGAACTTTCAATGTCTTTAAAAAATTGTGTAGTTATTTTGATAGGGATTGCATTGAATCTGTAGATTGCTTTTGGTAGGATGGCCATTTTTACTATGTTAATTCTCTCCCGATCCATGAGCAAGGAAGATCACGCCATCTTCTCAGGTCATCTTCATCTCTTTCTTCAGAGTTTTGAAATTTTTTTCATACAAGTCCTTCACTTGCTTAGTTAGGGTAACTCCTAGATATTTTATATTGCTTGTGGCTAATGTGAAGGGTGTGGTTTTCCTAATTTCTTCCTCTGCAAGCTTGTCATTTGTGTATAGGAAGGCTACAGACTTTTTTGAGTTAATTTTGTATCCAGCCAATTTGCTGAAGGTGTTTATCAGCTTTAGGAGTTCTCTGGTGGAGTTTTGAGGGTCACTTATGTACACTATCATATCATCTGCAAAGAGGGATAATTTGACTTCCTCCTTTCCCATTTGGATCCCCTTGATCTCCTTTTGTTGTCTTATTGCTCTGGCTAGAACTTCGAGTACTATATTGAAGAGATATGGAGAGAGTGGGCAGCCTTGCCTTGTTCCCGATTTGAGAGGAATTTCCTTGAGTATCTCACCATTTACTTTGATTTTGGCTATTGGCTTGCTGTATATAGCCTTTATTATGTTGAGGAAAGTGCCTTGTATCCCCGATCTCTCTAAAACTTTAAACATGAATGGGTGTTGAATTTTATCAAATGCTTTCTCTGCATCCAAGGAGATAATCATGTGGTTTTTTATTTTCAGTTTGTTTATATGATGGATTACATTGATGGATTTCCGTATATTAAACCATCCCTGCATGCCTGGGATGAAGCCTACTTGGTCATGATGAATGATATCTTTGATGTGCTCCTGTATTCGTTTTGCAAGTATTTTATTTAGTATTTTTGCATCTATGTTCATAAGAGAAATTGGTCTGAAATTCTCTTTCTTTGTTGAGTCTTTGTGAGGTTTAGGTATCAATGAGACTATGGCCTCATAGAATGAATTTGGTAATTTTCCATCCATTTCTATCTTTTGGAGTAGCTTGAAGAGTATCGGTATTAGCTCGCCCTTAAAGGTCTGGTAGAATTCTGCACTGAAACCATCTGGCCCTGGGCTTTTTTTGGTTGGGAGACCATCGATGATTGCTTCTATTTCTGTCGGGGAAATGGGACTATTTAACTTGTTTATCTGTTCTTCACTCAACTTTGGCAAGTGAACTTGATCAAGAAAATCGTCCATTTCCCTTAGATTTTCAAATTTTGTGGCGTATATGCCTTCAAAGTAGGATCTTATGATTCTTTGAATTTCTTCAGTGTCTGTTGTTATGTCTCCCTTTTCATTTCTGATTTTGTTGATTTCAATACTGTCTCTCTGCCTTTTAGTTAGTTTGGCTAATGGTCTGTCTATCTTGTTGATTTTCTCAAAGAACCAGCTTTTGGTTTTGTTGATTCTTTGGACTGTTTTCTTAGTTTCTAATTTGTTAATTTCAGCCCTGAGTTTGATAATTTCCAGGCGTCTACTCCTCTTGGGTGTTTCTGCTTCTTTTTTTTCTAGGGCTTCCAGTTGTGTTGTTAAGATGCTTATGTGCGATGTTTCCAATTTCTTTTTAAAGGCACTTAGTGCTATGAATTTTCCTCTTAGCACTGCTTTCAATGTATCCCACAAATTTGGGTATGTTGTTTCTTCATTTTCATTGAATTTCAGAAACTCCTTGATTTCTTTCTTTATTTCTTCCCTGACCCAGGTGTCATTTAGCAGAGAGTTGTTTAGTTTCCACAAACGTGTAGGCTTTTTGTTATTTCTGTTGTTGTTGAATTGCAGCCTAAGAGCATGGTGATCTGATAGGATACAAGGTATTATTTCAATCCTCTTGTATCTGTTGAGGCTTGCTTTGTGACCTACGATGTGATCAATTTTGGAGAAGGTTCCATGGGGTGCAGAGAAGAAGGTGTATTCTTTCTTGTTTGGGTGAAAGGTTCTATAGATATCTGTTAGATCCATTTGACCCATGGCATTGGTTAATGATGTTATTTCTCGGCTTAGTTTCTGTTTAAATGACTTATCCTTCAGTGAGAGTGGGGTGTTGAAGTCTCCCACTATTATTGTGTGGGGATCGATGTGTGGTTTAAGCTTTTTTAGGAGATCTTTTACATATGTGGGTGCCCTTGTATTGGGAGCATAGATGTTCAGAATTGTGATGTCATCTTGGTTGACTTTACCTTTGATGAGTATGAAGTGTCCTTCCTCATCCCTTTTGATTAATTTTGGTTGAAAGTCTATTTTGTTCGATACTAAAATGGCTACACCTGCTTGCTTCTTGTGACCATTTGCTTGGAATATTTTTTTCCAACCTTTTACCCTGAGGTAATGCCTTTCATTATGGGTGAGATGTGTTTCTTGGATGCAGAAGAATGTTGGGTCTTGTTTATGTACCCATTCGGTTAGTCTGTGTCTTTTTATTGGAGAATTGAGGCCATTGATGTTGAGAGATATTAATGACCAGTGACTGTTAAGAGTCTTAATTTTGATGTTGTTTCCAGTCGAGCGTTTGTGTAGTTGTGTTTTTGCCATGGGATAGTTATCTATTTCCTGGGTAGTTTTGGTTGTAGCTTGACCCTTTGGGATGGAGTTTTCCTTCTAGTACCTTCTGTAAAGCTGGGTTTGTGGATAGGTACTGTTTGAATTTGTTTTTGTCATGGAATATTTTGTTTTCTCCATCAATGGTTATTGATAATTTTGCTGGGTAAAGTAGTCTGGCCTGGCATCTGTGTTCTCTTAGGGTTTGCAGGATCTCTGTCCAGGACCTTCTGGCTTTTATGGTCTCTGCTGAGAAGTCAGGTGTAATTCTGATAGGTTTACCATTAAATGTTATTTGGCCCTTTTCCCTTGCAGCTTTTAATATTTTTTTCTTTGTTCTGCATGTTTTGTGTTTTGATTATTATGTGGCGGGCAGTTTTTCTTTTCTGGTCAATTCTATTTGGTGTTCTGTAGGCCTCTTGTATGTTTATAGGCATCTCTTTCTTTAGATTGGGGAAATTTTCTTCTATGATTTTGTTGAGAATAGTTTCTGGGCCCTGGAGTCTGATGTCTTCTCTTTCTTCAATGCCTATTATCCGCAAATTTCTTCTTTTCATGGTGTCCTTAATTTCTTGGATGTTTTGTGTCAGGAGTTTTCCAGATTTGGCATTTTCTTTAATGGTTGATTCAATATCTGTGATTGTATCTTCTAGCCCTGAGATTCGTTCTTCCATCTCTTGGATTCTGTTAGAAAAGCTCACCTCTGTGTTGCTCGCCTTCTTCTCTGAGGTCTCACGTTCTCGTTTTTCTTCTGTCTGTGTGTTTATCATTGAATCCATTTTCATTTTCAGATCTTGAACTGATTTTTTGATTTCTTTCATCTGATTTTTTGTATATTCCTGAGTTTCTTCCATTGCCTCTTTATAGGTCTTCAGAGCTTGAACCGTTTTAGTTATTTCTTTCATCTGGTTGTTTGCATTTTCCTGCAATTTTTCCAGTTCCACTCTATGTGCTTCTTTTATGTCTCTCACCTGTTTGTCTGCGTCTTCCTGCATTTGATTACGAATTTTATTTGTTTCCTCCATTATCATCCTCATTACTAAGGATTTGAGGTCATTTTCTTGTATTTCCGTTGTATTTGAGATCTCTGGGTGGTTTTCTTTGGGATAGCTGGAAACTGGAGATGCCATGTTGTTTTGGGGTTTTTTGCGTATGCTTTTTCGTTGTCCTTTAGACATCTTGCCGTCTTTGTTTTTGTTGGGTAGCTTCCAGAGTTGAATGGAGGGTGTCTGATGATAGATTCACTTGTTTTCTTACGATTTCCCTAGGCTGCGAGCTCAAAGCTTCACTGGTGTGGATGTTAGGAGGTTAGCCCTGTTGTTCTGGTCTCTCACAGCCAGTGATCCTCAGTCCCTCTCTGCTGTGGATCCTGCAATTGTTCTGGGTCTCTGAATGAGAGTTGGGTCAGGCCAAGGTATCCACAGCCTTCTGTGTTCCCTGCCAAGTCCAGCCAGGAGCACTGGGACCGAACCACGGGCAGAACTCAGCTAGATTCTCAGGGCCAGAACCGTCTGCCAAGCTCAGCTAGGGATTTTGGGCCCAAAATGCACACAGGGCCCAGCCAGAATTTTTGGGCTGGGACTACGCACCAAGCTCCACTAGGGCCTTTTGGCCCAAAGTGCGTGCTGTGGTCAGTTATTGACTCAGGGCCCGAACTGACCACCAATCTCAGCCAGGAATTCTGGATTCAAACTGTACACTGTGTCCAACCAGAGTCTTAGAGCTGGTGGAACCGAGAGCTCTGTCCAGCCTGTGCCACAGCAGGAGAACTGCGGCTGCTCTGAGTTAGCGCCAGTGGTGGAACAAGTGCTCCGCCCGCACTGTGTCCCCGCAGGGGAGCTGCCGCTGAGCTGAGGTGGTGCCTAGGATGGAACCGAGCACGTCACCAAGCCTGCGCCACAGCAGGAGAACTGTGGCTGCTCTGAGTTAGCGCCAGTGGTGGAACAAGTGCTCCGCCCGCACTGTGTCACCGCAGGGGAGCTGCCGCTGAGCTGAGGTGGTGCCTAGGATGGAACCGAGCACGTCACCAAGCCTGCGCCACAGCAGGAGAACTGCGGCTGCTCTGAGTTAGCGCCTGTGGTGAAACCAAGTGCTCCGCCCAGACTGTGTCACCGCAGGGGAGCTGCCGCTGAGCTGAGGTAGTGCCTAGTGTGGAGCAGCGTGCTCAACTAAGCCTGCGCCACAGCAGGGGAGCTATGGCCACGCTGAGTTAGTGCCTCAGGCAGAATTGTTTGCTGGGCCGGGCCAATACCCGGGACTCTGGGGCCGAACTGTCCGCCGAGTCCAATCTGGGTCCAAAGGCTCCACGCGACCCAAATCCTGCCCCTAGTCCCCTCTCCCGCAGCAATTCCCACCAGCCACCACACCAATCGCCTCCACCGGAAGGCTATGAGCTGCAAACCTCAGCCGCCACTGCTGGTGCCGCTGGTGCTGCCGCCTCTACCGCTGCCGCTCCGATCAGAGAAAAACCACGCTCCTCCCGTGTGCAGGGGCACGCAGGTCCTCCGCACCCTGGTCCCTCCGAACCGTGGATCACTCCCGCTGCCGTGATGTTCGGACCTCGTTGTTCCTGGCTCAGAAATCTGTGCAATTCCCTGAATTGTTCACTGGAGCCTCCAAACGCGGTCCACACTGCTCGCCGCCATCTTGGATCCCCCAGAATTGTTAAATGTAGGTAACAGATTTCGTTCTTGATACCAAGATCAATACCTGAACTGGTAGCATAATGTTTTCAAGGTTTACTCTTGTCTTACAAGTTGACACAGTTCCTGTAATGAAAGTAACCTAAACCTACCCCACCATTTATTTGTATGTATGTATGTATATATATATATGTATATATATATACACCTATATATATGTATATATGTGTGTGTATATATGTATATACACATATATTCTCTGCCATTAGCCTCTAGACAGTATGTTAAAATTATACCTGGCTTTATTCAATTGATTCTCATAACTAGTAGCAAGTATATACTATACTCTTATGTTACTACAAATATTTTACAACTGAAAATGCTACGGGTTTTTATTTAGGTGGTGGTGATTTGAAAAGAATGGCCCCCATAGGCTCATAGAGAGTGACACTAGTAGGAGGTGTGATCCTGTTGGAGTAGTATGGCCTTGTTGGAGGGAGTGTGTCTCAGTTCACGTTTGGCTGCCTGTGGATCCCTTTGCAGAACTCCTTCTCCAACATCATGCTTCCCTGCATGCCACCATGGTTCCTGTCATGATGATAATGAACTAAACCTCTGAAACTGTAAACCATGCTCAATTAAAAATATTTTCCTTTGTAAGAGTTGCCATAGTCATGGTGTGTCTCTTCACAGCAATAAAACCCGAAGTAAGACATGGAGGTTAATGAACTTGCAGAGGTCTCTTATCTAAATGATATTAAAGAAAAAATTCTGAATATAAAACAATATCTACCATATCTCATCATTATCAACTTAAAATATCTATCTAGACCTAAAAACATCTTAACCCCTAAACAACTAAGCTTAGTTGTAAAACTAAACTATCTGTTCTTCAACCCCATTAGAGACTTGAGAAGGAATGAATTTAGTTACCTGAGAAAAGAGGAAGTACAGGTTAGTAACTTCCCAAATGAGAAGATGACAGAGATAGTTTGCTTATTGAACAGTCACCCAAACTCTCTTTAACAGTGGAGCATCTTCTTCAGCCTTGGGGCATAATATATCTACAGTTGTATTTGTGAGGCAGGAACTGTTGAGGTCTTGCTTACTCTGTCTTAGCAGAGTTTGGTTGTTGATTTTGCTTTTATCCAAGCTTCCCTTTAATTAGGCAAACTTCCTTCTGTGGTAGAAACAATTACATTTTTCCCAGTGGTGTGTTTGCCACATTTTAAGCCATCTACTTAAAGAGTTTCTTTGATGTTCATCATCTTCTTTGAGGTAGACTAGGTGGTGCCAAGAGTTAACCTGTCTCATTGTCCCAGAGCAATGACAAAGAAACGGAGCTTCCTTTTCTTTGGGGGAACTGTCAATAAAATGGTGGTTTAAAAAAAGGATAGAAGAAGAAAAAACAAGAAAAGAAAAAATTCAAACTTAGACATGGTAGTTCCACAGCTAATTTTATGAATCATTAATTTCAAGTTTTCAACAATCATATCTGTGTCTCTATCTTCAGTGTCTTGTATAAGCAAGAAATGAATACATATTTTTAAAGGTTTACAAATAATTAAATGAATGATTAAACTGTTAGGTAAACGAATCAATGTTTACTATTGTAACTTTTGGCTTTATAGAGTATATTCACATTAAAATTATATTGATATTTTCAGGAAGATCTACTCTTAAAAATCATAAACACCGAATTTGAAACAATGTATTTATAAAGGAGAGAAACAACAAAATGTTATACATTTTTGAAGTATTCGTTTTGCAAATTATCAGAGGTTTATGTATTTGAAATAAATGTGTAAGTATGGTCAATAGTTAGATACAATTTACAAATTACATAAAATAAGATTTCAAATTCTCCTTAATATCATTACATATTTAGAAGTTTCAGAATGGGTACTCCGTGCAGTAAAAAGACGTGCATCATTAGATTCCTTGTATGTAAAATGAGAATGCTGGTTGCACAGTCTCAAGGGATCCATTTGGTACCACCATTCATAAATCCTATGATTTACACTGTATGTTTCAATGGTGTGAAACAGATTTTCTTTTAGTTGTGGAGAATTTTTGCTTTCTCGAAGTGCACAAATGAGTGCTAATTGTCATTCTTAAACTGTAGGGCAATTTTTGAGGAGAAAAAATCCACTGGGACAGTACAGAGCAACCGCAATCAGAAAAGGGTATAGTTGGAATCTTGCTGTGCATGCACTGAAACAGCTGTTTTATAAACCTTAAACATCTGGAGAAGTCATCTGGGGAAAGGCCATTGACTGTGTTTTTGATTCCTCCATGTTGTCACTGGAGCATTGCCTTCCCATATGTTTGTGAGAACCAGCTAGCCCGACCCATGCCTAGGGCTAGCTTTCTCCCTTGCTTTTCCCCAGGAAATAGCATCAGAATGCCGCTAATGTGTAACCAGAATTATGGTAGAGTTCTGGGTTAAAGTGAGCTTGGGCATTACATTAATTAAGTTGAATAAGTCAACATTTTGCAGAACAAGGGGAAAATCCAACACAAGTAAAGGGTAAAGTTTAAAAATATGTGTATAGAACTACATATTTTGTTTAAATGCTGTTTGAATAATTATCCTTAATCCTCTAAGAGTCCTATGTAGATACCATAATTATTTCCATTTTGTGTAAAGAAAATTTTGCTTGATCAAATATTTGTTTCGAAGCCCACAAATAGCAACTTTGGACTCTGGATACAAATAGGAATCTCCTATTAGAAATTCCACAGCTCTTTTCCACTTGTACAACATGTTGTCATTTCCCAGGAAAGAATACTTCACACAACAACATTGAACATTGTAAAATAATAACGTGTGTGTATAGTGTTTGGAAGGAAAAGATATTTATGAAATAAAAATAATTTGCATAAAATTTCTTTTTTAATGTTTATAACTTTTATTTTTATAATTTATTCTCTTTTCTTGTGTTACACCCTGACAGCAGTCTCTTCTCTGTACTCTTAATCCCAATCCATCCTCTGCACCTCTCCTCCCTCCTACTCTTCTACTCTTCTTTCTCTTTAAAAGAGGGAAGGCTTCCTATGGATGTCAACCAAACATGGCTTATCAAGTTGCACTGGGAATAGGCACCTCCCCTCATATTACACTTGGACAAGGCAACATAGTAAGAAGAAAACAATCTCAAAAACAGGCAAAAGTGTTAGAGACAGCTCCTCGTCCCACAGTTATGGGGCCCCCAAGAAGACCAAGCTACACAATTGTAATATGTATGTAGCAGGGTTCATTTTTAAAATATTTTATGTGTATTGAACCTCTAAGAACAGAAATTTTTATTATAAATATTTTATTCAGTGTCTTTTACTATGTCAAAGAGAAAAGAGTTAGTGGATAACATGTTTATACTTACAATGAATAGTAATCAAACATGATTTGATTCACACAATAAAGACAAGGAAATATTTTTTCTTACTAGTCAAAGTCACAATTGTAGTGCAACAAAAACCTAACATTGTGAATTTTATACATTAAAACGTAGGAAACCTAACAGACGGAAAGATGGAACAGCAATTCAGAACACCTGTTTTTGCAGAGGACCCAGGTTCAGATCCCCACAACTACAGAGTAGATGGCAATCTTCCATAATTCTAGTTCTAGGGGATCAGGCAGCATTTTCTGAAATCTGCAGGCAAACAGGCGACACACTTAGATGCATATATACTGGAGAGATATATAAGAAAAACCATTAAATCTAAATGTAAGTTGAAATGTCTGTCATAAGAGTTAACTTTGGTGAAAATTCATCTTTTACTTGCATAATGATACTTTCAAAATTTAGAAAACCAATCAACAGTTATTTCATATCATGATTTGCATTTTTGTTCCAAAACATTTGTGAAATATCTTCACCGTAAAAAACTATCATGTTACTTTCTTCTAAAATTCTTATTTGTTCATATTTCAACTATAGTATCCACTTGAGACATTAATTATATTCTTTGACAATAGATAGAAGCAGTTAAATACTGTGTTCAAAAAAATCTCTATTTGTTTTACTAAAGACTATTTGATAAGAACTAAGACTATCTCTTAAAATGTCTTTTTATTATATTTTACTATTATATTTATTTATTCACTTTACATGCCAATTGTAGTCCCTTAGTCCTCTCCTCCCTCCCACCCTCTTCTCCCTTTTCCCTCCCCTTCTCCTCAGAAAAGGGGAGCCCACCCTCCTTACCTACCCAATCTGGCACTTCAATTCTCATCAGAACTAATTGAATTGTCTGCCATTGAGGCCAGACAAGACAGCCCAGTTCATGGGCTAATCTCACTGAAAATTGATTGAGAGTGTAGTTTGGGTTTACACATTTTGCCATATATAGTTTGTTAAATGAGTGCTCAGTGTATTTGTGTCCAGGGCTGAGGTCCAGTCCATGTATGCTCTCTCATTGATGCTTCGGGAAGGCAACGTGTTTTTCTCTGGACGTTAAGTCATTTAGTAGATAAGGCTTTAGTGTACTCTTGATGGATTTGGAAGCAGGTGTCAATGACCACCTGCATTCCCTCACAGTTTCTTTGCTGTGTCATTAGTGAACCTTTCCCTTTAGTGGATGTCTGGATTCTCTTATTTCTGGCATGCTCTTCATCTCTGTCTAGGTGAGAGAAAGCCAAATAAGGGAAAGGGCAGACTCCCAAGTTATGACAGAATGTCTAGGTCATGACAATGCAAAAAGCCACTTATTTTTATATCTGAGGACATTGGTGCTTTCTTTCCATATTACCTTCTTCCAATCAACAACAGCAAACAAAAGATGGATATCACAGTTCTTACATTTGTTTAGTTGTATGACCAATGTTGGCAAATAGAAGCTATTGGATGTCTCAGAGAAAATCCATTGAAAGGGAATAGCTAGGTGGCTTCCAAGGTTATCCATCACTGACCTTTCTGAATGGAAGCCATCATGGTGAGAACTAGGAATCTGCTGACTGGTGGAGAGACAAGTGCGAATACATGTCTATGAATGCCCAAGACAAGATGATTCTCTTGCCACCCTAGGTTACAGAGCTGAGTGTGAAACTTAAGCCTGAAACAGCTTTAATACAAGACTGAAACACTGATGTTTATAACCACTGTTGTCATTTGGATGATCAGAATTCTACCCTCATCTGACCATATCGCCTGACAATCTTTCCTTTAACCAGTTATATACATATAAGAATTTGATTACTCATGTCTTGTCTAACAATAATCATGTTATTAATTGTTTATATCTACATGTATTTTTAAATCAGATCAATCAAAATCAACTCTGAAAAAAATCATATATACACCAGAAAAAAACATAAGACCTATTTGGAAGAAGGAAAGAAAAGATAAATAATTCTCAGTCCCACCTTTATTCAGTATAACATTAATGTATTATAATATATCTCATCCCCACTTGGAATGAAAATATCTAGAATAAATTTTTAAAAATTATAATCTACATATTATCTATCTTATTTACCTAAGTTATTGACAATATTTTTGTTACTGTAAAAGTTTGTCACTGGAAAGACAATAACTAGTAAAATTCAATTGTTGATTAATTTCATGTACTTCTTCATATCATTTTCTGAACTAAGGACAATAAAGTCCAAGTTTATGTAAAATGAATAGATTTAAGGCATGTTTAGCCACGTTTATTCCCATTTAATTATGTCTTCATGTATATTTTCCTATTTTCTTATTCAAAATATCTTGCAATTATTATAATTCCCTTATTTAAAATTTTTTGTTTGCAATGCCTTTTGTGAGTTGTGAGTTTATTCCCCTCATGATGTAAGAGATCTACTTTTTATTTTCTATTGATTCTCTCTTCATCACCATATGTTTCAGGCTATCATAAAACATTATCACTCTCATTAACATTAAGGCACTTAACTCTAATAAACTCAGTTCTGTATGGATTAGTGTGTGGATAGCAAAAATAGCAAAGCTTATTTTCATGCTGTGAGAGTCTTATATAAGCCATATTTAAAAGTATAGTTCAAGAGGCATCTGGCTATTGCTAAAGAACAAATATATATATATATATATTATATAATATTGATTTACAATTTAATATCAAAGGTTTATCTGATGTTAAGACAAAAATAGTCTGTTACTTGATTTGATTTTGTTCTTTTATATAAGAATCAGTTGTAAAACTTACATTAATCAAGCAGTAAAGTAGATCCAAATTTAAATATATGTAAGATTTTGATTAAGGAAATAAAAAATTATAATTTTATATTTTGTACTAAAAACTGTATAATTATCTTCTTTTAATTAATTTACTTATTTATTTACTTTAAAACCCCATTGTAGTTCTCCTGTTACTCTCCTCTGGTCCCTCCTCTGATCTCCTCTCTCTCTTCCTCCATTCACCCTCCCTTATTCCTCAAAAATGGGGAGCACCCCCTACTCACCCACCCAATTTCATCAAGTTGCATCAGGGCTGAGCATGTGTTCTTCCCCTGTGGACTGGCAAGGCTGCCCTGCCAGTACCTGAACAAAAAGCAGGCAACTGAGTTCATTTCAGAGACAAGCACTGCTCCTCTTACTAGAAGATTCACATGAAGCCTGTGTTGCTCATGTGCTAAATCTGTGTAGGGGGCCTAGGTCTAGTCTATGCATTCTTTGCATGGTTTTGGTTGATGCTTCAGTCTCCACAAGCTCAAATGTTGATCTTCTTGTGCAGTGGAATGCTATTCATTATTCTTGACATCCTAAAGTGATGAAGTGAGTAACAAGTTATACTCCGATAAAAAAAGAAAATCCTGAGAAGCAACACACATGATAATATTGTAATCATTTTATAGTTGATTATATTATTCATATGCAGATTCTATCAATTTTAAAAATAATAGCAACTGATATCCTCTTTGAAATATCCTTTTTATTATAGTTACTTTTAGTGTCTACATATCTAAATCATACAATGACTACATAGAGTCTGATAGAATAAACAATGAACAAGTGTGTTATATCCCAACTTCTATGATTTATCTTTTCCCTCTCATGATTTCCTTTCCAATTTTATGTTCTCAAGCACACATCTGTAAGTTTATAAAAATTAAAATCTAGGATCCACACATGATTGTAAAAAGGCAATATTTTTTCTTTATTATCAGGAATTCTTTACTTAAGAAATTATAATATCAGTTCCATCCAATTCCTAAGAATTTCTTTCTATTCAGTGGATAACATTATATCTTTCTCCTGCATTTTCTGGGTTAACTTATTGATAAACGTTGAGTCTTTTATATGTCCTTGATTTACTAAGACTAAATCAGAGACAGTAGCAAGGTCAGTTGTCCTAAAATTATCCTTTTAATTTTGAAATTATAATAAAATCAGTATTTTATCCCCTTCCCCCTGCAAACCTTTCTACATAGCTCTTATTATTATTCTTAAATATGTATATTTTATTTATTATAATTTATTCACATTACATCCCGATTGTTTTTCCCTCCCTCTTATCTCCCCATTCCCACCCTCCTTCCTCTTCTGACTTGCCCCTCCTGTAGACCTGCGGGAGAAACTTTCTTACTCCAACTGTCTGGCTACAGCCTATTAGGTTTTATCAAGATAACTTGCATCCCCTTACTCTGTATGCCCACTAGGCCATCTTTTCAAGTGGCAGTGACCAAATGGTGTGCACCAGAGTGTATGTCAGAAGTTCAACAGCAGACCCCCTGCTCCCATATGGAGAATCAACAGTCCATCCATTACATTTCAACAGGGGATCTTGGTTTTCTGCATGCATTGTTCTTGGCTACTGTATCAGTTTTTGCAGGCCCCCCTGTGTATAGATCTGTAGGACTTGATGGTCTCATCTGGAGCTCCTGCTACCTCCCAGACCTTGCATTCCCTCACTCTTACATACAACTCAGCATCCCACCTCATAGTCCAGCTTCTAGTCCCAGTGCCTATCCAGGTCCCCCACTAGGTGGAGTTTCTCAGAGGACATCTATGTTGGGCTAATATCCACTTAGAGGATATTTACCCTGTGTGTCTTTCTGGGTCTGGGTTACCTCACTTAGCATGATCATTTCTAGCTCTATCCACTAGCCAGTGAGTTTTAAGATTCCATTGTTTTAGTAGCTGCATGGTCTCTCATTGTGTAAATGTGCCAGAGTTTCTTTATCCATTCTTCAGTTGTTGGACAGCAAGGCTGTCCAGATTCTGACCATTACAAATAGAGCTGCTAGGAACATAGGTGAGCAAATGTTCTTGTTGTATGGTGAAGCATCTTTCTGTTATATGTCCAGGAGTGGTATAGCTGGGTCTTGAGGTAGCATTATTCTCAATTTTCTGAGAGAGTCCCAGATTGATTTCCAAAGTGGTTATAAGTTTGCACTCTGATCAGCAATGGAGGAGTGTTCCCCTTCTCTACATCATCTCTGACTAGATCTGTATCCCATTTTTATATTGGATTATTTGGTTTGATGTTGTTTAATGTCTTGACATCTTTATTTATTTTAGATATTAGCCATTTCTAACAATGTATTATTTATTATATATGCTTAAAGTGTAACTAATTGAAAGTACTCTTTAACAGAGACCATGATTGTTAGTTAGAATTAAAGTTAACATGTGGACCTTATTAAGTATAGAGTGTAGGAGTGTGTAAGAACGTCGATGCCAAGAACAATGCAAGCAGTAAACATCGAACCCCCTAGTCTGATCTAGCCAATGCACAGGACATTCTCCACAGTTGTGTGAAGAACAGGGACTGACTCTGATGTGAACTCTGGTGCCCAGTATTTAACCACTTCACCTTGGTGGGGAGGCCTAGTGGCACTCAGAGAAAGAATAAGAGGGCTACCAAGGTGAGACGTAATAGCCTTTGACCATATAGTGGGAGAGGAGGTCTCCCTAGGTCATAGACCTAGGGGAGGAGAATAGGGTGAAAATGGAAGGGAGAGAGGAACGGGAGGATACAAGAGATGGGATAACAATTGACATGTAATCTGAATAAAGTAATAAAATAAAAATTTAAAAAAAAGAACGTTGATGCACAGGGAGCCTATTCATAAAACTTATAGTGGTTTTGATTGAATATCAGCAGAAGAAACCAAAACCACGTGTGGAGTTTAAACACAACAAACTAGAGAACTAAAGATGCTACATGAAACTGTGCCAGTTAGCATTTGACAGATGATTTACTCCTGGTCAAACATGCTAAAGGCATATGCTTAAGAAAAAAAATAAAGGATATAATTGTAATTTCTGTGTCTCAGAGAGTTTTCCTATGGTTGTGATAAAATGCAGTTCAAGATGACAATCTATAATGATGTAGAAATAACAGCAATGGGAGATGGAGGTCACTTTCACTTTCTGTCCAGAGCCAAGGAACAGAGAATGAAGAAGGCCTGCTAATGCTCAGCTTCCATTCTCCATCTTACACTATCTGCAGCTGATTCTAGAATATCTTGAGTGGACAATTAAGACAATCACACAAAAAGAGACGACATGACCTTAATCTTCATTGTTTTTAATAAAAATTACAAATGTCCAGTATGATGGCACATGATTATCCTCTCAGCCCATGGGAGCTGGAGGTAAGAAGACCATGAGTTTGAGGCCATGTTAGAATATGTAATCTCTGTTTAAAAAAAGAAAAAACAGAAAAATGCTACTCTGGTTACACTAGGAGAAAAGTTAATATTATACAATAATTTAGAGACATCAAAGAAAAAAATGGATATAAGTAAGCAGAACTTCTACAGTTTTCCATGAAGTTTTCTCACTAAAGTAGTGCAATTCAGTGTGTCAGAATCACTATATGTAGAAATTTAAGGATATCGGAAAGATAAACAAATAAATAACTCATGTTTTCTCATATACATACATATAACTTTAAGTATCAATGATAAATAGAATTACTATGAAAATGGTAGCAGGACAAATAGTGAACTATGAAAGAACTTTAAACATTTAGGATAATTTCAACACTTGGGAGACTGAGGCAGAGAGACACTGGGAGTTCAACCAGACTGAGTTACATATTGAGAATCCAGAAAAATAGGACAGGAAACTTGGATTGAAACATACACACACACACACACACACACACACACACACACACACACACACACATGCTCACATAATACACACATATACACATACACACAGAGACACATACACATATACACACACACACAGATAAATATACTTGCAGGCATACACACACACACACACACACACACACAGACATATGCACACAGAGTGAGACAGAGAGGCAGTGTAAAATATATATTACAGAAAATGTTATATATTTAAAATGGAATATTTTTTTAATTACCAACAAAATTTTGAAGGCTTCTCAACAAGAAATAAGCTAAAATATTCTTGGATTAGTGACTGAGGCATCTCAAATGGGAAAGAAAAATTTTAAAATGTTCCCAGTCCTTAGAGATTGGAGAATAGCAAATCAAAATGACTTTAAGATTCCACCATACACCTATCAGAATGGTTAAGATAAAAAAATTAGAACTCGTACTGGTGAGAATATGGACCAAGAGGAACACTCCTTCAATACTGGTGGGAGTGAAAAATTGTACAGCTAATTAGGAAATCATTATGGTGGCTCTTCAAAAAATAGGGATTTGATCTACCTCAAGAGACAGCTACACCACTCCTGGGCATATACTCAAAGGTAATTTATCCTTCAATAAGGACATTTGCTTAGCTATGTTCATAGCAGCTTTATTCATAATAGCCAGAAACTGGAAACACCCTTAATGTTCCTCAACCAAACAACAGACTAAAAAAAGTGGTACTTTAAACAGTCTTAGGGGAGAGAAATAAGGGGAAAATGGAAGGGGGGAAAGAATGGGAAGATACAAGGGATGGGATAACCATGGAGATGTAACAAGAATAAATTAATAAAAAAATAAATAAATAAAACCGGAAAGACAGAGCAAAAAATGGAGTATTATTCAGATGTTTGGAAATCTATCTGGTGCTATCTCAGAAAACTGGGAATAGTGCTTCCGCAAGACCCAGCTATTCCACTCCTTGGAATATACCCAGAAAATGCTCCAGCACACAACAAGAAAATTTGCTCAACCATGTTCATAGCAGCCTTATTCATAATAGCCAGAACATGGAAACAGCCTAAGTGTCCCTCAGTAAAAGAATGGATAAAGAAACTGTGGTACATATACACTATGGAATACTACCCAGCTATTAAAAACAAGGAATTCCCGAATTTGTGGACAAATGGATTGAGCTAGAAATTATCATAATGAGTGAGTTAATTCAGAAGCAGAAAGACTCAAATGGTATATACTCACTTATATCTGAACACTAGACCAAGGGGCATGTCCCACCAAAGCCTTCACTTACCAGGAAACTGGGACAGAGCGTAAGACATCCTATTGGGACTCGAGATGAGAGAAGCATGGGAGAATAGCAAAGTAGAAGGATCCAGAGGGTCCTAGAAACCTACAAGTAGAACATTATAATAGGCAGATATGGGCCCAGCGGTCCCGCTCAAACTATTGCCCAGCCAAGGACAATACAGGCGGTAAACTTTAAACCACTACCCAGATCTAGCCAATGGACAGAACATTCTCCACAGTTCAGTGGAGAGTGGGGTATGACTTTCACACGTACTCTGGTGCCTCATATTTGACCATGTTCCCTGGAGGAGGAGACCTGGTGGCACTCAGAGGAAGAATAGCAGGTTACCAAGAAGAGACTTGATACCCTATGAGCATATACAGGGGGAGGAAATCTCCCTCAGGAACAGTCATAGGGGAGGGGAATAAGGGGAAAAAGGGAGGGAGGGAAGAATGGGAGGATACAAGGGATGGGAAAACCACTGAGATGTAACAAGAATAAATTAATAAAAAATTTAAAAAATAAATCTTTAAAAAATTAAAACAAAAATAAAAACAAATCAGCATCATTAAATTTGAAGGCAAGTGGATGGAATAGTATGTACTTCCTTATTAGTAGATATAGGTGTAACATAAAAGATAATCATGCTATATTCCACAGACAGAGAGGTTAAGTAGCAAGGAAGGACACAAGGATTTCTTAGGGATGGAGAAATAGAATGGGTTTCACAGGTAGACTGGAGGTGGATGTATATGAGGACAGGAGGGATCAGGTTGTGAGGGGGGAGGAATGGAGGGAAAGAGAACTGGAAGAGATGACTGGAATTGGAAGGCATGAGATGGTTGATGTAACAACTGCTGCAATGGAAACTCCCTGGAATCTACAAGGATGACCCTAACAAATAATCTCATAATGGAGAAAATGAAGCCCGACCCAACCATTTTATGTCAGCAGGATTGGCTTCTAGTGGTGAGACTAGGACATCAACCCAGGCACAAAACCTTAGACCCTCAAATTTTCCTGCCTATAAGATGGACTTTGGTAATTAATGGTGACTCAGAATTCCTGGAATTAGCCAATGAATAACTGGCCCAAGTTGAGGCCCAGGCCACTAGAGCGAGACAATCTCTAACACTGCCTAGATGGACAAAAACCAAAGGCGGGATAGCTCATAGGCCTAGGGTAGAACCAAACAGGCCTGGAAAAAAACAACAAAAAAGTCTAAAATGATTATTAAGGATATTCTTCTAACAAGTATACCAGTGCTTAGCATAATTGCCATCAGAGAGGCTTCCTCTAGAAAAATGATGGGAGCAGACAAAAAGACCACAACCAAATATTAGGTAAAGCTAGGGGAACCTCATGGAAGAAGGGGGAAAATGATGGTAGGAGCCAGTGGGTACAAGGACATAACCAACAGGGTTCACAGATGCTCACAGAGATGAATTGACAATTGGGAGGCCTGAACGGGTTTGAGCTAGATCCTTGACCTATGTTATGTTTGGGTAGCTTGGTTTTCTTGTGGGATTTCTAACAGAAGGTATTGTCTCTGACACTTTTGCCTGCTTATGGGACATCTTTCCTCCTCTTGGGTTGTCTAGTCTGGTCTGGATATGAGAGTATATGCCTAGTTTTATTATGCTGGGTTCAGTTGATGCTTCCAGGAGGCCTGGACTTTTCTGAAGGGAAAAGCAGGGACAGTAGAACTGGGGGAGGGAGGGGGAGAGAAAAGATGGCATAGGAAGGACTAAAAGGTGTGGAAGGGGAGAAAACTGTGGTCAAGATGTAATCTATAAGAGAAAAATAATTAGAAAAAATAATTATCCATCCACAAAGCAACAGAGTTGGCTCTAGTAGAAGTGTACCATTTTTCCATTCTTGTACATGCACCACTGTGGCATCTCATAGCCAGTGGAATTGTGTCCTGTATCCTCAGAACTCATCTAATGAAGCTACTTAATTATGTTAAATATAACATGATCTTTCTTGCCTGACATAGAATCCACTTTTCTTCCCATTTTATGTAATCCAATTCATAGTTATTTTAAATTCAAACTCAAATTATTCTATAAAATGTCTGTAATTTTATACAACTGGCAAATGCCAGAACAGGGTTAAGCTGTGGTACACATTAAATCTTGAAAACGTATTACAGATTTCTGGGAACTTACTGGGAAGCTAGTTAATGAACAGTGGGAAACTGCTAATAGCCAAAGTTGGACTACACTAGTAAAAAGGCAGCCTGTGTCATCCATGAAGTAAGGTGTTTGTTTACCTGGTTTAGGGAAATGATGAATAGAGTATGATTAACTTAATCCTGTAAAGAATGCCAACTACAAGAGGTGGAGATACATCTGTTAGAGACTGGTATGAGATTGGTTTTGAGACATAAAATGTTAAAAGAAAGCAACCAAAAGATATGAAAAAGAAAATGTCTAAGTCAAAAAGTTTTGACAAAGTTTTGAGTGTGAAATGAACTCAAATAATTCTTCTAAGTCAGGAAGAATATCTGTGCCCTACAGGGAGAGACAGGAAGAGGGGAGAGAAGATTAAGAAAGAAGATAATAGAATTAGGCAGGAAAGTTGGAATCAGATCATCCAGTGTATTAAAAGCCATAAATAGGTGCTCCATCTGATTTCAGTTACATTGAGAATAGTTTAGCCTTTATAAGACATGATCTGATTTACATGGCGGCAGAGTGGTTGTGAGTCATGGGGACAGTCTCAGCACAGACTTGATGCAGAATGAGCAATTTGCTTTCTCTTGTCAATAAAAGTGATGATGTAAAGACATGTTTTAAGAAACACATTTTTAAATATTTATTTTTAGTAGGAGTACATGTGTTTATCTGTGGATATTTGCCATTTTTGTAGGGGATCCTTGGAGGCCAGAAATGAGCATTGTATTACCTGAAACTGGAGTTACAGAAAGCAGGGAGCTGTCAAGCTTGAGCTCTAAGACCCTAACTTTGGTCCCTAGAAGAGCACTAAGTGATCTTAATCACTGAGCCACCACTTATTCCAGAAACCACACTTTAAATATTATAAGGTAGAATAGGTAGCTTCAAAAAGTATTTGAAAGTAACTTATGGCAGAACAGCAGTACACAATACTATAAAATTACCAAAACAATTCTGTTAAATTTTACTTATTCAAGCATGTCTAGCATAAAAACTTCATAGCTTATATTTATAAGTGTGTGCAAAAAGCTCTTGCTAACTCACAATTGCTAAATTGAGTTTGCCTGACTTTGAAAAAAATTTCCCGCTCAAACTAAGGCACCATCCAAGGACAATAAAGGCGGTAAACTTTAAACCCCTACCCAGATCTAGCCAATGGGCAGAACATTCTCCACAGTTGAGTGGAGAGCAGGGTATGACTTTCACACGAACTCTGGTGCCTCATATTTGACCATGTTCCCGGGAGGGGGAGACCTGGTGGCACTCAGAGGAAGAATAGCAGGTTACCAAGAAGAGACTTGGTACCTTATGAGCATATACAGGGGGAGGAAATCCCCCTCAGGAACAGTCATAGGGGAGGGGAATAAGGGGAAAAAGGGAGGGAGGGAGGAATGGGAGGATATAAGGGATGGGCTAACCATTGAGATGTAACAAGAACAAATTAATAAAAATTTAAAAAAATTTTCACTCATAGTTTCAAATAATTTCTTTATAAAGTAGTACTTTTTTATATATTTTCAAGCTAAATGAAATTCTAAAAAAGGAAAAGATAAATAAAATGAAATATTTTTCTTGTCTTTAGGAGTTTTCTTAGTCTGTAAGTAATTGAGATGTGTAGGGATCCAAACATTACTTAAAGGTGACAGAACTCATTGCTCTCTCTATATAATGGGTATATTACTAAATTCCATTCATGTGCCTGTAATGGTAGTTAATGTGGACAGTTTCTGGTTGCTCACATATCCACATTACTTCTTCCTTGTTGTTTGTCTGCTAATGATTCTTGAGAATCCATATTCATTTAACTCTTATTATTTTATTTATTGATATATTTTGGGATAGGAGAATTATACCTCAAAATCTTTGACACTCTTGAGCCCATTTCTCAGCTCATGCAACATTGCCAAACCCTAAAAACTGATGAGCATTCAGCTTCTTTGTAAGTTTCCTCAGATCCAGGACAGGCCTTACTGTTTTTATGCTGCTAGACTTAGTTCTGGAGAGCGTCTTGGGCATCTCATCTTTCTGTGCTGTGTTCCCCAGAAACATGCCTTCCAATGCTGTCTCCAGGCCCACTTTAGAAAAGGAGATTAATGATTGTAGCCCCCCCCTCATCATCTCCTGATCCCATCCTCCCTCCCTTCCTCAAGCCTTCTCCACCCCTCCCCTAGTGCTCAGAAAGGGGAGCCTTCCTCCCCTAGCATCTGACTTAAGGTTATCAGGTCTCATCTATATTATGTGTCCTGTTGCTCTGTGGCCTGGCAAGGCTACCCTGGCAGGGTGGAAGTGATCAACATTGGGAGGCCACAGTCTATGTCAAAAGTAGACCCTACTCCCTATATTTTGGGACCAACAAGGAGACTTATCTACTTCATCTGAGCAGAGGGTCTAGGTCCACATCATACATGGTACTTGATTGGTGCATTAGTCTCTGTATTGTAGTGTGGTTGGTTATCCTGTATTAAGTGGCTAATATCTGCTTATTAGTAAGTATATACCATGCTTGTCTTTCTGGGCCTGGGTTACCTCAGGTAACTAATTTTATTCCTTCTCAGGTCTCTGATGAGATTGAAGACCAGATAGTTTAGTTTTACAATTAATCTTAGTTGTTTAGGTGTTAAGATGTATTTAGTCTAGACAGATGTTTTAAATTGATAGAGATGAGATATGATACATATAGATTTATATTCAGAATTTTAGACTCACCAAGATAGGAAAGATGTTTTCTGCAAGGTTGACAAATACAAAGAGGCAAAGCACTAGGAATGTATCATTAATATAATTCATGATTGTTTCACAGTTTTTCTTGCTGTATATAGTTTATTTTTATATGCATAATAATGTAAATATATATGTAAAAAAGAAAAAAGAAAAAAAGAATTGGCAATTTTCTGTTGTCTGCCTAGTGAGCACCATAGAAACTTGTCTACCTGTACCTTTTTTGTTCTTCCAGGCCTTCCTGTGGTTCTGAATTATTGAACTGGCTTCCCATGGAATGGTCCATCAGAACATTATGCATGACACCACTAGTTACCATGCTAGTGTGGATGTGGGGGAATTCACAAAGCACATTCTCTACATAGCTATAGGAAATTAATGACTGTGAGTAGGGAGAATTATCTTTATTAATGGAAAAACCCCTTGGATTACATAATATGTAATCCATTCCAAAGTGGTCAATCTTCAATATATGTATTTTTTATACTCTTCAGATTCATTGCATATTTTCTCTCTACTTGTTATTACATGCACACATCCATATTATTAAATAACACCTCTTCAGGCTGTATAATATCACTTGTATATGTTTTCAGGGATGACTACTTGGCACTTGAAAATGAACTGGGTATTTTTCTTAAGAAAGACATCTTCCACTTTAACTTTTCCTTAGTTGTCTAGAGTTCTTTGTGTATTGGTGCAGTCCCGTAATGTTCTCTTAGTCCTGTTTGGAAGATCTACTTCTATCACCCCTTTTAACCTTTTCTCTAATTTGGGTAATCATTTTGATAAGTTCTTATTTGTGTCTATTTTTCGTGTTTCTAGGAGACAAAAATCTGATGGCAAACTCCCTGATCCTCTAGTTCTCAGAATATTTCTATCCTCTTACACACAATTTTCTGGGCCTTAGGTGCTGGGGAGTGTTGTAGTTGCAACCATGGGACTTTGATTCCACAAGTCTGCATTCTGATTCATTGTGGTTACCTATAATGGTCTCTGTCTTTTACAAAGAAAAGTTTCCTTGACGAGAGGTGATGATTTCATTTATTTGTGTGTTTATAGACAAATGTTTAGAGATTGCTGTTTGATGAAGCTGTTTTAGTGGCTGCAGATTCTCCTCCACCAACCACATGACTAGCATGAGTAGTTGGCCGGGTTTCTAGTACCAGCATGGCCTCTAGCTTGTTAAATAGTCCTAAGTCCAATTAGAGAGCTGTTGGCTCCTGCTGAGGTATGTGTGTCACTAAAATTTTAAATGGTCTTTTTACCAAATTCTTATTTCATTTAACTATTTACTAATAATTATTTCTCCATGCATAACCATAGGCCACAATTTTAAGTATTCACTTTTAATTTCAATATTATTTAACACCTATTTACAAGATTTCGCATATGAATGTGTGCCTTAGAGGGCTGCACCCATGTGTGCAGGTGCCAGTGGATGTCAGAATTTGGCATCAGCTTTACAGGGAATTCTTAAAATATAAGTTGTGGTTGCTAAGAACCTCTGAAAGAATAATATAAATATTAACAAGTAATCTAATTTCCTTATTTCACTACTCAAAAATCAATTTTATCCGTGCTTATATGTGCTAGATTCAATAGGTCCTTATCATTTTAACTTCAATTCTAATTATATTTGCTCATCAAAACAGAAAACGTTTTCACCTTACATACAATACAGAGGCCCATGGACAGTAGCATGTATGTATTACATGCTGTCTTAGTCACAGTTCCACTGCTGTGAAGAGTCCCTATGACCACTGCAGCTCGTATAGAAAAAAATCATGTAATTGGGCCTTGTGCACAGCGTCAGAGGCTTAGTCTATTATCATCAAGGCAGGGAGTATGATAGCATGGAGGCAGACACAGTGCTGAAGAAACAGTTGAAAGCAACATCCTGATCTGTAAGCAAAGAATGACTAAGCCTGGCATGGACATTTGAAACCTAAAAGCCCACCTCCAGTGACACACTTCATGCAACAAGGCCATACCTACTAATCCCTTTAACCTAAGCATTCAAATATATAAGCCTTTGGGTACCATTTTTATTCAAAACTCCACATATGGCTACCAAAAAACTTCATTGGTTTAATATTTTGATTGAGAAAAAGGAAAAATATAATAAGGAATTAATATTTTGCTATGGTCAGATATTTTATGAAGTGGTGAAATTTGTATTCAAAAGCTAACACAAAAGTAAAGAATAACAGGAGGATTGCATAAATAAATAAATAAATAAATAAATACTAATCTTATTTTTTTTTCTTAATAGAAAGGCTCACTCAACTTTAAATAAGTTCCAATATGGTGTTGATTTTAGGCAAAATTTCTTTATTCTTGCAAGTGGAAAGGAGTAAATTTTGTGTTGGAGCCAGATTATATCTCAAATAGAATTTCTTCATTTAACTGATTGAATTCAGTTGAATTACCAGTTTGCTAGCTCACAGGAATGATTTCTGAAACTGCATTTTTTCTAGAACATATCTTCATGTGTTAGAACATCTATCTTGTCTTCTCACACTTCTCCATGTGCTAGAACATCTGTCCATGTGTTAGAACATCTGTTCTTATGTTAGAACATCTCTCCATGTGCTAGAACATCTGTCCATATGTAAGCATCCAGTGAAAGTGAATTTATCAAGAATTCTAGAACTAAGTAAAAGTAATGAAACTAAAAGGTATTAATGGTTTAAACACATCCAGGACAACTTTTTCTGTATTGTTTACACTGACTATGAGTAATTTCTATGACCTTTACATGTAACAAATGAGCACTCATTGCTTTGTGGATGTCTTATACTTTTCCATATATATATATACAATGATTCACTTACCCCATAATAAGTAACCCACAATATATATATATGTATATATGTATATATATGTATATATATATGTATATATGTGTATATATATGCAATATATATATATTGCATATATATATATATATATATTGCATGTTATCTTCAAATCCATTGCCCCTTCACCATTTTTATTTTATAGAAGAAAGCATTTTCTAGAAGATTCTGGAAATCATTACAGTAGGATATCCATACATGCCTTATATTCAAGCAATATTTACATTATTTCAAATATTCTTTAAAAAATTTAAAATTATACTTTTCCAGTATCAAATGTGTTACTTTTCTACTCAAATATATTGTGAACCCAAATGTAAACTATTCTAATTTCAATGTTAATTCCAAGTTATTAATTCACTGTTTTCCAGAGAATGAAAATGATACTTAAAAGAGTAAGATCAAATCCTCGCCCTCTCTCTCTCTCTCTCTCTCTCTCTCTCTCTCTCTCTCTCTCTCTTTCTCTCTCTCTCTCTCTCTCTCTCTCTCTCACACACACACACACACTTTCCAAATTATCTAGAGCACACATTAACTGTCTGTAAATTAAAGAGGCTTCTTAATGGGTAATGAGTTCTCATTATTGGAGGTATTAAGGTGAATTAGAGCAATCGTCCCTCTAGTATATTGTCCAGTAAATTAGTACATCATGAAGAGATTGGAGAGGTGGCATTCTAGGAAGGATGAATTTTATGGATCACTCAACCTATGAAGCTTTATGATTGTAGTGATGAGATTCATGATGGAGAAAGGCTTTTACAGCTCAAATTCTTTCACTATGATATACATTCCCTAGTGTACCACAACACTAAGCATCCAAGAATGGTTTAGATTATTTTAAATGTCTTCACTGAATACAAGATTACAGGGAAATTCCAGTGCACATTTTCCTAACAATCACAACTGTTTTTATTGTTAATATTTTTGATATTCTTAAAAATTGGAAGAAAATTGTGCAAAAGAATTCTGTGTCCTTATCATTATAGTCTGCAGATAGACATCCTCTTGTATATAGATTTTAATATTCTAGTATTTTATATTATTTTAGATTGATTAAATATTTAAAAGGAGCAATAAGTTATAAAAAGAAACCTTATATACTATATGTTAAAAAACTTTCTTTGTAATATTATAAACTATATATCAATATATAAAATGATATATAATACTATAGCATATATGTATTATATATAAGTATATTATAATAAGTGTGTCTGTGTTTGTCTTAATAGAAATGGATATTTATGTTATGAAAATCTGTGACTGTTGCAGGTGAATATGCCATAATGGGTATAATTTTGAAAGGATAATGAATAAAATTGAAAGGGAAAGAAATGTAGAAAAATAGATGTAGGCATATGAGAAAGCCGTTGTTGGTTTTGAAAGGTTTCCCTAGTAATATCATTGGAAGATGTTCAGAGTCCGGAGGAACAGAACAGTCCCTGAAGTCACTGAAGAGAGTCAAGGACTCAGCACTTTCCTTCCCATATGCTGAGGAACTTCTCCTTGGTTCATTGATGCCACACCTCAGCTCATTTGGGGAAAAGGTTGGTCACTATCTTAAAACTACTATTTGCTTAATTTCTTACTTAATCCCTGTTTTGTTTTCTTTTGACCTAAAATCTAAATATCATGGGCTCCAACATGGTAATTTCACATTAATTCTTACTATTTGAATAAAACTATCCCATGGTAGCTTCCTTCATTTTTATGCTTCCTGCCATAAAAATCCATCACACATAGCAATGAACATTTGAAAATAAACATATGTGGACAAAAGGCTATACTGCATGATACACTACAGCTTCTGTGACAAGATTTTTTTGTTTGTTTTATTTTACTGAAGGGAGGAGAGGGATTTTGGTGCATGGCGTGTAAATCATAGACATTCAAAAAAAGTAAAAAAGAAAAGAAAAGAAATAACAAAAGTGAATATGAATTACTGTCAGGAATGTAAATTAGTCAAAAAAGAAAAAGAAAAAGAAAATTCATCACACACCTATAAAAGCCCTTTCTACGGAGTCTGGATAGTTCCAGCTTAAATCTATTCTCGAGGTTTAATTATTAGGTTCTCTTTTTTCATTCTTAAAATAAACGTTAATGATGAGTATCTATGTAGTTACCCAAACAGAGTAAAAAATTAAAGATTTAAAAATGAGCATATCATTTGGATAGTATTTAATTTATCCTATGACAGTTACTTATTTGTCACTGTATAAACTGTTTTACTAAGCAATTTAAGGGATGACATATTTTGGCTAAGAGTTTCAGTTGTATCAATGCATCATCTTATGTTTCCATGGAGGATGTGTGGTGAAAGGCAGCTTATGGTAGGGCAGAGAGGCTTACTTCACACTGGACAAGGGAGGATGTAGATAAAAAAAAAAATCAGGATAATGATATTCTCTCCAGAGGCTCACCCAAGTGACCCACATTCTTTACCAGTCTCTGACTCCTCACAGTCAAATCAGATATGAATCCATCGACGTATTTATCCGTGATCAAGTAATCCTTAAAAACATCATCATCTATCAACAAAGACATTGACACATGTGCTTTTTACAGGATACTTCATTTCAGGACAACACAAAGCATGCTGTTACATGTGGAAAAATGTGGTCTGGGAAATAGATCAGTGAGAAATAACGTTTAAACTCTTCCAGTGATGCTAAACTATAAACTATGATGAAATTCTGAATTATAAAACTGTTACTATGTAAAATTAAGATGAGCCCGGAAAAAAATAATGAGCCAACTAGAGTCTTGGACATTATTTATTGTATAACTGAAATGGCATGTTTTGATTTCTAGCTGTATTCTTCAGACCTATGAGTTCACCTTTTGTTAGATGTGTCACTAGTATGAAAAACACCTTTTAAAATTTATGAGTAACGTTGTATAGACTTCTATAGACATGCTTGAAAAGAGAGCTAGGAGAATGACTGTAAGTGAAGCTTGCCAAGAGAATATTATACTGTCATAATTTAAAAAGGCAGTATCCTTAAAAAAGCTCATCGGTTAATTATTTTGTGAGCCACTAAAAGGTATGGATTGTAAATTTTGAATGTATGTCAAATTACAACTTAAAATTTATGAATTAGTAATTTTTATTTCCTGAAATTAAAATTTAACCCCTCATTGGGAAAATGGTTCACATCAGTTTCTTGAATATACAAAAATGTTGAATGTTGATAGTCAGGTAATAGGACTGACAGCTATTTTAAGTCAAAACAAGTACTTCAATCCTTTGTCTAGTGCAGAATTCATTTACTATTGTCCCAACAAATTTCAATGAAACTAGGTCTGCTGTAACTGTTAAATTGTAGAAGAAATTAGGAAATGTTGAAATGGTCTCATCACGCAAGTGTGCATAACATCATTTAGTGAATTAACAGAGTCCCCCAAACCTTGCTCAGAAGTGTCTTTTTCTATCTTCATTTTATCACTGTGTGGCTCATTTGAAACAGCTAGCATTCTGAAGCAGCTTCTTATTCTGGCTAAAGAAACTATTCAGCACACCTCGTTAACTAGCAATTTCACCTGAGAACCGTCCCCGGAGTTTGATTCCTCCTGGTTTGTTCTTTTAAATAAAATGAAGGCAAAAACAAGTTATAAACATATTTAGTGTCAGTGGTTTCCGGATGAGTCAGTCAACTGATATTAACTCAATGTCTGTTTAGTGACAATGGATGTTTTGTGCATATCATGAAAAACTGTTTAGGGTAGCTGCAAATTTTCTAAACAGTGGTACTTTGGATGTTCAATATTCTATCTTTGGTGTTAATTTCTTGCTAGTTCCCCTGGAGTTTCATAAGGTGAAGATGGTCAAGTAATTTGGGCTCTAGACCCTGCTGTGTAATTGGCTCTCTCTGCTTCAGTAAACATCAAGACAATGCTGATTCCTCCTAACAGAAATGCTCATTACAGATGGCTGGAATAAGGGCTGTTCTCTCTCTGTCGTTCTCTCTCTCTCTCTCTGTCTTTCTCTCTGTCTTTCTCTCTGTCTTTCTCTCTGTCTCTGTCTCTCTCTGTCTCTGTCTCTCACTCTCTCTCTCTCTCTCTCTCTCTCTCTCTCTCTATCTATCTATCTATCTATCTCTCTCTCTCTCTCCCCTTCTCTGTATTTGCCTTTGTCTATTTCTTTCTGTGTGTTTCTTTGTTTGTCTTATTCTCTTTCTCATCTTATGAACACAGGCATCCACTATTTTTCTTCAACTTGAGTCTCCCAATTGTATTGAATATTGTTTTGCACTTTCCTGGAACTTTTCTCTGTAATTCTAATATGCATGTAGATCTCTTTAGTGAAGCATGCCCTCTTTGAAGACAACTCAAGCCTATCTTCCTCATTATAATTTCTTTCCAGATGTTTTTGCTGAATATTACGATTATTTTTAATATTCTGCCTGTAAAACATAGTGTTACCACCATGGAGACAGAAAAAAAACAACAGGTCAGTGAACTATTGGTTCAGTTGTGTGTAGTAGTATATATACTGAGATGTTGCTAGCCTTGTGCCAACAAGAGAGTGATTGCAGGATTCTCTGCACAGGTGAATCCTTTAGCACTACACTATTGCTTTACACAGGTGTTTACTATACCAGCCCAGAGACTAGTTTGAAGCAAAAGCTTACTATTGCAAGGAAGAAGTCTCATATTCACCTCTGCCCTCATCCTTCTATGCTTGTTCCATTAGATAAATCTTGCAGTAAATATCTGAGGCATTGCTTACGTTGACCTTTATAGCACATAGCTCTTTTTAAATTTAATATTTTCAATACACTTTTTTTTTATCTTTTGTTTTTTTTTTTATTAATTTATTCTTGTTACATCTCAATGTTTATCCCATCCCTTGTATCCTCCCATTCCCCCCCCCATTTTCCCATTATTCCCCTCCCCTATGACTGTTCTTGAGGGGGATTACGTCCCCCTATATATTCTTATAGGGTATCAAGTCTCTTCTTGGCTACTTGCTGTCCTTCCTCTGAGTGCCACCAGGTCTCCCCCTCCAGGGGACATGGTCAAATGTGAGGCACCAGAGTATGTGAGAAAGTCGTATCACACTCTCCACTCAACTGTGGAGAATATTCTGACCATTGGCTAGATCTGGGAAGGGGTTTAAAGTTTACCTCCTGTATTGTCCTTGGCTGATGCCTTAGTTTGAGCGGGACCCCTGGGCCCAAATCTGCCTATCATATTGTTCTACTTGTAGATTTCTAGGACCCTCTGGATCCTTTTATTTTGCTGTTCTCCCATGCGTCTCTCATTTAGAGTCCCAATAGGATGCCTTCCCCTCTGTCCCAGTTTCCTGGTAAGTGAAGGCTTTCGTGGGACATGCCCCTTGGGCTAGTATGGAGATATAAGTGAGTATATACCATTTGATTCTTTCTGCTTCTGGGTTAACTCACTCATTATGATCATTTCTAGCTCAATCCATTTATCCACAAATTTCGGGAATTCCTTGTTTTTAATAGCTGAGTAGTATTCCATAGTGTATATGTACCACAGTTTCTTTATCCACTCTTCTACTGAGGGACACTTAGGCTGTTTCCATGTTCTGGCTATTATGAATAAGGCTGCTATGAACATGGTTGAGCAAATTTTCTTGTTGTGTGCTGGAGCATCTTCTGGGTATATTCCAAGGAGTGGAATAGCTGGGTCTTGAGGAAGCCCTATTCCCAGTTTTCTGAGATAGCACCAGATAGATTTCCAAAGTGGCTGTACTAGTTTGCATTCCCACCAGCAGTGAAGGAGTGTTCCTCTCTCCCCACATCCTCGCCAGCATGTGGTGTCGCTTGAATTTTTGATCTTAGCCATTCTGATGGGTGTAAGTTGGAATCTCAGAGTTGTTTTGATTTGCATTTCCCTGATGACTAAGGAGGCTTGGTGACGTGCTCGATTCAATACACTTTTTAAAATAAGGAAGTCATGTAAAATATCCCAGCCTTCTAATCTTACAAGTGTTTATTACTGAAAGAAACATTTACACACTGATAAAAAGATAACATATTTGTCTATTATAGTGTACAATTACAATTCAATCAGGTTTATCATATTTTATGTATTGATTTCTTTCCTTCATGCTCAGTCTTCACTAAATCTGACCATAATGCTTATCCTGGTTTTAAGTGTGGTTTTGATTAATGAACATTGTGATAGAATTTAATCACATTACCACTTAAATAAAGCTACAAACATTAATACATACACTAGATAAGACATATGTATTAAATATATATTAATGTATAAAAATAGTCCCTTGAATTATTCATTATAACACTATAAAAGATGTTTTTCTCTTTGTCATAAATATTTTTATTTAATATTTCATATATTTAAATGTTTGAAAATATATGATAATTATTGTGCCTATGGTTTTTTTGTGTGTGTGTTTGTGTGAGTGACTGAGTGTATGTGTATGTGTGTGTCTCTCTGTCTGTATGTATGTGTGTGTGTGACAGATATAGGCTTTTCTTCAATATTGAAGGGTATGCTGGATGAACTAACACTTCCTGACTTCTTTCTACAGATAAGATTCACTTTCATACATAGTGAAGAGAAATATATGGATATTCTGGTCTTTATGATTGCTTTTGTCTTTTATGTTTTCCTATAACTAAACAAAATAGAAAGGATAATTGACTGATAATGTATTTTCATTTTTTATATCTATGGAGACAGCAATGTCCAACATTAAGTCCTTTTACATCTGGTAAAGGCTGTCAAGCTGCTTCATTCCTTGATGGAAAAATGAAAGAGCAGAAAATGTGCAAGAGGAAGGAGCAATGCATTCTTTCTTTTATTGTCATCCATGTAGTTACAAATCTCCTATGTTGATGACAGTAGTTCAATGCCAGGACCATTATCCTCATAGCCTAGAGAAGATTTCCACTATTATCATAGTTAGACTGTGACTTTCTTATACATCCCCACAATAGCCACTCTAATGCATGGGTCAGAACTGCTTGTTTGAAAGCCAGCATTCTCAGACAGTATTTGACTCTTGGCAACACTTATTTCATGATTTAGACTAGAGATTAGATCCAGTCTTGCTTTCAGCTTATTTCTGGACAGGTGATGTGAAGAAATATGGCATCCAGCTATTTTGTAACCTGAGGCATCAAATATCAGTAAGGGTAAGTGATTTTTTTTAAGTGAAAATATCTCCTTTGAACTCATCCTGGGATTGTCTCACAGACTGACGTATCCAGTAAGCCAGTAATATTTTACTATTTTCCACTCTCTAATGACTATATATTTCTCTGTGATGTCATCAAATATGTTCACCTCTTACTAAAACACTATATTCTGAGAGATACCTCGATCGTATTGCATGACTAACATGCATTTATATAATTCAAATTAAATGAGAATTGGGGGGATTATATAGTAAATATATATATTGCTTTTAATGTTGCACTAAAAGTGACAAGTGAATATTTCTAATGGCTTATGCCTAGCAGGTGAGACACTCTGAAGCTCGTGCTTATGAGATGTAGGTATTGAGTTCATTCTAAACTAGAAATGCTTTCCTTGAGTGCACCAAATCTCTGCATCATCTAATATTTTGATTTTTCTTCTTAATGTCAAAATAAGATAATTTATATGAATGTATGCCATTTCTTCCCTCGTGTGTTATTGGATATGGCGCTAAGAGTTTGCTACTAACCTCTGACAGAAGTCATTCTTTCATAAAGACATACAGACCCTTGCAATATTTAGCTGATGACTATCTACAGAACTAAAAGATATTTGTCCAGTGATAACTTTTTAAAATCTTTCATGTACACTTCTTCCTTTTCACTCCCATGGCTGAGCTGTCAGCCAAGAAAGATTGAAAAAGTCGGTCAGGTTGCTAGAGATTCAGAACATATAGGATCTAGCTGATTAAGTGAACTTTCTCACAGGCTTCACCTTCCAGTCAGAATGAAACTTAAAGGTGGCTCCCTTCTTGGCTCTCTCAAATTCATCACAAAACCAAAGAGTCTCCAACCACTTTATAGAGACTTACTATATATTAACCATTTCATGCCAAGAGGTTCTCACTTGGTACATGTGTTGCATATCAGTTTCTACATCAGGACAAAATACTTTAATTGCTAGCTCTTAGAAGGATCAGTCAAGGAAAATCTTCATTATTTTGATCTACCTTGACTGATAACATGGAATTCATTCCCTTGTGACTGTATGTACAGACTGTCTGCCCATCTGTATGTAATTCAGTGTTGGAGATTTACTGAGGGTCTTTACACGCCAGGATATTGCCCCCTGAAGTCAAGAATTATCTACAAATTAGTGGAACATGTGTCATGTAGTTCTGTCTCTTCATTTATGACCAACATCTCTATCTACCACCTCTCCCATGCTTTCCTCAGATCACTAACTCACATCTCAAGTCATTATTCGCCACTGCTCCCAAGTCTCCCCTGAACCTCCTCTTACTCAGATTTTTCTGGTTATTTCTAAGGTACTGGGTCCAAAGCCATGGGACAATTCTTGATTTCTTTCCTTCTGAAATAGCCCACATTCAATTTACAATCAAATCTGGCCTGTCAGATCTTGTCACACAGAACTGCTGCCTCTAACATCCTGGTATGGTTTTCAAGTCGGAAATAGTACAGCACCTGGAAAACACATTTCTTCTGTTGCCTTTTCTTTAAAAAACCTCAAAATAACCTTACTAAATGTATTTCAGAATATGTCATCAAAACTACAAACAAATATGAACATTGTACCCTTTTCTCTTATCTTTCTACCAACAGTTTTCCATGTCAGTCAGAGTGGTAACTGTTTTATGCTTTTAACACACCAGGGCATCTGTCACAGACTTTTGTAGTTGCTGTTTCCTTAGTAAGAAAAATGTTTTCTGTGTATCTTCTTTACTTACTTCCCGTGGTGATTTGAGAAAAAAACATCCTCAATAGTCTCAGGCATTTCTGAGTGCAGTCACCCACTGGAGGAGCTGTTTGGTGAGGTTTAGGTGGCATACCATTGCTGGAGAAAATACATCATGCTTTTGAAATTAAAAAGCTTCCATACTTCTGTCTTTCTTTCTCTGTTCCATGCTTATGGTTTAAGATATAAATTTCCATCTTTCTCTTCCTGACACCATGTTTGCTGCATCAGTCCTGCCATTATGAATGCTAACCATTTGTAACCGTAAACCAAAATAAACCATTTTCTCTATATATTTCTTGGTCATGGTGTTTAATCAGAGTCAGAAAAATAACTAATACATCTTTTATTTAATTCACATCATTATTCATCTCTCCTCTGTTAATGAAGCAGTTTCCCTTTAATAGTATTGCCTGTCTTCTTCACTTTAATAGTATTGCCTGTCTTCTTCATTTCTCTTGTTTACTCAAACACAATACATCGTTTTATATTTTACAGATCATATTCTTAGTAATTTTTTCCTCATTACTACTTTACAGTACGATGGATTTGTCGCAATCTTGATCCATTGCTACTAAAGTGTTTAGGACATTCAATAAACATCAGTTGAAAAATTAAATATTATTAAGTTTTTATATTTAGAATTTTAATAAGTTAATGTATTCATTGAAGAATAATTTAGTATTTATTTTATGATCCAGGAATGTAATATGCATACTTAACTAATTGATTTATCTTTTCTACTTGCATAATGGGTTTATTAATCCATGTAATTAAATTCACAGGTTTGATAATTATCATAGCATATATCATTTGTCAAGTCAAGAGTATGATAGAGTTACTGTGTTATGGATAAGCTGACAGAGTCCCTGTGTATAATTTTGTCTTAATTTCCCCACAATTTAAAATACCTTCTTAAGAGCAAAAACTACCAATGAACAAATGTTATCAGAGTTCCTGACCTGGGTAACTCTAACTTTCTTCTGATAGTCTGATAAATGGCCATCATAGGCTGACTTAAGAGTCTGAACAAGAAAATGCCAACAGAGAGGCTCTATAAAGTATGAGAGGAGTGAGTGACTCTAGTGTCAGGACCAAGCATGCACTGGAATTCAGTAAGCAAAGTACTGAGTGTATGATAGCAAGTTCGCCAGAGTGGATTATAAGCTTTACACAGGCAGCAGAGATTGCAGTGCCCAGGTTCACAAGAACAAAACAAAATAAAACAAAAAAAAACCCCGACCCAAACCAAACAAAAACAAAAACAAGTATCTTTCTGAGTGGAGAGGAGAGGATGATGGCAATATGTTTTGTTTTGTTTTTTTTTTGATGGTGGTTTTGGTTTGGTTTGTCTGTGGATGACTTTTTTGAATGCTGTGAAAAATGGAACATCCTGATGGTGTGATGTAGGGTGATTACAATGAAATGTAGTTTAATGAGAAACAAAGTAAAATCAGATCAAGTCAGAGAGAAAATGCATAGACTTTTAAGAAATAACAGCTATAAGTGAAGTAGAATAAACAGACCTTTTGATATTTTAGTATAAATATTAATGCATTAATTATTATGCACTTACAAATATATCACATTTCTTTGTTTTCAGATGAATGTCATAGAGAAGCACACCTTTACTTCTCTGTGTATAATGCTGTGCCTGCTAATGCTATAAAAATGACCCATCATTAGTGAGTATTCTTTTTACCAGGGGAAAATATTACAATTAATTTCCGAAGCCTTGATAGCCTATTTGGATTTATAATATCAATATTTTTGTAATAAAATACTATGATGTTCCAAAGAAATGATTTTCTTAATTGAGGAAAATTACGTTTGATTGTAATAGGTTATGCACAAAAAAGTCTCTGGTAAAGAGTCATTTAATGTACATTTTAATACATCAGGCTGCTTTCATCCAATGTGATCAAATTTTCTGCCTTGAGAAAACCAGATTGAATGTATTAGTACTTGGACTGTTCAATATATCAGTTAATATTGGTCACTAACATTTATCGATTTTTTGCAAAAGTCATGCTAGCAAAGCCTTATTCCTGTGCTACTAAGATCAGGTTTATCCTGAATTAATGCTTTAGTTTGATCATTTAAGTATCTCCCGAGTTCAAGTTTTACATTTTAATTTATTCTTATGCCTGTGACAGTTCAACTAAATCTTTGAGATTTTGCTCACCACAGTGATTTAGCCTTGATTTTAATAAGCTTGGGCAGTTGGCATCTTTAAATAATCCAAGAAAAGAAGTATTTTTGAAGACTTTTGTACATAACCACACATGATTATAAATGTTATGAACAATGGGATGTGATTGTTCTTTAGGGAAGACAGTTTCCGTTTATATATTACAAAACATCTATTCTTCCCCAATGAGAAACTTCACAATGGATTTGAAACGTTTTTTAAATAGCCATGGCAGTGGTGGCGGAGGGGGGTTTACAAAATGAGTCTATCAAATTAAAATATGAGAAAATTTTTCTATTTTTATGTTGTTTCTAGAGTTTGTTATGAGAACAGATGGTATTGAAATGTTATAAAGGATAATATTTTTTAAAAAACCTTTAGAAATAATGTCATTTCTCAAAACCTAATTTCCTTCCGAATCATCTTTAAACCTATATTTCACTTTTGAATACATAATGGCATGAGTTAATATCAGGTGGTCATAGAAAATTTCTACATTACTTTTGTTTTTTAAGCATAAGAAATCAAGACTTTCAATAAAAACATTTTTCCAAGCCATCTTTAAGTTGCCTGATTATCAAGTACAGCCCTTTGTCATCCTCTTACTTTGACATCCACCTGCTAGTTCTCACCTCCACAGTTCCCTGGAATTTCTCTAAATTTGTTTAAGAAGTCCCTCTACTTCTTAGAAGTCATTTCACTTGATAAAATTCTGTGTAGATATGATCCAGGAACAGTTCATCTCTGCGTATTGCGTATTGTGTAGACAGATAATAACTAGCTAACACTGAGCATTCAGATGCTGAGAGTCTGTTTCCCAAAGTTCCTGTATAGCTGGGGCTGCTGAGTGGCACAGGTGGGAAGTTACTACCATAATATTGTTAAAACATTCATATTCTACAAATACAGAGATAATAAAACAGTACTCTAGAAAGGAGTTGTGAATTAAGTTAAAATAAATTTATTTGTTCTTTTTGTGTTTTTGAATTCATTTATCTAGAGGGTATTAAATGATATCATGATTATTTAGCATTGCTGGCTGTGATTTCTTTCTTATTTCATTTATTTTATTTAGAAGAAAAACAAAGAAAATATAGTAAACTGTCTTTATAAACTAAAAAAGAAGCAAACCCATGATCAAAAATATCTAGGCCAAGGAGATTTGAAAAATAATTTAACATAGGAGTATAGAATTTATCTATGATAGTAGCAGTTACATTGATAAGGATATTGGGGGTATTTAATTCCTTCATTCTGTGACAACAGAACTGAATGAAAACACTAAATTATATAAGCAGAACATGAGTGCAACAGCAGACTATATTCAGAGAAGCAGGCAGACTTAATAGCAAAAAGAGCACTTTAATATTTAGAAAATTAGATGGTGAGAAATGTGTTCACCAGATTAGGTGTGAACATCTAAGCTGTATAATTGTTTTAAGTGTATTGGAAAGCCTTTGGGGACCCTTCATAGCCTAGCAGGGGAAACTGTGGCCCAGGTCAGTAGTTACTTATCACAAAGTACTTTAAATAGTTTCTTTCTTATCTACTCAGCGTTCAAAATGTGCCAGGCACTGTTCCTACAATCTCACCACTGTTCTTAATTTACAGGGATGCTCTTAGGTGGTCAGAGTCTGTTGCTCTCACTTTTATCTGTAGTAAACAATTCCTGACCTTGATTCGGAAGATGTTTCAGGACTACTGGAATGATACAGCAAGGTTCTAATTCCTCTATACAGTTCCACAGTGTGGATTGGTCACCAGCTCTGCAGATGTATTTTCTTTTCTGTTGAAGTTAACAAGTTTTCAAAGAAACAGGTTCTGACAGACACCTTTGCAAATCTTTATATGTTACTTAAACTCAATTTCCTGCTTCTTTGACCAAAGTGAGGAAACAAAACGGTACAGCTTAAAGTTAATTTGCATATTCAGTAATGTAGACATACCATTGCTGGCTCTAGGCCTCACCAAGCCTGTATCCATTTAGGACTTGCTCAGACAGCTGCTTCCAGAAACCTTTAGCGAAAAAAATGCATCCATTACAGTAAAAGTAGTAATTTAATTCCAAACTTAAAGGAGACTGGAGATGAATAAATAAAATTATCATATTCATGTAAGTATCTTGAATTTCATGCGTTTCCTTACCACTTGCTTGTGTGTTAAAACACTTCACTATTAAACATTGTATATGAGTGTTTTTAAATTGTATATTGTTCAGAAGTATAAACAAGTAAAACTTAAACACCAACAACCACAGCATCCAATAGAAGGCTAGACAACAGTTTGAAAGTACACATGTACATGAGTCCAAGCCTTGGACATTGTCCTGTATTTTCTGCCATTGCAGATTTCCCTTTCATTCTGAGAATTTTCACTTCTCATACAATTTTTAAGATTGACTTCAATTTCAATATATTTAAATAAATTATTTTGTTCATGTTTTTGAGATTATAATAGCATAGTGCTATCATCAGGAGGTAAAGTGAATAAAAGAAAGATACATAGAGAGGGAGAGAGATGATAAAGAAAAACAAAAAGAAGGAAAATAGTGAGTTGAAGCTACTTCCACTTCAGGTTACTGTTGAAGGCAGGCTGCCAATTCTTATGAATTTGTTGGTTGTTTTTCTGGTTAAATGGATTCTTATTAATTTCATTTTTCTTCTTTATTAGTATTTGGGGTTTTATGACTTACTTCTTTTGAACATATTATGTTCCTTTCTATTTTCATGTCCTTTTCCTAACAAGAAATATATTCTTGTACTTTTATGAATACACTCACTTTCATCTTCTTTGTACCAGGAGAATGTACTGTTTTTGCAGTGTTAGCTTCATCGTCGTACACTGCCTAAAATGTGCTTATTTTCCCTCAGATAAAAGATAATTTTCTTTTATATTTACATATGTGTGTGTGTGTGTGTTGCATACATATAATTGTGTTATTGTCTCAACTTTATTCTCAAACCCTATACATGTTCTTCTGCTTCTTTTATTTAGATTATTTAGGAGCTCTTTAGATGCAGACTTTCTGCCCATATGGAGAAATATTTACTCAAAGGTGTCAGTGATATTCTTTCTTAGGTTACTTTATAGGGCCCAACAGCTTGTGTTTGCCATTGTTATAGGGTGTTTTGTTGTTGCTTTGTTTTCTTCCAGACATGAGGTTGGGGTTGTTTTGAATTTTGTCCATTTTTACCTCTAAGTACTCATGCTCCTCATAGGACCACCCAAAATTTAGCTCCATCGTCTTGTGAGTCCCTGTACTATTGTGTCTCAGGCAGAGTGAGAAAGAATCCTTCTCAAGCCACTAACTCCAGGGCACTCCTTCAGACCCACTTCTTCTAACTCCCAGACCACACTCTTCTGTATCCACACCTGAATGTCTCCAGCCATATCTTGAACCACTTAGTGTCCAGCCTTTATTTGTGTTTCCATGGTCCTTTCAATCTCTCTTTCTAGTTCTTGCGGTGAGTGTGTGCACTCCTCTGGCATTTATTTTTGACCCATTCTGGTGCCAGCAGCATAACATTACTAGAAACCAATTGTTGGCTATTTCTCATCGCTGTCCCACGATGGATTATATAGATCTTATCGTTTATATCTTTTCCCTTCAGTCTATCATCTCCTTTTGTCCTTATCTTTTAATCTATAATTGGGTATATCCCAGCAGCACACAGAGAAAGCGGAAGCCACCTATCTGGATGAGACCTGATAGTCTGTGGTCACATGGTGCCAGAGAAGATCCCCTTCTCTCCGAGGTCTGGGGGAGGGGAATAGGGCAAAAGAACAATGTAGGGTGTGGACGGGACAATACAAATGAGGGGATTACAGTTGGGATGTAATCTGAATACATTTTAGTAAATTAAAAAAAGAGAGAGAGAAAAAACATCTAATTGTCATCCTTCCCAGAAATGTTATTAATAATTGTAGCATTTTAAAATTTTTTCCATTGAGCTTTGATTATTAAGTAAAGATCATTGATATTACTAATGCTGCTATCATTATTGTAAATAAAGCATGCAGCATTAGTCTGTTTATGTTTGTGTAAAATTTTATTTTCATATCAAAAGTATATCACATGATGTTCTACATTGTTTTGTATATGGACAGTATTGGTTCTTATACTTACAAACCCATTGTAAAAGATTAAGTTTAACTAATTACTCAGATACTTAAAATATGTCACTGAGTACTCCATTCTTATTATAGAAAAAAGAATGACATATTTTACCATGCATCCCTCCTGAAAGAAACTTAAATTTATAAATAACTTGTTGTCTTTATCTCCAAATCTCCTTTTGTAATATACTTTACTGTTTGGCATTTTAATGCTACAAGTTGGTAGTTGGCCTTGTACTTTCATGCTTATATTTATTCTTTTTTATGAGAAGCTCATAGAAATTATTTTAAACCAATCTAGTGCAATTCTTACACAAAAGTGTATCTAAGACATGGTACTTCTTAATACTGGTGAGTTTTCTGTGAATTGATTTTGCACATACACTCAAAAGTTCAGCATAGGCAACTTCAAAGTTAGCACAAAAATTCTATTGTATAGTCTTTCTTGACTTTATTCTGTCTGTCTACATTGTCTCATCTTAAATAGTATACCACCTTTTCTCTCTGGTTTCTGACACAATTTGATGAAACTTATGCTTTGTTTTACTAGTTTCTTTGTACTTAATGCATAATCTGATAGTCTCATATTTAGTTAAATAGCTACACTTATCTCTTCCCAATCCAAATCCATTAGGCATAGTCTCAACTGTAAGAATTGTAGTTTCTTAAGTGAGCATTGCTTAAATTGTTCTTCAGAGTGAAGTACTATTACAGTATGTGAATTACTATATTAAAAGCTCTCTTTGCTTTTTACTGTATATAATATAGTATATATATTTAGTATATAGTATAATACATAATTTACCCTATTAGTATATATGCTAATATACTAATGAGTAAATTTTTCTTTTTATTAATTTTCATTTAATTGTCTATTTCTAATATTCATTTTATGATGAAATACTTTCCTATCTTTCAAAACCAGAAAAAAAAAGGCACAACAGCAACAACAACAACCACAAAAAACAAATACATTTTCGATATCTATTTGTCTAGATTAAATTCCATTGGCATGAGGAGAAAACTGAGAAATTTTATATCCCTTGTAATCTAAAGAGAGGCATCCCTCTCTTTCACTGTGATCCTAGATCTCACTATATTGGACATGATTTATGTGCTTTGTAGGTGACACCTCTGGTCTTTATCAATTTACATAGCCTCAGAAAGCAACTTTCATAGTAACTTTGCTTTCTTCCTGCTTCATCATCCTCCGTATCTTGTAAGTCAGGAATGATTCTTTCTTCCTATAAAGGATCACAGCCTCTTGTCCATGGTTATTTAACTTGTGTCACTGATGAGTCTGGATGTCTCAACAATTCCATTTGTCTCTAACATATTTATTTTCATCATTTCTATGAGGTCTATTTTTATCAGTTTGGAATGCAACTGTTATATATCATCTAAATTTTATAGTATTGCCATCTCAGGAGAAAAACAATTACTTGAAGTTATTAATTATTGAAATATAATTTCTCACATCTCAGAACCCAGAGCAAACAGAAGCTTGTATTATGAATTCTAGAATGTATCTTAAAGCACCTCAAATCATCTTACAGAATTACGTTCTCTAAAATATACATATGAGTCCTGCAAAAGCAGCCACATAGAGAAGACATTCTAAGACATCTTAAGTTATAAAGGGAATAAGTACAACAGACTTTTAAATAAAGGCAGCATGTTTTATGAGACCAGCTTACTGAGAGAAGACAGGGAGATATTTTAAAATATTTTTATTTAAATAATTTATCCAGATTACATCTAAATTGTTATCTCCTCACTCCTATCTTCCTGTTTCCCCTCCCTACCTCCCCTAGACCTCTGAAAGAAGGGGACCTCCTCCCCCACCACATGATCACAGCCTGTCATGTGTCATCCAGGTAGCCCGCTTATTCTTCCTCTGAGTGCCACCAGGACTACCCACCAAGGGGAAGTGGTCAAATAGTGGGTACCAGAGTTCATGTCAGAATCAGTCCTCACTTTACACACAACTGTGGAGAATGCACTGTCCATTGGATAGATAGGAATAGGGGAACTAGGTTACTGCATGTCTTGTCCTTGGTGGATACAGAAGTTTGTGCACACCCTCTGGGTCCAGATCCACCAGCCTTTATAGTCTTCTTGTAGGGTTCCAGGACCCTCTGGGTCCTTCCATTTCCCCATTCTCCCGCACATCTCTCACCTAAAGTCTCAATAAAAAGTCCCAGCATCTATCCCAATCCCTGGCTAAATGAAGACTCTGAGAGAACATCCCTGTTGGGCTAGTGTCAAATTATAAGTGAGTATATATCAGGTATATATTTCTGGTTGCGGGTTAACTCACTCAGGATGATCATTGCTACTTCCATCCATTTGCCTGAAGATTTCAAGATTTCCTTGTTTTTAATAGATGAGTAGTTCTACAGTGTAAATATGCCACAGCTTTTTTATCCATTCCCCTACTGAAGGATATCTAAGTTGTTTCTAGATTCTGACTGCTATGAATAAGGCCGCTATTAACATACTTGAGCAAATGTCTGTGTAGTGTGGTGGGGCAGCTTGTGGGTATATTCCAAGAACTGGAATAACTGGGTCTTGAGGTAGCCCTACTCCAATTTTCTGAGAAAGCACCAGATTGATTTGCAAATTGGTTGAACCAGTTTGCACTCCCACTGGCAATGAAGAAATGTTCCCCTTTCTCCCCATCTTCACCAGCATGTGGTGTCACTTGAATTTTTTATCTAAGCCATTTTGATGGGTGTAAGATGGAATCTCAGAGACATTTTTATTTGTATTTCTCTGATGACTAAGGACATTGAGCACTTCTTTAAGTGTTTCTCCGCCATTCGATATTCCTCTGTCCAGAATTCTCTGTTTAGTTCTGAGACCCATTTCTTAATTGGGTTATTTGGTATGGTGCTGTTTAATTTCTTGAGCTCTTTATATATTTTGGATATTAGCCCTTTGTCAGATGTAGGGTTGGTAAAGATCTTTTCTCAGTCTGTAGACTGTTGTTTTGTTCTGTTGACAGTGTCTCCTGCCTAAACTGAAGCTTCTCAGCCTCATGAGGTCCCATCAAAGGAAGGGTAAGGAGGCTATCAGGATGAGATCTGATAGGCTGATAGGGTAAAAGAGGGAGGGAGGGGGATAACAATTTAAATGTAATCAGAATAATTTATTTTAAAAAAAAGACAGGGAGAGTGTAAGAAAAACTTAAAGAACAAGATTTTATTTAGCTCATCGGAGTAGCTGTTAATTAGGAGAAAGGATGCAATTTTCTAAAAGGGTCTGGATGCTAGGAGGTAACCAACAGTCTGAGGATCCTCCCACTAGGATTGTTTATTGGCCTTTCCACTGGAGCTTTTTCACATTTTCAGCTAGAACTTTAGGTTTGTAACTATTTTTAGAGCAATTTATTTCACTGAATAAAGACCTATTTGTTAAATCGCTCTTTTTTAGTGTGCTTATGGTAGAAACTAAAATTTCCATAGCTAGAATAAATGGTCTTGTGGACATTGGCTTACATTGCCTATATTTATAAAAGTGCCTCTCTTCTGCAGCTATTCCATGGCAAGAATTTTCTCAAAAAAAAAAAAATGGAATAAGTAGTTGATTTTTGTGAACTTTTGCTAGGAAAGGTTTACTCGCAAGAACACCAATATGGATGGCAGTCTAATTTGGAGACTTTACTAAAAAACATGATATTTTTGTTGTAATGGTAGCTTGTTTCTCTAGCAACTTACTCTCATATTTAAAAGAGAATAGCTTATTAACTAAATATTAAATAATATGGGACTATGCTGAGGAGCTTCACTGAATGACCACGCTTTCTTAATGACTAATTTTCAACTTTAATTAACAGTGTTGAGTTTTCTCCTCTGATTAATGAATTAGGTAATTATATCTTATTTAAAACCTTGTAGTACATACTTTATTTTTGTCACTCATAGATAAAATACGGAATTACTTAGTCTTACTTGAAAAATTTCAATACTCAAATAAAATATGTGTATCTTATTTTGTATTTCTAAGAATGGTATGTCTCATACACAACATTTACTCTTAATACAGCTAATTTAAGTATTCTATATACTTCTGCAATGTGGCATTATGTGTTTATAATAATTTATGTTGAAAATAAAATTATCTGCTTATATAAACACCTGTCACTTTATTTGCTTTTCTGAAAACTATTAAGTACTATTAAATATTAGATTATGTTGTATCTAATACAACATAATATTCAAGCAGTATATTTAAAAACACATTGGTCAATGACTAAAACTGAGATTATATAATAAAACATTATATCATCCTAGTAAATTATTTTATTTCATTTAACTTATTTTTTTACAAGTAAGTTAATTAAAATTTTGAGTGTGTTTAGAGGTTGAGTAACTGTGAAAATTCAAATATAACAGAGTATTAAGTGGGTTTGCTGTTGCTTTCCCATAGAACTAGATGGCGCATTACTTTTTCTTCTCTCTCTCTCTCTCTCTCTCTGTCCCTCTCTCCCTCTTGCTCTTTCCTCTTGCTCCTCCTCTTCCTCTTCCTCCTCCTCTCTATTTCTCCTACCCTTTACCCACTTACTTTTCTCTTTCTTTGGAAAATGAGAAGTACTAAATTCCATGGCTTGGGTAAAACTGTACAACTGTCTTGCATACTCTCAAGATCACATAGAAGTGAAGGGATAAGGACAAGGATAAGTCCAGAACATGCCGATAAAGAAATAAAAATAAGAGACTGCAGCAGTGGTCTAAAAGGTTGAATTCCATCTGAGAAATTGAGAGTTTGGGCTGATTCAACTTAGGAATTAGAAAAGGGTGCTATTAAAGAGAGGAGGAAGTAGAACTCAGATGGTGTTATGTGGGAATAGGAGGTAACAGAATAAGAAGGGTTACATAGGGTGGAGAGTGGGAGGTCAGAGTAGAGGAGGGGGTGTAAGGAGGCATAAATAGAACTAAATGCCTTTGACAAACTCATTGTGAAACCTACTTTTGTTGAACAATCTTAAACTTTTCATGTATTCATATGCTAAAAGAATTTAGATAGAATTACCAGTACCATAGTGTGGGGAAATGACCTTCCTAGAAATCATAGGCTATCATGTAAGAAGCCCTATTTCAGGAAGAAGTTATCTCATTTTTAGTTGTTGGTCAGTGAAGTAATATAGACCCCAAAGTATTACAGGCTATAGCCATTGACCTTGATTACTCTCTAGAATTGGATGGTCAAACCCTATTACTGAAGACATTGCACATTTAAGTCATGGACGTTCCCCATGGTGGAATGTGTTGGTAGGCTATCAGAGGAGAAAATAATCATTATTCCTACACAGATTTGAAACTGATAGCTACAACAACCAGCTGGTAGTATATGTCCCCTGACGATATACAAAAAGAATTCCAGGGAATAACTATCTCTGCTTGGACTATGGACCTATTCCACACAATTGAACTCAAGTCTTTGCACCATTATCAAGGTGAAGAAATGTTGGGGTGTTAGAGCTTAGGTCATATGGGAGAAACTATTAATTTTCTAAATGGACAAGTATGGAACCCAGTCCTAATGACTTACAGTTTTACCCATAGAGTAGCAAATCTTTCTATGCTGACCAGACATATTTCTTTTTAGCAGTAGAGGGCAATTAACACAGAGACCCATAATTCATCTACATGATGAGAATAATATATTGCAGATCTCTCAGTCTTCAGTGGAGCATCTACAGTATAACCCCTTTTTACATACTTCAGGAAACATGGATTAAGAAGGGCTGGAAAGATTGTAAAATGCTGAGGTGGTAGATAACAGCAAGGAAGATACTTGCAAGATACACAAGGCAGGTGCATGCAGGTGTAGGAAGAAATGCAGGCATGACCTGGCAGGAAATACCTGAAGCACTATCTTTCTAAATAAGAACCATATACACCATGCTCCTGAAGTCAGAACCCTAAGTTCTGACATAGTATGACAACTAGTTTCTGGCCTGTGGTTGAGTCTGTATTCTGCATGTTTCCTTTAATGGAAACCTTCCACATGGAGACCATGTTGATATGAGTGTTCACTATTCAAACATGGATAATGGGGCTTACCAATCACAATCCATAGTCAATAGGCTTTCACTGTGTAAGTGAAATAAACTCACATGCAATAAAGAAGACACTGTTCCCTCAAACTATCTCTGGGGTGGTTCATCTCTGCGCCCTTGACTGACCCATGAGCATTTCTTCCTCCTCAGGGGATGCTCCAGAAATGACAGCACACACATAGTAACAGTTATAGTGAACACATGGAGATAGGAGTAGTCAGGAAGTCCTGATCCTAGTTACAGAGCTATTGGCAATTGACAGCTTCTAGGAGGAAAGTCAGTTATTGTCCAGAATATGGGCCCTGGCATACTATACTGCTCTAGCAGATTGTCCCACATCTATTCTCACACTTCCATACTGAGTGGAGTCAGTGGTAAAGAAAAAATAAATACAGTTAGGAGAGAATAACGTTTAGGGTATGATGGAGGAACTGAAGAAAAGGAATGGCACATAGGCTTGATCAAAACATACTGTATGCATATGTCATGTCCATGGCCACATTTGATGCATGCTTCTCTTCAAACATGCTGTGAATTCCTCAAATTATGTAATTTAGTTTAACATCTCATTTCTAAACCTTATTATAGCTGATATTAAGTAGTTATATGTTGGCAATGAACATAACTATTGTCAAATAATCTGCCAAATGCATCAATTCACATTTCAATAATTTTATTTTCATTCTCTTGTATTTGTTATCTATGATTCCTATTTCTAGAATTATCAAAAATTTACTTACATTATTTTTGACAAAGAATTATTGATTAATACTATAGGAGATATCAAATTTGGGGAGAGTGTTAATGAAATCTCCCAAGAACATGAAATGAAGAAAAAGCATCCACTTTGTACTGCCCAGGATCCTGTAACTCACAGCACCCAGTGGTTCTGAAATTTCATTCTGTGTAAATGGTACGTGCCACAACGCCAATGCATTAGCAAAGAACCTCTTCCTTCATTGCTTGGTTCACTCATCAGCTCAGGTTTCCTTCCACAACTATTGGCTGCACTGTTTAGCCATTGGATGCACATATGAAACATTGGGAGATCTAACAAGAACCATTGCCTTTCTGTGAAATAAACAAAACGGAGACTATAGCAGACATTCTGCTGTGTTGGGCCTATCAAAATTCAATCTCCAGCTCTAATAGTTTGTTTGCTAATCCTACTTGCCTGAATTCTTGCAGAGGTCTTTAATCTGTAATGATATTTACATCAATGCCTGCAAGCTAGTGCTATACTTAATGGTGTGTTGTCATTTCCATTACAAACTCCCTATTGCACAAGTAGCAGGAGAAGCAAGAACCTGTGACTTTCTTAGCTGAGGGCACATTTCAATGCTCTTTTAAATGACAGTGCTAGCCAGGCCACTCTCAGCAGCCAGAATTTTCAGGCAATTTAAGAAATAGCATTAAACAGTGATAAATAAATCAAAGCTCTATGTGCTAGCTTTTCAAATATCTATCGATAAAATGTATTCATTATTTTATTCTTACCTAGAAAAAAATTAAAAATAAAAACACTGTTTTCTTCATTATATACCTCAATAAAATGGAGGGCAAATATATAAGCATGAGGAAAGTTTCATGTTGATGGTTTTCTCAAATATTAAAAAAAATTATACAGTATCTGGAAAGCCATGAATGAGAACTATTATGAAGATGTGTTTATGAAAGACAATTTTGCAATGTAAACACTAGAAAGAACTGATAATTACTAGTGGAATGCATAAATATGACTGCTACCCGTTTTCACTGGATAAACTGTACAGCAGAATTCCATTGCCTTGCTTAATGACATGGAATAGGCAATCGGCAATTCTGGTCTCCTCTTGAATAAGCTGCTAGTTTCTGCAGTGTGACAGAGAATGAATCCTCCACATTAGTAAAACTGATACATTCCTCCATGAATGAACAATAGACGAAAGTCTGAAAATACAAGTTTTAATGTAAAGTAAGGAACACAAAGGTCCCTTCTTCACAAATGCTGTAGCTGGTGGCAGGACAGACAGTGGTCAGAGGTCACTTTCCCTTCTCATACAGTTTTGGTTGAGCATAGCTTGCTGGGATTCTTGGTTCTTTCTCTTTTTTGCTAGCCTATCTAGGTTTCAATAAGAAAGCTCAGGGAAGCATCATGGAAGGAAAAGGGTTCACCTTTTCTGAAACCAAACCTCAAAGCTACTGTGAGCAAATAATTTTGAACAACTGCTTCTTTATTCCTTAAAGTCACCGAAAGAAAAAAAAATGTTTGGCCATTTTTCCAATTCATGATAGTTATTGCAAACTGTTCTCTGTGTACAAAGAATGTAACCATTGGCTGCTGTCTGTGATTCAGCCAGAATTTAAATTCCAGCCTTGTGATCGCGTGTACAGCAAAGTCTAAAAACATATTGAGCTGTGCTGTGCTGTTTGTCATCACTATAAATGATTTTACCGTGTGCTGCTGGGTGTTCTTGTGTTCTGGCTTTGTGAATAGTTTCCGATGGAGGCTGGAACATTCTGATGGAAACTGCTATTATCTATTTCAGTTTAATTTAATTTATTTTAACTTCATCTTATTTTTATTTTGCTTCTATTTTATGTAACAATCAGTAGTTCATTAAAGGAAGATTCTATAGTTCTGAGTGAGAAGCTGCAGCATTAAACACAGTGCATCATCCTGTGTTGTGTGAATTGAGTTAGTACTCTTCAAAAAATTTTTGTATAGTCTTTAAAAATTCTTCACAACTACACAATATTTTAGGAATGTAGTGAGTGTCAGGCCAATAACTTTCTAGGGAATAAAAAATTTAAAGTATTTACATATTAAAATAAAGTTTTTAGTAAATCTTTTGTTAAACCTTTTGCAAAAATTTTAGTAATAAGTACATGGAAACTTCAAATACTTGTTTTAAGATTTGTGTGCCGCTTAGTGGTCAATACATATCTTCTGAATCTCTCTTATTACTCTGTTAAAGAAATAATAAATTGGAATCTGTAATGACATAAATCTAATATTTAATGTAATACCTGAAATATATAGGTGAATGCAAATAAAATATTTTATAGGCATTAAATTCACAATCATATAAATTTTCACTGCATGTGCATTACTAAGTACCATCCTGTGGAAGAGGGGTGAGAGGTTTCTGTTTCTGACTTTGTTCAGGACTTTTAGTTTTAATAATTTAGTATTAAAGTAAAGCTTCTTATGGTTATATAAGTAATGAATGTGAAGTCAGAGTTACAGTCTGCACCATTTGTAAACGAATCATCTTATCCATTTGATGTTTCAAAAAGGGAGAAAAAGAAGATACTAATATGTCAGGGCATTTTGACATGAAGTCACAGTTATTATTACAACATCCAGAGTGAGGGGATCACAATTGAGATGTAACATATACAAAGTATAATAAAAGTTTGTATAAGAGGCATAAAAATTCAAATGAAAAAAATAATTACATATTATATATGACATATAATATAAAATAATATGATGTAAATATATTATAATATAATAAATATACTATACTTTAAGATAATGTGTCTTTTTTCTGCATAGAAGAGTTTTTCTCTTTAAAGCTGAGCATTTATGATTACCTACTGAGATTCTCATGATATCAAGGCAATTAATATTCTGACTTGGAATGAAAGGCATGTCATGAATTTTATGACACCTGTCCTCTCTCTAAGATTATATAATATGCAACCAATTAATATAGTAGGAAACCAGTATTTGGCTACTTGAAGTTGTGTAGGAGTATACCTTATTTTTCATCATAAATGGTTCTACATGTAAACCCCATAAACTTATACTTTCAGTAAGGTGTATTTAGATTGAAATCTTTCTTGGTCAACTGTTGCAGACCAGCTGTGTTTCACATTCAAACCTTAATAGTTTTGTATGCTGTATTCCTGATTGCCTTCACTCTGGTGATTTTTACAGTAGTTATATATTTTTCCTTGCTCTACACAGTTGTAGTCTTTCTCAGTTAGGAAAAGAGAATCAAAAGTGGCATATTAGGAGAATTCACAGCAGTGTTTTATATTTATTTATTTTTTAGCTGTTTCTAATAAATTATTTGAGACAAATATTAAATGGACACCATATGGAATGAAGTCTTCGTTAAGAATAAAATGGAAGAACAGAAAGCAAGTCAGATAAGAATAAGAATGCCCATGTCATGGGTAGAAGATAGAAGGTATGGATGGTGTTAGACGCCAAGCTTTTTGCTAGCCATCTGAGAACGCAGGGATAGAGGAGGAATTACTATTTTGTACTTTAAGTTTCAGGTGCCGTGGTCCACAAGTCTCCCTCACAACTGGGACACAGAGAAAATGAATGCGTGTTTGCTCCCTCCATGTGGGAACACCTGAAGAGAAATAGTGTCTCATGTGTGAAATAGCCACAGTTCCACTAAGTAACAAATGGATTTTATAACTGCCATCCTCGTTCCTGAGAGAAAAAGTGATAGTAACAGTAGTACCAGAGACACAGATACTGCTTTCAACTTTTGCCAAAACTTTCACGAAACTTCAGTATCAGGTGGAAGAAAAGTAGTGGGGGGAAAAATGATACGTAGTTAACCGGTTTCTTTGTTTTTATAACTAAGGATCCTACTTCCTGAGAAAATTCAGAGGCAAGAAGAACTGTAAGGGTAAAATAGACTTTAGATGTCAGAAAGAGACTTCACCATCACATGTGGGGACATTCCACCTGAATTGATGAGAGAGGACATCTTTGATATCTTTCCTTTCTTCCTACCTCGGAGTTTATTCTTTTTAATTATCTAGTTGCATAGTTTCACTCACAGTTGCACTTAACTACTGCCTTCTGCCTGGCTAGGCAGGTGTTCACCCCCCTCCCTTATTGCCTCTTGTGTGGCCCTGTGGAACCTACATGTTACGTCAAAGATGAGGAATTAAGTCAGGACAAGGGTATAGGAGAAGCTGAGCTCCCCTACTACCGCCTCCTAACAAACCCTCAAGGAGTATATTTTATCTGTTCATGGAGGAGTTTTATTTTATAAAATGGTATATGTTTGTTTGTGTTAAATTGTAGGCTGAAGGGATAGATGAAAGACTCCCAAACCCACTGGGTACCACTAAGAAATAATGCTGCTCAAAAAATGCAAATATTTTAAGCCACTTACTACTATTACTGGAAAAGTCAAAGGAAAAGCACCTATCTGACTTGGGTAAGTCTGCAACTTGCCCACCTTCAGATCTGCAGGTAGCGAAGTGCAGAGAAAAGGCTAAGAAAAGAGTTTCGTCATGGTAAAATTTCACTGCAATGAAAATGTATTAATACTGGGAAGCTTCTAGGGTACAGAGTCTCTTTCTGACAGTTAAGCAAGCTGTGGATCAGGAATATGACTGCACCATGCCTACACTCTGCTGGGCACTTCTTTTAGATTTCACACATACATTTAACTATCATGTGTCTCTAAAAATATATTGAAAAGAGACAATACATAAACACCTTAAGTTCACAGCTTAACTGAGGGAGGAAGTAGAACAAGTATATGGAATTTAATTACAAGTTTATTACATTTTCTTGACATTTTGGACCTTTATTGCTAGCACATGGTTGAAAGATGTATAAAGCTATTTGCTGACTGTTTTGTAATGGAGCCACAAGTAAAACTTACATATTATACCCCAAAGCCTGCCCCTCCTAATTCTATTATATTAGGAGTTGGGGATTTAATGAATATGATGAAGGTGAAAGTAGAAAACGCATGCATTGTAAATCATAAATATTTATTAAATAAAACTAAATATCAATTTTTGATGTAAAATACAAAGAGTTATCTTCTGTAACTGAGTGATGATTCACTGTGCTCTCTCTGCCAATGATTTCACTAAGGATCAAGGTCATAGAGACACTCATGTGGCTTTATAGCCTCAAGATATTTCAATTATCGAAAAAACGGTGGTAAGGGGATCCAAGATGGCGGCGAGCAGTGTGGACCGCGTTTGGAGGCTCCAGTGAACAATTCAGGGATTTGCACAGATTTCTGAGCCAGGAACACCGAGGTCCGAACATCACGGCAGCAGGAGTGTTCCACGGTTCGGAGGGAGAAGGGTGCCGAGGACCTGCGTGCCCCTGCACACGGGAGGAGGGTGGATTTTCTCTGATCGGAGCGGCAGCGGCAGAGGCAGCAGGACCAGCGGCACCAGCAGCGGCGGCTGAGGTTTGCAGCTCATAGCCTTCCAGTGGAGGTGATTGGTGTGGTGGCTGGTGGGAGTTGCTGCGGGAGAGGGGACTCAGGGCAGGATTTGGGTCACATGGAGCCTTTGGACCCAGACTGGACTCAGCGGACAGTTCGGCCCCAGAGTCCCAGGTACTGGCCCAGCCCAGCAAGCAATTCTGCCTGAGGCACTAACTCAGCATGGCCACAGCTCCCCTGCTGTGGCCCAGGCTTAGTTGAGCGCGCAGCTCCACACTAGGCAGCACCTCAGCTCAGCGACAGCTCCTCTGCAGTGACACAGTCTGGGCAGAGCACTTGGTTTCACCACAGGCGCTAACTCAGAGCAGCCGCAATTCTCCTGCTGTGGCGCAGGCTTGGTGATGTGCTCAGTTCCATCCTAGTCACCACCTCAGCTCAGCGGCAGCTCCCCTGCGGTGACACAGTCTGGGCGAAGCACTTGTTCCACCACTGGCGCTAACTCAGAGCAGCCGCAGTTCTCCTGCTGTGGTGCAGGCTGGACAGAGCGCTCGGTTCCACCAGCTCTAAGACTCTGGTTGGACACAGTGTGCAGTTTGAATCCAGAATTCCTGGCTGAGATTGGTGGTCAGTTCGGGCCCTGAGTCAATAACTGACCACAGCACGCACTTTGGGCCAAAAGGCCCTAGGGGAGCTTGGTGCGTAGTCCCAGCCCAAAAATTCTGGCTGGACCCTGTGTGCATTTTGGGCCCAAAATCCCTAGCTGATCTTGGCGGACGGTTCAGGCCCTGAGAATCTAGCTGAGTTCAGCCCGTGGTTCGGTCCCAGTGCTCCTGGCTGGACTTGGCAGGGAACACAGAAGGCTGTGGATACCTTGGCCTGACCCAACGCTCATTCAGAGACCCAGAACAATTGCAGGGTCCACAGCAGAGAGGGGCTGAGGATCACGGGCTGTGAGAGAACAGAACAACAGGGCTAACCTCCTAACATCCACACCAGTGAAGCTTTGAGCTCGCAGCCTAGGGAAATCGTGAGAAAACAAGTGAATCTATCGTCAGACACCATCCATTCAACTCTGAAAGCTACCCAACAAAAACAAAGACGGCAAGATGTCTAAAGGACAACGAAAAGCATACGCAAAAAACCCCAAAACAACATGGCGTCTCCAGTTTCCAGCTATCCCAAAGAAAACAACCCAGAGCACTCAAATACAATGGAAATACAAGAAAATGACCTCAAATCCTTAGTAATGAGGATGATAATGGAGGAAACAAATAAAATTCGTAATCAAATGCAGGAAGACGCAGACAAACAGGTGAGAGACATAAAAGAAGCACATAGAGTGGAAATGGAAAAATTGCAGGAAAATGCAAACAACCAGATGAAAGAAATAAATAAAACGGTTCAAGCTCTGAAGACCTATAAAGAGGCAATGGAAGAAACTCAGGAATATACAAAAAATCAGATGAAAGAAATCAAAAAATCAGTTCAAGATCTGAAAATGAAAATGGATTCAATGATAAACGCACAGACAAAAGAAAAACGAGAACGTGAGACCTCAGAGAAGAAGGTGATCAACACAGAGGTGAGCTTTTCTAACAGAATCCAAGAGATGGAAGAACGAATCTCAGGTCTAGAAGATACAATTACAGATATTGAATCAACCATTAAAGAAAATGCCAAATCTGGAAAACTCCTGACACAAAACATCCAAGAAATTACGGACACCATGAAAAGAAGAAATCTGAGGATAATAGGCATTGAAGAAAGAGAAGACATCAGACTCCAGGGCCCAGAAACTATTCTCAACAAAATCATAGAAGAAAATTTCCCCAATCTAAAGAAAGAAATGCTTATAAACATACAAGAGGCCTACAGAACACCAAATAGAATTGACCAGAAAAGAAAAACTGCCCGCCACATTATAATCAAAACACAAAACATGCAGAACAAAGAAAAAATATTAAAAGCTGCAAGGGAAAAGGGCCAAATAACATTTAATGGTAAACCTATCAGAATTACACCCGACTTTTCAGCAGAGACCATAAAAGCCAGAAGGGCCTGGACAGAGATCCTGCAAACCCTAAGAGACCACAGATGCCAGGCCACACTACTTTACCCAGCAAAATTATCAATAACCGTTGATGGAGAAAACAAAATATTCCATGACAAAAACAAATTCAAACAGTATCTATCCACAAACCCAGCTTTACAGAAGGTACTAGAAGGAAAACTCCATCCCAATGGGTCAAGCTACAACCAAAACTACCCAAGAAATAGATAACTATCCCACGGCAAAAACACAACTACACAAACGCTCGACTGGAAACAACATCAAAATTAACACTCTTAACAGTCACTGGTCATTAATATCTCTCAACATCAATGGCCTCAATTCTCCAATAAAAAGACACAGACTAACTGAATGGGTACATAAACAAGATCCAACATTCTTCTGCATCCAAGAAACACATCTCACCCATAATGAAAGGCATTACCTCAGGGTAAAAGGTTGGAAAAAAATATTCCAAGCAAATGGTCACAAGAAGCAAGCAGGCATAGCCATTTTAGTATCGAACAAAATAGACTTTCAACCAAAATTAATCAAAAGGGATGAGGAAGGACACTTCATACACATCAAAGGTAAAGTCAACCAAGATGACATCACAATTCTGAACATCTATGCTCCCAATACAAGGGCACCCACATTTGTAAAAGATCTCCTAAAAAAGCTTAAACCACACATCGATCTCCACACAATAATAGTGGGAGACTTCAACACCCTACTCTCACTGAAGGATAAGTCATTAAAACAGAAACTAAGCTGAGAAATAACATCATTAACCAATGCCATGGGTCAAATGGATCTAACAGATATCTATAGAACCTTTCACCCAAACAAGAAAGAATACACCTTCTCTGCACCCCATGGAACCTTCTCCAAAATTGATCATATCGTAGGTCACAAAGCAAGCCTCAATAGATACAAGAGGATTGAAATAATACCTTGTATCCTATCAGATCACCATGCTCTTAGGCTGCAATTCAACAACAACAGAAAAAGCAAAAAGCCTACACGTACGTGGAAACTAAACAACTGTCTGCTAAATGACATCTGGGTCAGGGAAGAAATAAAGAAAGAAATCAAGGAGTTTCTGAAATTCAATGAAAATGAAGAAACAACATACCCAAATTTGTGGGATACATTGAAAGCAGTGCTAAGAGGAAAATTCATAGCACTAAGTGCCTTTAAAAAGAAATTGGAAACATCGCACATAAGCATCTTAACAACACAACTGGAAGCCCTAGAAAAAAAAGAAGCAGAAACACCCAAGAGGAGTAGACGCCTGGAAATAATCAAACTCAGGGCTGAAATTAACAAATTAGAAACTAAGAAAACAGTCCAAAGAATCAACAAAACCAAAAGCTGGTTCTTTGAGAAAATCAACAAGATAGACAGACCATTAGCCAAACTAACTAAAAGGCAGAGAGACAGTACTGAAATCAACAAAATCAGAAATGAAAAGGGAGACATAACAACAGACACTGAAGAAATTCAAAGAATCATAAGATCCTACTTTGAAGGCATATACGCCACAAAATTTGAAAATCTAAGGGAAATGGACGATTTTCTTGAACAATTTCACTTGCCAAAGTTGAATGAAGAACAGATAAACAAGCTACATAGTCCCATTTCCGCTACAGAAATAGAAGCAATCATCGATGGTCTCCCAACCAAAAAAAGCCCAGGGCCAGATGGTTTCAGTACAGAATTCTACCAGACCTTCAAGGGCGAGCTAATACCGATACTCTTCAAGCTACTCCAAAAGATAGAAATGGATGGAAAATTACCAAATTCATTCTATGAGGCCATAGTCTCATTGATACCTAAACCTCACAAATACTCAACAAAGAAAGAGAATTTCAGACCAATTTCTCTTATGAACATAGATGCAAAAATACTAAATAAAATACTTGCAAAACGAATACAGGAGCACATCAAAGATATCATTCATCATGACCAAGTAGGCTTCATTTCAGGCATGCAGGGATGGTTTAATATACGGAAATCCATCAATGTAATCCACCATATAAACAAACTGAAAATAAAAAACCACATGATCATCTCCTTGGATGCAGAGAAAGCATTTGATAAAATTCAACACCCATTCATGTTTAAAGTTTTAGAGAGATCGGGGATACAAGGCACTTTCCTCAACATAATAAAGGCTATATACAGCAAGCCAATAGCCAAAATCAAAGGAAATGGTGAGATACTCAAGGAAATTCCTCTAAAATCGGGAACAAGGCAAGGCTGCCCACTCTCTCCATATCTCTTCAATATAGTACTCGAAGTTCTAGCCAGAGCAATAAGACAACAAAAGGAGATCAAGGGTATCCAAATGGGAAAGGAGGAAGTCAAATTATCCCTCTTTGCAGATGATATGATAGTGTACATAAGTGACCCTCAAAACTCCACCAGAGAACTCCTAAAGCTGATAAACACCTTCAGCAAATTGGCTGGATACAAAATTAACTCAAAAAAGTCTGTACCCTTCCTATACACAAATGACAAGCTTGCAGAGGAAGAAATTAGGAAAACCACACCCTTCACATTAGCCACAAGCAATATAAAATATCTAGGAGTTACCCTAACTAAGCAAGTGAAGGACTTGTATGAAAAAAATTTCACAACTCTGAAGAAAGAGATTGAAGATGACCTGAGAAGATGGCATGATCTTCCTTGCTCATGGATCGGGGAGAATTAACATAGTAAAAATGGCCATCCTACCAAAAGCAATCTACAGATTCAATGCAATCCCTATCAAAATAACTACACAATTTTTTAAAGACATTGAAAGTTCAATTCTGAACTTCACATGGAAAAACAAAAAACCCAGAATAGCTAAAACAATCTTGTATAATAAAAGGTGCTCCGGAGGAATCTCCATACCTGATCTCAAACTGTACTATAAAGCAATAGTAATTAAAACAGCATGGTACTGGCACAGCAACAGGCTGGTTGATCAGTGGAATCGAATCGAAGACCCAGATATGAATCCACACACATATGGTCACTTGATTTTTGACAAAGAAGCCAAATCCATTCAATGGAAAAAGGATAGCATCTTCAACAAATGGTGCTGGTCTAACTGGAGGTCTATGTGTAAAAAAATGAAACTGGACCCATATTTGTCACCTTGCAGAAAACTCAAATCCAAGTGGATTAAAGACCTCAACATAAAACCAGAGACACTAAGCCACTTAGAGGAAAAAGTGGGAAAGAGCCTGGAACATATTGGCACAGGAGACAACTTCCTGAACAGAACACCAACGGCCCAGGCCTTAATGTCAACCATTAATAAATGGGACCTCATGAGGCTGAGAAGCTTCTGTAAGGCAGGAGACACTGTCAAGAGAACAAAGCGACAGCCTACAGACTGGGAAAAAATCTTCACCAACCCTATATCTGACAAAGGTCTAATATCCAAAATATATAAAGAACTCAAGAAATTAAACACCACCAAACCGAATAACCCAATTGAGAAATGGGGCTTGGAACTAAACAGAGAATTCTCAACAGAGGAGTATCAAATGGCTGAGAAACACTTAAAGAAATGCTCAACCTCCTTAGTCATCAGGGAAATGCAAATCAAAACAACTCTGAGATTCCATCTTACACCCATCAGAATGGCTAAGATCAAAAATTCAAGCGACACCACATGCTGGCAAGGATGTGGGGAGAGAGGAACACTCCTTCATTGCTGGTGGGAATGCAAACTAGTACAGCCACTTTGGAAATCTATCTGGTGCTATCTCAGAAAAATGGGAATAGGGCTTCCTCAAGACCCAGCTATTCCACTCCTTGGAATATACCCAGAAGATGCTCCAGCACACAACAAGAAAATTTGCTCAACCATGTTCATAGCAGCCTTATTCATAATAGCCAGAACATGAATACAGCCTGAGTGTCCCTCAGTAGAAGAGTGGATAAAGAAACTGTGGTACATATACACTATGGAATACTACTCAGCTATTAAAAACGAGGAATTCCCGAAATTTATGGATAAATGGATTGAGCTAGAAATGATCATAATGAGTGAGTTAACCCAGAAGCAGAAAGAATCAAATGGTACATACTCACTTATATCTGCATACTAGCCCAAGGGGCATGTCCCACGAAAGCCTTCACTTACCAGGAAACTGGGACAGAGGGGAAGGCATCCTATTGGGACTCTAAATGAGAGACGCATGGGAGAATAGCAAAATAAAAGGATACAGAGGGTCCTAGAAATCTACAAGTAGAACAATATGTTAGGCAGATTTGGGCCCAGGGGTCCCGCTCAAACTAAGGCGCCAGCCAAGGACAATACAGGAGGTAAACTTTAAACCCCTTCCCAGATCTAGCCAATGGTCAGAATATTCTCCACAGTTGAGTGGAGAGTGTGATATGACTTTCTCACGTACTCTGGTGCCTCACCTTTGACCATGTCCCCTGGAGGGGGAGACCTGGTGGCACTCAGAGGAAGGACAGCAAGTAGCCAAGAAGAGACTTGATTCCCTATGAGAATATATAGGGTGACGTAATCCCCCTCAGGAACAGTCATAGGGGAGGGGAATAATGGGAAAATGGGGGGGGGGAGGAATGGGAGGATACAAGGGATGGGATAAACATTGAGATGTAACAAGAATAAATTAATAAAAAAAGGAAAAAAAAGATATTTCAACTATCAATGGCTTAAGTTGCAAAGAAATCTCAAATTTATATGATCTGGGCTCAACAGAAACTGTGAAATCTAAAGTTTCAACAGCTGTTCATAGTAAAACCTGTGGGTATATATGTGGGAAAATTTTGAAACAAGGAAATGGGATGTCGTTAGGAAACAGCAACCAGCGGCTCATCTGAGAAAGAGAAAAATGAGAACTATTGTATTTACATTGAAATTAAATAACCACATCATTAAAATAGGTACATTAAAAACCACCTGAATTTTTTCAACTGATTTTGTTATATACTATTGGGAAAGGTTATTGTACCTTAGTGCCTAAGAGTCAGGTCAACTAAATGTGCCAAACACCCAAGTTACAAATGGTAATATAACAGTGAAAAAGTTTATAAATAATAGATCAGTGGGAAACACCTTAAGCTCACCATATAAATGTGGACAGGAAGTGTTTGCACATGGGCATAAACACTAGTGTTGTTAACGTCTCTTGGCTGACATAGAAATTCAGTATACAAGCACTAAAGGGATAATTAAGTGACATTCTCCAGCTGCTTACTAACTTCCTGAAGAGAGAATGATTTTCTAAGTGAGTTTGGCATAAAAAACAAACTGGTTCAATAAGAAATCACTGAACTGGATCTGCTTTTTGTTTGTTTTCCTTTTTCTTCTAAACACCTATTAGCATACTCAGGTAAATTTATTCTAGTTCCTGATTAAGTGTTTACTGTCTATTGCACAAAAGGTCGATATTACTCTGTCTTTAAACTGAAGGTTCTGCTGGAGTATTATATATATCTACCCTTACAATTTTTAGTAAAAGAGGAAAATTTCATTTGAACTGTCAGTATACATTATTTTTGAAGTATATATGTTTCCTTAAAGTTATGAACGTGAGCTACTTTTAAAGTGCCTTTTGCAGAATGAAACCCCTAAAATACTATCTCATGAACTATTATTTTGGCTTTTGATGCTGGAACAAAAATTCCCAATGTACAAGATTTGAACAGTAAGCATTGACTTGAGGTCATAATTTCAAAAGTTTGGTCCATGATCCATTCTATCTGGAACTCTTCAGCCTTTATCGAGGAAGAAACGTACGTCACAGGTGTTTTGTGGTAGACAGCTATTTGCATCATGGCAGTGGGGAAAGGGTGAGTCAAGCAGAGTCTAGTTCAATGTATACCTTCTATGATAAGTACATGTTGGCCTTCTTCCTCCAACTACATCCTGTATCCCAAATGGCATCATCTATAATTCCTAAGGGACTAGAGTCTCAATTATATCATGGCCCTCATGATTTAGCCACTCCCCACTGCCATTTAACAGTCCTCTGAAATATGAAGTTATTTCTGATTCTAGCACAGATTACAATAACTACACGTTTGTTTCTGTCAAGTCACTTTTACTTAAAACCTCTTCCCCTTTAGGCCAATATAAAAACACTTGATTTATTAGTTACTTTTCTTGTTTCTTTAGTGAAATTATGAACAACATCAACTTAAAAGAGGAAGTTCTTAATATTTAATTTTGATTAAGTTTATTTATTTTTAATTTATTCACTTTACATCCTAATTGTAGCCCCCTCTCTTGTCTTCACAGAGTCTCATCCTTCGCATAGTCGTCAGTTGTGCTTGCAATAGGATAACTGGGTTCTGAAGATGCCATATTGCTCTGGTTTTGTTGATTGTGGTTTTAAGCTGGCCTTTAGCCATCTGGTTGTCTATGGTGTTGGCTGTCAGATCCTGTTGCCTGCTGGAGTTCACGGGTGCCAGAAGAACCCAGGGTAGGAAGCTGGATGTTTCTGAAGGTGCCCTCCTCAGATTGTCTGGAATGATCTGGTATTGACAGGTGGTTCTCAGGGACTTGCTGGGGCCTCTCCTCAACTAAATGATCCTGTGGGCTGAGTGGGCCCCTCAGGAGTCTTGAGACCCTCCTCTCATGAATATAAGTCCTGGACTTGGCTCCTCCATTACTGGCTTTCTTACTCCAAGATTAATGAGGTCCCACTGCTCAGCCACTGTGTTTAGGCACTATACTCAGGCACTGTGCCCACTGATTCAGGGAGTTTGCAGTTGTCTGCCTGTTGTCTGTTGTCTGCAGTTGTATGCAGGCAGTCTGCCTGCCCAAGTAACAGAAGGTATTCGCTCCTCCACCGGAAGGGCAGAGATTGGGGCCGAGAGCCGTGGTACCTTGAAAGTCTACACATCTGATTGTGAGTGTGGACACCTTACGTTGGTGGCCAGTGCCCCAGTCCCGGAAGGTAATCACTTCTCGGAAGATCCGTGGTTGGACCATCTGGAAAGTCTCCACTTTGTGAAAGTGGGCACAGGCAGTTGGAGCTGCACTGTCAGGTACCAGAAGGCCTGAAGCTGCGGCTACACTGGTGAAAGCCCAGGAGTATTTTGGAGTCTATTAGGAGGAACTTGGGTTGGACCTGCAAGTTTTCCAAACTGTGGGCTCTCATCTCACCTGGGAAAGATAGATGTCTGGCGTTTTAGGACCCACCACCGACCTGTCAGTTGCTCTGCTCTCACTGCTGTCCTGATGTTCTAATAAGGCGTGCATTCAGCTCTGTGATGCAGTTCCATTACAGCAGGGAAGAGGAGGAAATTGGTCACATGGCTTCTGCACTCAGGAAGAAGACAAAAATGAGTTCAAGAACTCTGATTTCTTTCTCCTTTTAATTTATTCAGGGAACCAGCCATTGGAATATTATTGTCTACAGTTAGGGTAGTTTTTCATGGCAATTCAATTTAGAAATTCTAGCACAGTTTCTAGTTACGGTTGTTCTCTAACAGATGAAAAGGCCCCAATTGCTTAAAAGAACACTTACACATTTTTTTTTAATTTGTGAACCTTTTTATTTCATACAAATTAAGGCTTATTAAAAAGCTGTAAAACTGTATAAATATTACATACTTTTCATTCAATATTTAGTTGGAACATGTATAAGAATAAATATTTTATTTTATTTTTTAAACTTTTTATTAATTTATTCTTGTTACATCTCAATGGTTATCCCATCCCTTGTATCCTCCCATTCCTCCCTCCCATTTTCCCCTTACTCCCCTCCCCTATGACTGTGCCTGAGGGGGACTTCCTCCCCTGTATTTCTCATAGGGTATCAAGTCTCTTCTTGGTAGCCTGCTATCCTTCCAACATGGTGAAGACAAACTGATGCCCTAATAGAGCTTTCACTTGTGTGAGTGTCTTTGGAACAGGGAGTACTCTGTAGCTTGCAAAAGATAAAGATAAACACCAACCCAGTCAGAAATATTTGATTTAAAATGGTGACCGACCTTCAAGATAAGCTGGTTGAATAATGGTACAAAGCTTGTGGGAGTAATCATTCAAGATTTAATTTGATTTAGCATCCAGTACATGAGATGGAATCCATATCCATCATTCTCTGAGTGGACAAAAACCTAAAGATATACAATCCAGGAACCTAGGAAACAACCAAATACTATTATTCTGCTAAAGGAACATAGCAATATAGTAACTCCTAATAACATTTTGATGCACCTACTGTGCTGGTTTAAATAGATATGGTGCCCATTGAATCATGTCCATGAAAGCTTGGTGATTGGAAATTGCACTATTAAGAAGTATTGCATTGTTAAAGTAATTGTGTTCTTGTTGGAGCAAGTGTGTCACTGTGGAGCTAGGCTTTGAGGTCATATATGCTCAAGAAATACCCATAGTAGGACACAATTTCTTCTGCCGCCAGTGGCTCAAGATGTAGTAACTCTCAGCTCCTTTACCACCATGTCTTCCTGCACACTGCCATAGTTCCTGCCATGATGATAATAAAACTAACCTCCAAAATGGTAAGACTTCCCCAGTTAAACGTGTTTATTTGTAAGGGTTGCTGTGGAGTCTTCACTGCAATGAACCCCTAAGCCACCCAAAAATCAGCGCATTGCTCAGCCATCATCCAACAAGCTTGCTCCTGCAGAAGATAGGAAAAAATGGTGAAACCTACAGGGCAACAATATACAAAGAGTGAGAAACTAGGAACACTCAACCCTAAGTACGATGTCTTCATCAAATCTCTACCCTTCAGAAGAGGTGAAACCGAGACTATAAGAGCAAGAGCAGATGGAGAAAACAAAGGAAATAAAAACTTCTAAACATAGTAAGACCAACACATACTAACTCACAGAGGTTGAGACAGCCTGCACAAGGACTGTACCAGATAAGAGAAGGGGACATGCAGCTGATGCCTAACCCAGAAATTAGTTCTAACTGATCCCCATTTGATAATGAAAAATTATTTTTCTCTAAGAGAGTCTTACTAGGGAAAAAAACATTCTTCAGTGTAAGCCCCATGACAAACAGAAGATGCCAAAAACCAAGCAAACTCAGTGGTATATTTGGAAGTTCTTTGTCTCATAATGTTTTATCAGGACATTTCCACCTTATATGTTCTGTGTCTTTATAATTTGGCTTCCATTATTATGTTTTTATGGTTTTTCTGTTTGTTCAGAAGAGTGGGTTTCTGTGTCCAAATATGGATCTCACATTTTTTCTTTGTATCTTTATCTTCTGGTTGTTTGTTTAGTCCTATTCTGTTGGCTTTTCCTTGTCCTGTTCAGAACTTGTCTGCTGGACCTGGGATCTGAGCACCTGAAAGAATGGAGGGGAATACAGTCTAATACTTTAGAAAATCTTATTTTATTTTCAGTGTCCATTTATACACAGAATTGACAAAAAAAATTCAACGATCTAAAGAAGGTTGTTTGGTTCAGAAAAACATGTAAATAAATGCTAGTAAGCACATACTAAACAGTAACAGAGCTACCCTTTCCCATAACTTTCTCAGGACAGAACAATTTAAACACAACTGCCTGGCATGTAATATAGTTTATATCTGGAAAAGCACAAAAAGAATGCAGAAGGCCATGTTTTGATTCACGGTATACTGACCAAATTGGGTACTATCGTTATGTTTTGACATCCAAAAAAAATAAATATATCTTATGAATTGAATATAACTGTTTTGTTGCAAATAACCTATCAGTATGTCCTAGGGCACAAATAACCAACACAGGTGGATTATAGTGTATATTTTAAAGATGCAACCACTACACTGGGCAGAATCTAAACTACTCTAATCCTATGGTCTGAAAACCTATTTATATACCAATAACTTGTCAATCTGATGACTCCTGGGACAGTTTCTTTTCCAACTGCCAACTGTCTAGCTACTGGCTCTTCCAACCTCCTCTCTGAGGCCCCTTTTCCACTTCATGCTCTTCTTCCCAGTTGATTAGCCAAACAGTGCTTTATTGACAACTGCTACATCCACTCAAGGCATTACTTCACAGTGTTTGTCACAGGGTACATAAAATACTTCCCAAGAATAATTCATTTTTTCCTGGAGGCTCTCTCATAGTTCCACTTAGGTATAGTTCATCATGGGTCATTCATTTGACCATGTCACAACATATCCCCATTTTATTTTTATTTTTATTTTTAGGGAATCTGTTCTTGTTTGGAGCCATTGGTATCCTAAGAGAAGTATAAAAAGACATGTAATTGCAAGACTAGATGCAGGATACTTTGCTACCAGGGACATTGTCTTCCATAATTCTTTGCTTCAAAATTCCAAGCAACTGCTAGGAAGATGTCTTTAAAAAATTCATCCTTGTGTTTATACCATATGGGACAGGGAAGTATTCAACATATAGGGCTGAGCATCCTGGAAATACCAGGAAACTTGAATAGTAAGTTACTATTGGTGCACATTTAAAAAATTTAAAGTAGAAAAAAATAGCAAGAGTATATAGAAGAGTAGTTCACTGCTTTTTTTTTTCTTCTAAGTTTTTTTCTTAAAGGTGGAGTATCTACATACTAAAAATGTTTGACCTTGTGGGCTATATGAGATTTTAGTGATATGTTGTGTTTGCCATTTCTAAAAGAATTTCTTATAAATTCTAGTAGGAAAACTGGATCATTATCAGTCTTTAACTGTGTACAAATACATGTAACAGCAAATGTCTGCAATCCAGTGAAAATAAGAATTTTGGATGAGGGTAATTTATCTAACAGAATGCTGAATACTCAATATTTTATCATGTAAGCTTCATCACCAATACTTAAATTTTCATGTGACCAATTTTGCTTGGGGGATCATATCATTAGCAGTGAGAACACACTCATCAACATAAACAGGAATGCTATTCTCTTCCCAGTTAACAAAGTAAAGCACCTGAGAATCTGCTGTATAAGTCCAGTGTGTTTCAGCATTTAAGAGCAAACCACAGTTCTGTAGATAGAGCCTTCCCCTAAGAGTTCATCAATTCATTTCCCTTGTCACTGATCTCTTCATCTGAGTCATTTTTGGTAGAGAGGCTCTGTTCTTTTCATTTGACAACTCCATTTCTTCATTCTCTTTCTTTTCTTCCGGAGTGAACTCTGTAGTAGTTTGGAACCTCCCTGTTCATCCTTCACAGGACAAGTCAGTCTCTCAGGTATTAACACAGGCTTTTCTGCATTCTGAGAGAAAAACACAAACACAGCCTTGCTCTGGTGATTTACTGGAGCCACACCATTCAATTGGACAGACATAACATCTCTCCAAAAGTCCATGACCCTGAATTGTTTTGAGGAGTCCAAAAGCATTCTTCAGCAGTAAGAACCATCCTTTCCCAAATTTAAAATAGGAAAATATATAAAATAAAAGATAATATTGTAATATATTACCCTATCCCCTCCTCCTTTATTTTCAGATAACATTTAAGCTGTCCATTGGCTCTCTCCACAAAAGATTGACCCTGAGCATTATGTGAAGTGCCTGTGCTATGAGTTATATCAAACTGTTGGCAAATTTTGTGAAAATGCTTGGCAGTATTTGAAGGAACATTGTTAGTTTTTCAAATATTATATCAGGAGCATAGAATAACAAAACTCAGTACTAAGATATTCAAAATATTTAACACAAAGTTTATATTCATGAGGAATAAAAATTTAAAGTGTTAATCCACTTTTACGTTTACAAACGTATCTTCTAGCATATTATCAATATTATCTTCTAAAAACAAGAATAACATCAATATAGTATATAATAAAAACAAGAGGAAATAGTTCTTTAGCTTTTTGTTTTTAAACAGTGGCAAGTAACTTTTGACATAAAGTTGGGCTATTGTCACTATTCATTTCTTTTTCCTTGGTGAATGACTGACAGTGGTTGATGAATGGTCTGCCCCTGGTAGGCTGCAGTCAGAGTTAGCCTTTGAGTAGATAAAGGCCTGATGTCAGTAAAGGCACAGATGTAATCACTAATAATTCCTAATTTTTGAAAGGGAGAAATGGCAGTCTGGCATGGAGATTTGGCATTCTCCTATGCCAGTTACTTACCATAAGTATTTCTGTCTTTCCATCAATCTGAAAACTGAGTGATGAGAAATAAAATCTTGATATGGCTTATCAGACTCTCATCTAATTTTAGTAAGTTCCTCTTTTTTCTAGAATCTGGTAACAAATGCCATGCACTCCCAGCAAACAAAGACACTGTTCTTGGGAACAACAGCACATCCTCTTCCCGCTTCTCCCATTTGTTCCAATCATCGTTATAGTCCTCAGGTGTAGGGAGCAGACAGCTAGCAGTGCTCATCCTCAGCTAAAGCTGACATTTTTACTTTCAATTTTGTTCCATGCAGTCCCTTCTGACCTTGCAATGGAAAAAACCCACTAAGTATCTTGTAAGATTTCTTCTTGTGTCTCTGTATTTAGCTCATAATCATGTAAAGAATCTATCATGGACTTTTCTAAATCTTTTAGCTTTGCCCCATTTATAGTTTATGTCACTATATGGATCAATACCCAAGTCATCCAAAATTGTAGCAGAATATATTCTATGTGCCCAGATGTGGTATATTGGGTCTTGAGGTAGCACTATTCCCAATTTCCTTAGAAAGCACCATACCAATTTCCAAAGTGGTTGTACCACTTTGCACACCCATCAGCAATGGAGGAGTGTTCCTCTTTCCCCCATATCCTCTCTAGCATGTGCTGTCATTTGAGTTTTTGATCTTAGCCATTCTGATAGGTGTAAAGTGGACTCTCAGAGTCATTGTGAATTTCATTTCCCTTGTGACTAGGGACTGAGATCATTTCTTTAAGTATTTCTCTGCCATTCGATATTCCTGTTGTGCATTCTCTGTTTAGTTCTGCACCCGAATTTTAATTGGATTATCTGGTTTGATGATGTTTACTTTCTTGTGTGTTTATGTGTTTTAGATATTGAGTTCTTCATATATTTTAGATATTAGTCCTCAGTAGGCTGCTAGTTTGTTATGTTGACACTGTCTTTTGTTTTACAGAAGCTTTTCCGTTTCATGAGGTCCCATTTATTAACTGTGGATTTTAGAGCTTGTGCTACTGGTGTTCTGTTCAGGAGGATTTCTCCTGTTCCAATGAGCTCAAGGCTCTTCTCCACTTTCTAACAGATTCAGTGTGTCTGGTTTTATGTTGGGATATTTAATCCACTTGGGCTTTACTTTTGTGCAGGATGATAAATAAGGGTCTTCTTGAATTTTTCTACAAGTAGACATCGAGTTGGACCAGCACCATTTGTTGAAGACACTATCTTTTTTCATTGTATGGTTTCGGCTTCTTTGTAAAGAAAATCAAGTGTTTATAGGTGGTTTACTTTTGGGTCTTCAGTTTGATTCTATTGATCCATTTGTCTGTTTCTATGCCAGTACCATGCTGTTTTTTATTACTGTTGCTCTATAGAACAGCTTGAGATAGGGATAGAGATAACTCTAGAATATCTTTTACTGTACAGGACTGTCATAGATATTCAGGGTTTTTTTTTTTTTTTTTTTTTTTTTTTGCAAACAAAATTGTTCTTTTAGGTCAGTAAAGAATTATATTGGCATTTTGATCAGAATTGCATTGAATCTCTAGATTGCTCTTGCTTAGATGGCAATTTTCACTATGTTAGTCCTCCCAATACATGAACCTGGGATATCTTTTCATCTTCTGATATCTTCTTGAGTTTCTTTCTTCAGAGACTTAAATATCATCATGAGTGAGGTAATGGAGATCCAGGAAGACATGCATGGTGCATACTCACTTAAGAGGATATTAGCCAAATAAAATAGCATAACAACATTGCAATACACAGACCTAAAGAAACTAAATATCAAGGAGGACTCCAGGAGGAATGCTTAATTATCATTCAGAGCGGCATATAGAATAGACCCTGGAAGCAGTTGAAGAGAAGGAACTGGAAGAGAGCATACCATAGATGTCCTCTGAAAGAATCAACACAGCAGGGGATCCAAGCAGATGCTGAGACACAGAGCCAAACTTTGCAGTGGAGCATAGTGAGTCTTTTGGGAGCATTGGACCTGAAGGGTATCAGAAATTCTGCAGGAGACCAGTGGGGCTAAATAATTCAGGCAGATGAAAGAGGTGCTGGAGAGACTGTTGCACCAATCAAGGACCATGCATGGTGAGGACTTAGAACCTCTCCTCAGGTATACGCAGCACAGTCTCCTTGTGGGCCCCATAGAATAGGGAGTAGGGACTACTTCTGACATGGGCTCTGGCTCCCATGAGTTGATCACTTCCTGTTGGCAGGGTGGCTTTACTAGGTCACAGAGGAAGAGGATACAGGCAGTCCAGATAAGATTTGATTAGCTGAGGTCAGATGTTAGGGGCAGAGGGCTCCCTTTCCGAGGACTAGGTGAGAGAGGGAGAGGGTATGAAGGAGGGAAGAAGGGCGGGATCAGAAGGCAAGGAAGAAAGGGGCTACAATTGGGATGTAAAGTGTACAAGTTAAAAATTAAAAAGAAAAAGAAGAAAGTGCTGTATTCACTCAATATAGGATTCGGGTTTTTGTGCTTTTTGCACCATTTTAGTCCTTGCTTAGCGTCATCAGTAGGGGCCCTCATCTCTTCTTGTAACTTTTATTCCAGTCCCTTTTGTGTCTTTTTGTCATCCTTTGTCTTTTTGTGTTCAGTCCTTTGACTTTTTGTCAATTTGTGCAGATTTGTCTGCTCAACATGAAAGAACAGGGCAGACTACAGTCTAATGCTGTAGACAATGTCATTTCAGTTTCTGTGTACTTTTTATACATACATGTAACAGAGACAGAAATGATGCAAAGAAGAGTTTGAGTGCAGAATGACATGATCAGCAATGTAAATAAAGAACAGTAAGCACACCCTAAATATGAACAGAGTAGCTATTTCTCAGAAATTCCTCAAGATCAATTTAAACATAATTGCCTAAGCACATAATATCTGGCAAAGCATAAATTCAAGGTGGAAGGCCATATAACGATTCAGGGTATCCAGACCAGACGGGGTTCTATAGGTGTTTTGATACCCAACAAAAATCAACATATGCCATAAATTGCAGGCAAATTTTTGTCACAGGAGGCACTAAATCATGTCCAAGAACAATCCTGGGAAGAAAGTGCACCAGGGTAAAAGGTCCCTCCTTTTTTTCCTGGAATCTCTCTCACACTTCCTCAAGGCATTGTTCCCCATGCCCATTCTTTTGACTGTGTACTGACCCTATTCTGACTTGTTTTTGCTTTGTTTTGTCTTGTTTTGTTATCATTACCTTCTAGTTACTTGTTTATTTTCTAAGGAGAGAAAGAAAGGATGTGTATCTGAATAGCAAGGGAGTCACGGAGGAGCTATATGGTGTTTATAAGGGAACAGTAATCAGAATATATTGTATGAAAAAATATTTTCAATAAAAGAAAAACAATTGAATAACAGAGAGCATTAAAACTCTCCATAGGAAAATATTTGTTCTAAAGTAATAGTTTTTGCTTGAAGATTACTGAAGCATATTACATTTCAACCTTTAGGACTGTCTTATACAATTTAATATTTGTATATTCACTGGCTGAATAGCGCACTGAAATGAAAACCTTGTATCTGACCCTACTAAGTCAAGACAACATTTTCTTCCCTCATGCTTTCTCTCCATAGTTTCTTTGACTTAAGTAAAATACAAAACATATAAAAACACTATATATAAATCAAAATTAAAGAAAAAGGAAAGGATACAAAAAGTTTTTCAGTTTAAAACTGTTATGGTTTGGAGGAAGGTAGCAGGGGTGACTGGAGGAAAGAAAGGGAGTGAGAAGGCAATATAATACTATTTCAATTTAAAACATATTTTAGCTGGGTGTTGTGGCACATGCCTTTAATCCCAACACTTCAGAGGCAACATCTGTCAGGTATTTGTGAGTTTAAGGCTAGCCTAGTCTTCAAAGTGAGTTCCAGCACAGCTAGGGCTACACACAGAGAAACCTTTTCTTGAAACTCTCCACCCCAGCTCCAAAAACAATGTAAATGTTTTAAAATAATAAAATAAAACATGTTGTCAATAATAATTAAGACAGTGACCCGCTTAACACTTCTCATAACAACAACAAGAAAATAGTGGGTGAATATTCTTTAAAGAGTTCAATACCTTAATCATTAGAAAATGCAAATTAAAATATTTGACAATATCATCTTATATTAGCATGTAGAATCTCCCCTCGCAAAAATGTTTGACAATGATCACTTGCAAGAATCAAAGAGAGAGGAACCATTTTTTACACTAGTGGGTTGTACAGTTGGTATAGCCACTATTAAAATCAGTGGAAAGATTACTCAAAATGCTAAAACAAAAGTATAATAATATCTAATTACCTCACTCATGTCTATATACCTAAAGAACTCTTTCTTCTACTCCAGAAATACTTACACATATATAATTGAATCAGAATATCCTTTATGCAGAATGTGGTACATAGAAAAATGAAATTTATTAACCCATAAAGAAAAATGAAATTATACATTTTGCACAAAGATGAATACAACTAAAAAACATTACATGAGGCAATCCAGGCTTAGCAAAACAATATTCTTTATTTCTCAAATATTTGAATCCTAGATTTTTATATTCTATACTTCCATTGTAAACATATACATTGTGTTGTATGTATATTGTTGGAATGAGTTTATGCGAGGCTTGAGGACATGAGGACATCAAGGTTTACAGATGTGAAGTCTTGAGTGCAAGAGACACAGGACACCAAAGTACAAAGTGGAAGCTTGGGATTGGAACAAATAACCAGGGAGAGAATATTGGAGGACATGAAGCCAGAAATCAACCCAGAGAAGGTATAGGGCTGAGATCAGGAACACTGTTTCTTTACATGCTAATTAAAAATCACAGAAATGTACGCTTCTTTTCCCAATTCCTATTTAATGTAGTAAGAAATTTCTGTGTTTCGCTCTTGTTCAGTAAAAAAAAAAATGGTTTCTTAGTATGGAAGTTTATTATGAAGCACAGATAAACACATATACCTGTGCTAAATGTAGAACCAAAGACTTATAGAAAAAGCCATAACCAAGTTTCTTTACTAACTTCAAAGACAAGTAAAAACAGAAATAGTAACAACAGAAAAACTCTAAGTAGCTAAAATATTCTTTTATGTACTCATGATAAAGAAATTTCACAACTACACTATTGTCATCTAAAATAAAATGCCCCTCTTGAGAATCCAGGTGCAGGTGGTTTGACAGAGATTCTTAGAATGGTAAGACAACATCCATACCTTTACAAGGACCTCTTATAGTGTAGTTTTCAATCTTTTCCTCACAGTTTCTGAGAATGTGCAGCTGCAGCTGGCAACATCACAATAGTTCAGCCTAATGGTGTCTATTTCTGGATTTAGACCAACAAAGAAATAATTGTGAAGACTCATAATAGAGTGCATGAGATAGCTGTATATTTACAAATTAATAGGAAGCTACTTATTTCAAATACCTAGAGATGGTTTTTAAGGTGGCAATATTGTCATTAGTTTTGGAAAAACTAAATTAAGTTAAAAGATTTGGATGATTTGACTTTAATTTATGTCAGATATTTTATTATTGTTTCATTCATAAATATTTCAGCATAAAATATTGTAGAGAGTTTTGGGTGACTGTCCAGGCAGCAAACTGTGTCTATCAGGTTTTCATTTGAGAAGATGTTAACCTGCACTTTCTATCTACTCAGATGATGGGATTGAAAACCAGATAGTTTGACTTTACAATTAAGCTTAGTTGTTTTGAGGTTAAGATGTTTTTAGGTCTAGATAGATGATTTATGTCAATAGAGATGAGGTATGATAGATATTGATTTACCCTCAGAATTTTAGACACACCAGGGTAGGAAAGATGTTTTCTGCAAGCTTGCCAAATATAAATAGCCAAAACACTGTGAGTATAACATTTATATAATTCCTGATTATTTTGTGGTTCTTCATGCTGTAGGTAGATTATTTTGTGTATATACATATATATATATATATATATAATATAAAAGTGTATGTAAAAACAAGAAAAATATGTTAACAAAAATTAATTAAAATGAGACAAATAGCTCTCTTCAAATATAACTGTGGCTCTGTTTGGGGCATAGAAGCTTTGTTGAATGGCTGGACATCTACATAGGAAAATCATACATTGGAGGGTTAAAAAAAGATATGAATACTTCAAGAATGAACTTTGGCTCATTTTATTTTTATTATTTTATTCTCTAAATAGATATGAAAAGATCTTTTCTGATACTATTTACCTATAAAAGTGACACCAGAAACTTAACACTCCAGATTTTCTTTTCTAATTCTCAGTTATTTGATTGTAGATGGATATTATGTTGATCCTACTAATATTAAATTATATAATTTAGCTTACTATTGTACTACTTCATTCAGAAAACAATCATTAATAAGTATGCTTACAATAAATTATTAATATTTTGTGCTGCAAGTTTCACAACAATATACTTTAAACATATGTGTGCAATGGACGGAGAATAGATTAGTTTATACAGACATGTTTGAGGGAACATGAAATGATCACCAACTTTGTTGTCAATGGCCAAAGTCTCCTCTGTGTACTAAATGGTGTGGTTGCTACCAAATCTGCTTTTACCGAGTCCTGAATATTCTGTTAGAAAACTTCTGCTGCACTCAGAGAGTGATATGCTTATCCAAGTTTATTCCATAAAGAATCTTCCTTTACTTTACTCTTATAAAGTCTGCATGGCCTCTATTTTCATGAAATCTAATATTCCACACTGTGTTCTGTTTTTTTTTTTTTTTTTTTTTTGTATCTGTGATCACACTTCAGGAAGATTTATCTATGAGAATATTAAGTTCAGTAATACAATCCTATCATATCTGAGAATGACTATACATTATATTAATTATTTACTTCATTAGCGGATGATAAACATTGCTAACAATATATAAACTATTGTTATATTCACAAAGTAGGTACAAATTAAAATTACTCAGGATGAAAAGTTACCCATTAAAAGTTTAATCTTATGCTGAATCCTGAAATTAATTTACCAATGTTGACATTAAATTCTTTGTGAGTCTATCCAGTATCAATAGCTTCCTAAGGCAATAAAGTGTTAACAAAATGTTTGGAATCTTCAAGTAGTTTATGATAACAATATATTTTTCTATAGGTAAATGAAGGCTTTGGATATCATTAAAAAAATAGTTTACACTTGGAAAAAAAACCTGTACAAGGTAAAACAAACTATAATGTTCTCCAACGTGAGAATAAGGCAAACTTGCATTAATCAAATTACTCTGAAATTAATGTTTATATTTCTGAAGTATGGTATGAAAGAAGAATGATATTTGAATGTATCTTGAAGAATAAAAGAGTTGGAAATGGTTTTTCAAATTTTTTTCTTTTCAAAAAAATTTTACATATACATTTCTATTATTACACATATAATCATAAACTACCTACAGCAAGAAGAACAACAAAACAATCAGGAATTACATAAATGTTACATTCATCATGTTTGGCTATTTGTATTGGCAAGCTTGAAGAAAACATCTTTCCTGTATTGGTGAGTCTAAAATTCTGAATTTAAATCACTACCTATCATATTTAGATATTATCAGCTTTAAAACTATCTTAATCCCTAAACAACTAATTTTATTTGTAAAATTAAACTATCTGGTCTTCTACCCTATCAGAGACTTGAGAAAGAATAAAATTAATTACCTGAGTAAACAGGAATTACAGGGTAGCAGCTTCGCAAATGAGAACATGACACAAGCAGTTTGCTGCCGAACAATCACCCAGAACTCTCTCTAACACTGGAGCATCCTCTGCAGCCTTCTGATAGACATATTTGTGAGGCAGGAACTACTGAGGACTTGCTTACCCACTCTTGGCAAAGTTTGGCAATCAACTCTGCCTGCATCCAAGATTGCCAATTTTTAGGCAGAATTCAGTAAGGCATGAGCATTTTGTAGATGATTATGAAAAATATTCTAGTGTTAATCTCTAGATGCTGATAGATATCTTTAAAAGTGCATAACCAGATCTTTGGTAATAAGCGTTGTAGTTCTTCAAATAATTAGTATTGTTTTGTGGCATTTTACTTAAAGAAATTAATTCTGAACATAGAGAAGAAATTGAAATAGAGACTTTCTTACAAAATAAAACAACTTGATTACAGATTTCATAGAAAACCAACGGGCAAGAACGAAGAAAAAAGTTTTCTTCCTTTTCGGTATAGGTTTTGGGGGCTGTACTAAAATTGGGGCTTTGGGGTTATACTAAATTTAGGCTCTTCAAACTAAACTTAGTTAAAAAGCTTACATTTGCAGACACACACACTAAAGAACAAACCCCATACTAGTAGTGAAGCTTTAGTGATTTTCTGCTTTTCAAAAAACTGTGTTATATACTCAATGATAATTTCAAATCCAAGCCCTGTGACCACTTATGATTTAGTGAGGAAAAAAAGTCTGTGTTTTGCTGATTTTTGGAGAGATGAAACAGAGAACCTTGGAGAAAGAGACATATTTTGAATATTGTTTTTATCATGTTGGAACTTAAATGCAGACAAAACACAAGACAAATTATGAATATGAGCTTTTGATTTAAAATATTTTATTTCATTCTTGCTTTCTATTTGTTCGATCCAAATTAACCTTAAATGTAAAACTTTGTTGGCATTTTATATTTTCTTGTTAATGAAATAAAATTAGCAAAATAAAATTTTATTATTAGTAAACATTGCCTTTAAATATATTCACATTGATTCTTACCTTAAAATTTCACTGCCTAACTTAGTGACTCAAGGCATTTTGGTTCCTCAGAAATTTTTACAAGCGAGAATAAAATGTATAATTATTTTGTTTGTCTGCATAGGACTCATAAATTTTGATACACTTTTTAATAAAGTTTCAGATGTCAGGTATCCATGGTATTCCGTAAGCTATTACATAAGGACACATGATTCAATATACTAAAACAGTAGGGTAAATGCCCAAAAAACAATGCAGGCTGAGAGGTGGGAGAAATTATAAGAGGAGATGACACATGGGAGAAAATAAATGTGCAAAAATGTTTTAAAAATAAATGTACAAAAATACTCTCAATGAGATAATTAGTCAGTTAATTCAATAAAGCACATTTGATACCATTTTCTTTTTCCTAGATCCTCAGCTAGGTAGACTGATTATATAAAAGAGTGGATAAAATGTGTAAAGTAATTTGTTGAGGATACGAAAATAGCTACCTCTCACTAAGATTCACATGTTACTAGATTAAGCATTTTGTCATCAGTTACATTCTGATATGGCAAAACAGTGGCATAGCAGTGTACCACTTATTAAAGAAACACAAAACAATAAGAACTTCCACATTTCTCCAGAAATGCAGAAAGCGGTATTCATAGCAGAAGATTTTTTTTTTTTTTTCTGTGATAACAAAACTTTAGGAACAACAAAATAAACACTGACAAGGATTGAGTGGTCAACTAAATAGTGGTTTGAATAAATGTTTAGTATTTACAGAGAAGTAAAGAGCTAAATGAAAGCTGCAGTAACTTGAAACAGTATACAGCAATGTTGGAAATTGAGAAGCCATTTTCCAAATAACTATCTGTAATGATGTATTTTTAATAATCACCAAAAGAAATATGGTATAATAATTAAAGTGGCATATAAATATGTAATGAAAACCAGCAAATTCATAAATTAATATTTACTTTACTGTTATAGTCTTTATTAGATGAAAAGAGTAACCAAAAATAAATGAAGATAAAATACATTTATTTGGTAGTTTCTTGAGTTTGGCCCTACGTTTATAAGAATTTAATATTTTTGATAACTTGGTATTTATGTCACATGTTAAAGTACAGGAATACATCTTAAGTTCTAAATTGAACGTTGGTTCTTTAAAATATAAGAAATATCACTACCCAGTTTTCACAGAATTGTTTGTTTTTACTTATGATCTAGGGAGCAAATGTATTATCAAACAAAGTATTAAGTGTATGTACAGGACTTGCAGGCAATTACTGCTTTAGCAGGTTAGGTGTGTGCCTGGAAAGGACTTTCAATATTCAGCAACTTCTCTTCATTTTTCTCTATTGTTATTTCCATTGGCTAACTATGGCTAATTATGCATGGTGTATCAACATATTTGAATAATATAAAATAATGTAAGCAGAAATGTAAATACTCTTACATTTCATGATCGATCTCTTTTGAACCTGCCCTTTAAACTGGAGGTGTAATAGAGGACAGTGCTCATTTATGTTTGCCTCAGAGTAAGCCGTTGTGGTCAATAAGACAGCACCTGGTGAAACGCTGCTTAGGCCAGGGCAGAATCACTGCATATCAATAAACCTCAGCTAAAAGCTATCCTGCATGACAAGGCCTTTAAATACTTGAAGCTGACCAATGGCTAGAACATAAAATACCATGTGTTTTGTTCGATAGCGTCAAGAGGGACTCAAGCGATCGAGGAGTTGGTGAGGTCAGAGAGAATCACTGTCATCTTAAAGAGCCTTTGGATTCCTGGGCTGAATATGAGTGAACACTTGATGCTGAGCACGTAACAGGAGGATCCACACCAGACTTCCACGCTTGTGTGGATGTACTTACTAATAAGTGCAATGAGACACTGCCTCTCAGGGAACCATGCCTGCCGCTGCATAAATGTCCTTACCATCTTGCAGAGGCATCAGAAAGAGCAGAATAGAAAGCAAAGAAAAGCTCATTGTTTAGAGATTTAAAACCTTTAAACCATAAGAACCAACAAAGAAAATGTCAGGTGCTCAGTTTTAAACCAATCCTAGGGACAGATTAAAATATACTGTATCTACCTTTCTATCAGTTCTCTTAAAGTTACAGTCGAGTGTCCTTTGATCTTTGGACATTTCACTTTCTCATGACTTTCGGTTACTCTGCTTTTCTTTTTTTTTTTTTTTTTTCCTTTATAGAAGGAGTTCAGAGATAGGGAGGACCATCTATTTTTATAATTGTTCGTTAAGCTTAGCACTGTGTCCCACTAATTGGTCAAATGTGGCATGCAAATATAACCTTTCCTCACGCACTTCCACCCTTTCTTCAAAGCGCCTTTCTCAAAGGTCTAGGGTACGTGACCCATAGACCCTCGAAGATGAAACAATCTTGCCCTGCAGTCATACTCTGGCGCTAATGGACTCGGGCTATAGCGGGCCGTAATGGATGACCTGTACTTATCAGAGCGTTGACACACCATTATTTTCCTATCCGCAAACAAACACAAATATCGTGCTAGGAAGTACAAGGCTTACATCTTAATTTCTATGAAGTTAAAAATGAGAAAAAAAATAAATTTCAAAGGCATTAGAGAAGACTCAAAGTGAATGGTAGAATTTCTGGTTCATCTGATACAATAAAGAGCAGGCCCTGCACGTTGGCGCCATGCCCCTGTAGTTTCTCGCCGTAATACATTGCATCTCTGTTTTGGATTACCTGATCCCCATTCACATCCTCCAGTTCCTGCAGGTTATACATAGGCCACTAAGGCCAATGCAGGAGAAATCACCTGTTGACTGACTGTATCTTATAACCAAGGTCAGTACAAAAAATTTTGGGGGGGGGGAATTGTGCATGTGTTTTCTGATGTAACAATTTAACCTTGGCATCATTCTGGAAAGCATCTATAAATAATACCCAGATGTTTTTTGTGGCTGTATGCAAATTGTGAACATAGATGACCATATTCTATATATGTGTCCAAATATTCTCTGGACACAAAGTACAGATTATTTTCATGTGTTTAAACCAACTATATAAACTCTTTTCTAGATTTCAGGCATCTTGTCTTTAAATAAAAGTAAACGTATACATAATTTCTCTGTTTTAGTCCACATAGTGGATTCTTATCTCTCAATGTTGCAGAGCATACTGGGACCATTAAGCCTGATATGGGAGAAATTACCTGTTGACTGATTTTGTCCTGTGAACGAGTCAATAAATAATGGGATTATAACATTAGTAATAGATTCACTGTCAGTCAAAGCTGAGAAAGATGCTAGCATGTTCAATTCAATCTAAGAGGCTTTTTTTTGTATTCTAAAGCAAACCATAGTAAAATCATTATTTTACATTTCATATCTACATAAGGCTGACATCCAACAGGCATTAATGCAGGTTTTAAAACTATTGTAATTTTTGTTACTAGTAGAATAAAACTCAAGAGAAATTTGAAAAAGCTTCATAAGAAAAAAAATGATAAAAAAGGAAACAGGGTTTTTGCAGATATCAGGGTGATGATTTCAGTTTTATAAATATCCTGAACTAATGCTCAGCCAGGAATGATGCACAGGTGTGAGGACTAGTCATAGCTTATGGGAATTTAAATAATTCTCTATCTACATTATAAATCCAGTCAGTTCTTTTGGAAGCACATATCAAATAAATCACAGAGTTAATGTGCTACATCTACATTGAGAAATCCGAATTTTAGAGATACCTCTGAAGAACTGAGTAATAGACAAGGTGTGCACGATTACAGTGCTGTTGGTTCCTGACAAAGGTTTCCTTTTCAATATGCCATCAAGGTAGTCAGTGCATACCAGCAGCTAGTCCTCTATTCTCATCTCTGGCTCAAAGAATTCTTTAATTCTTTTTTCCTATATGTATCTCTTAATCCCCGACTCTTTGAATTCCTATGCATGTAGCAATGATTTGAAAGCTATCTTCCCACTCACAAGTTTCAACAGTCTCAGTGCCATTTATAATTATATTTTAATATATTATCATTAAAAGAGCCTTCCAAACTTCCATATTTATCTCAAGTAAGTTGTGTATTTTCTTTAATTTGCACTGAGTGTTCCTATTCCTTCCATATGTCTTAAATTGCTTATATCTGATTGTTTCTTGTCACACATTCTGACTGCAATTAGTGATCCTTTTCTTCCTATACCATTTCTGCCATCAGGCTCAGTGATTTTCTTTTATTTACAGCTCATTTGCATTCTCACCTGAAAAGTTGCACTATCACAGAAAGCCGTGCTTCCCACTGAACCCAATTATTCCTACTGTGCAAAGATGAGCCTGCTTGAAACATCCCCTATGAAACAGGCAACATATGGTTGCTACCATCAACACAGCTGGAACATCTGTGTATGCATGCATGCTGAGTGTGCATTACTTTCGTGGCACATCCTTATTTGAGTCTCCAAGGATGTGCATAGGAGTAAAGTTTACAGACAATGTAGCAAGGAAATAAGACATGCTGCTGAGAGGAGTCTTGCCAGAGACAGGGCCTGTTTTATTCTCCTTTCTCAGTTGGATAGAGTTAATCATTATTTTTTTCACCACATACCAGTAAAAAAATGTTAAAGATGATTCACCATGAATACACCTTGCAATATGTGAAAAACAGTTAAAAGAACACCATTGTAACATTTATTATAATTATATGTGCTCATCCTTATGCCAAAGCCTTTATATTAATTATGTTCTCAAGTGCTACAAGAATAGTATATGATGGTATTTATTATTATGTAAATTCATAGACAAGTTAGGACAGGTTCAACTGAGCTAAGACTTATTACTTTTATATGCAATGTCAGGATATCAGACCTTGAGATTTGACTTTTATTATTCTCATTCTCTATTTGCTCAAAAATACTTATAATAAATTTATATATAAATCTATAATATGTACTAAATATATTACATTCAATAATTTTATTCTTCTTAAATATATCTCAAAAGTGAATTGCTGTCATTAGTAATTGCAGATTATTTGATGTATAATTCTTGTTAGTTGTGAGACTAGTAGAGTGTTGAAGACACATCTGAAAAGAAAGAAGGGATTCTGGGGACAAATTTTAACCAGAGTAAATTGAGAGTAAAATAACTACCCCACTTCTTTTCACACATCAGTAAGTGGTAACTAGTAAACTGAAAAATCTTTTTATTCTCAGCAAAGAAAGAATGATTTCTCCCAAGGGAAGGCTCTGTAGACATGTAGTTACTGTTGTAAACAGTTCATATTAAAGGTACCAGAAGAAAATAATGAAAACAGGTATAAAAAGTAGCCTCAATTTTTTTAAGAATATTTATTTATTATTATGTGTACAATGCTCTGCCTGCATGTATGCCTGCAGGCCAGAAGAGGGCATCAGATCACATTATAGATGCTTGTGAGCCATCATGTGATTGCTGGAAATTGAACTCAGGACCTCTGGAAGAGCTGTCAGTGCTCTTATCATCTGAGCCATCTCTCCAGCCCCAGTAACCTCATTGTTATATGTTACAGGGAGATAGAGTTTTCATTACATATTTTATTTTCTGAAAATACATAAGTAATAGATCTGTGAATATAGAGAATTATATTACATGATTGCATATAACACATTGGATTCTAAATGAAGGGACTAACTGTTGAAATCAAAAGGTCCAAGCTTGAGACTTGTGAATGAGAAAGAGAAATGTGATAAGCCAAGAGGCTTTGAAGAACACCTCAGCTAACAACAAAGGTAAAAAGGCATATATCTGCCAGGCAAGCGAAATCTGAGAAGGATGGAAATTGAACCAAGATTCAGAGGAAATCATTCAGAAAACAAATAGTTCATATATAAGCATTTTAATCCCCCACTGCAATATGAAATGCTTCTTAATAATTTGAACCAAATCTGTCTATAACGTACAAATGAATGATATGTATGAAGTTCTCATATAAACCCTTATATCACTAAAACAATACTAGTGTACTGCATATAAAATGAGTTACACAGACGATGTTTAGTATAAAAAAGTAAAGACAGTACGGCTATGATGATGAACGTTTGTCTTTATAATTCTACCTAAAAAAATTACCTCACCCTCAGAATTTCGTTTTCTTTAACAATATTACTACTAAATGGTGTCACCATTGTTGTACAAATAATTGTATTTAAGTAGAAGTATTAAATACGACAAAACAGGATTCCTGTCAGTGCATTTATTGGATATTTTTTTATTCATGTGTTTAACATATATATAATGATGGTATATAATTAATACCATAGATATTCTTATGTATATGAATTACATATAGATGACCAATTTTATGATATAATTATAGTGTATATTTTTTGTGTTTGTGTCAGTGTGAAGAAAATTACCTTCTGAAGCACTACTCTTTGTTTTAAAATACACAATATGATAGCCGGTTCCAAAGTTTCGATATTTACAATAAGTCAAAACTGCATTTTTTTTGGAAAAGAACCTAGACATTTGTATTTTTAAAAACCAAAATACACATAGAAAGGTAATTAAACAGAAGAATAAATAAAGTAATAGACTGTGACAAATAGGACATAGAAGAGAAAAGAAAACATTGTATTACTCTTTGAGCTGTTCTGTCATACTTATAGTTAATAATTTTATTTTCAAACAGCTTGCTTGAGATTTCTGTTATTGAGAATAACAAAATTTTACTTTTGATCAATTAGTGTATAATACTGTATATTTAGAGGAAATGGATATGGTTCCATCTTCTTTAACTAGTGAGAAACATTGGTTTCATATGTCTAAATGATTAAAAAGTGGTTCAAAAGTAGTGAAAGGACCATGCTTTCCATAAAAAACAGTAGCTTTAGTAATCTATCAAACAATCATGTTGCAGGCTTATTTCTCAGCATGCCATTAGAACAGTACCACACATGCTATTTGTTTACACTAAGTAGGTAAGTGTTCCAGTTATATTTTTTGCACTGTATAAATGCTGTCCTTGCGTATGCAAAGGCTCATATCTGTACCAGCAGAGAGTGCAGTACAGACAGGACTTTAAGCATCACCTGCTTCAATGTTTTGTAAATATTGTTTCCTATAACCTTCTGATAAGTGGAAGAAAAAGCTGAATGGCCTGTATAGCAAAGGTTGGAGAAAGCAGGCAGGACTCCTGGAGACACTGGAACTCTGGGAAAGAGTCTATGAGACATAGAGGAAGTTGGAGATATGAAATTGAGGAGAACCACATGACAGAACATAGAGTAAACATAGGTTATAAGAGCTGGTAGGAACAACAGTAAGCTAAGGGCAAAAGCTATTATAAAGTTTTCAGATCTGAGGCAGATATAGGATGTCCATACTTATTTAAGTAATCATAAATCTTTCATAAATTCTTATAATATTTCAGTCAGTATAATTGAAATGACTATAACAATATTTCTTATAAGTATTAATCTGTTACTCTTGCAGCATAAACTTTTGGTAAAAATTAACTTAAATTAGCAATGGTTACCTTGCAAATTGCAATTTAATTTAGAAAAAAATTATTTCTTTCTGATGCTAAGCATTGGGTGTAGCTCTCCTAGTACTTGGTTGCACTGTTTTATTTTCTTTGTAATTTCAAGAAAAATATCTCAGAAAAATGTTACTGCCGATAAGCATCAGGATATTTTCAAATAGAGAGTTAGCATTTATCTCTTTCTTTATAGAGTTATAGAAAAAGTGTGCTAAATAAAATAATTAATATGTATTTTAAAAGAATGCTTATATCCATATTTTAGAAAAATAAGTTGGTCACAAAGAATAAAAGCAATTACTGGCAGTCCAAGCACATTTAATTTTTAAAAAATACCAATTATGTATTATTTTATATTCCCAGCATTATCTTTGTATGTTTTTAGAGACAATTCCTTGAGAAGACTTCCATAGTCTTATGTCATGACCTTTGTCTCCTAACTTCTATTTGCTAAACCCGAAATAAAAATTCTGTTATCAAATTATATTCTTTTTTGCTTATCACACTAACTAGCCAGATGACGCTGTATTGTAATTATAGCCATGTAACTAAAAAGAAAGATGTGGCTGCTTTAAAGTTGCATAGAGGCCTTGGATTGTAGTTGAAATATTAGATATCTCACTCTGGGCTTTGAAAATTACAGGTAAGTACTTTATCAACACAACTATAATATCCCATGTGATTTATGATTAAGGTTTGATAAATATTTTTTAAAAGTCAAATAAAAGTCAAACCCTTCTACTCGAAAGTAAACAGACAGTAGCATTTACACTATTTATAGCCACTTGGATTTTGGGATTGTCATTATTTCAACACAAGCTGGTATTATCTCTGTGAATTTTAATAACATTGCCAGAAAAAAGAAATGATTCAGTTCATTTTGTATTGTGTTCAGAAATAGTATTCTGGTAGTGCTGAGAGATACCTTACTGGAGATCTGATTTATATTTAAATAAATGACTAAAAAATGGAAACTCCTGTGCGACTTCGCCCTTAGCTAACATTGTTATGCTAATCCTAAATTTACATTATACATTCAGAAGCTTAAATGATCAACAGTGGTTGCATGTTTTGTCCTGAATAATAATATTTTTTGCCAAATTTTCAAACTGGGCAAAATAAGTTTCCTATGTATATTTTTAACTGAAACTAATGTACCCAATAGCAAAGTAAGAAGACAAAGATGTTTAAATTAGATTCAGAAAGGCAATTCCAAATAACTTATATAATTTGACACATCAAAGAGTGAGTGGATTGGCTGTCAAATGCAGATGGTGTAGGCAATGTTATGAGCATGGATTATGTTTTCTCAATAATGTTAATTCATGTCATTTCCAAATACATTCAGTTATAAGAAAAATAATTAGTCATTTACTCTGATTAAAATTTATCTTACAAGACAGAAGTGTAAAGTTCAGGGGAATAAGTGCATGAACATGCGGAAAAAAACTACAAAGTTTGTAGACTGAACAAGGCAAAGAAAAGGGAGAACTGGGCAACAGTTGGAAACAATGAGGTAATGAATATTAAGAAGCACAAGGTGGTACGTAGGAGGACTTGAGGAGAAGGAGGAAGTGACGTAGTTATAGTATTATATATATATATATATATATATATATATATATATATATATATATATATATGTATGTATTTTTAGAAGGCTGTGGACTGGCAGAACAGAAGGTAAGCATATATTGTGCACATGGGTCAATGTCCTGATGAAATCCCCCATTGTGCAAAATTCATATACTCTGAAAATGATTCATTAAAAATTGTAATTTAAAATAAGCTATTAGATTTAAGGCAAATTTTATAATATGTGTATTTTAAAAATAATATTATTAGAACTTATATTTTTATAAATCACTTCTGGTCATAAATTTAAAAATTAAACAGGTTAAAATGAAAAGAAGTCAAATTAATATTTTATGAATCATAGTACAGTTATAAACAACAGGAAAAATTAGATATATTTGTTTTGTTTTTTACATTAATAATAGAAGTATATTTGTTTATTAAACCATCTAATAATATATATTTTCTTCATATTAAATGAAGGCATAACTCACTAAAATGTACTTTAGATTCAAACTTCATATTCATGCTTTGCATAATAACTAAAATAACTATTTTAGATTATAATTATTTAAAATATTATTTTACTACTCTTTGCAGTGAGTATTTGGTAACACAACATGAACAATGGCAGAAAAGCTATTTTTTCTCCTAAAATACAAGTTTAATAAAAATTATTAGTTAATGCCAGGTATGGTCATACATGTCTTTGATTCTATCCCTTGGTTGGCTGAGGAAGAACTACCACAGCTGTATGTGGAATGGATTCAATGGTGAGCTGCAGGCCAATCTGGGCAGATGTATGAGTTCTTGATTTAAAGTAAATCAACAAAAACATTAGTGACTCTCAGGAAGATCCTTTCACATAGTTTATAAGCAGAAACCCAACAAAATGTCAGTAGTCCTTAATCAAAATGTGATTCTTTGACTAAGGGAATTTATTTGCCCAGCTTGCTCATACTCATCAAGGCAACAAACATTCCTGGTGATGTGACTTCCACATGACCACACAGCCTGGTATCTAAGGATCCCCTAAGGTTGTCAGGTGAGAGCTAAGTACTGTACAGCACCAGGGGCTACAGTGACATGGAAAAATATTTTTGCCCTTAGGAATATATATACTCACAATTAGTCTTGAATAAATGTTGGTACACTTTTAAAAACTATTTTATTTGGGTTCCTTAAATCTCTTTCTCCCCACTCATCTCTAATCACTTCCAATACCACAACACCAGGTACTAGGAAAGAAAGGTTAGTGGGGAGAGGGGATGTAGTTTTCCTTAGCTAGTTCCTGTTGTTCAGGGTCATAGTTCCTTCAGGGGGTGGGGCAAGTCCAATCTTCATTTCAGGATATCTCCAACTTACCTTCTCACACTGCATCAACATCAACCAGGAGACACAGGGAGGAAGCACCAGCAGCTTTCTTTCTCTGAGCACCCAGTTGTGCTCTGGGACTGGCATTAATCCTAACTGCCAAAGAACACACCCTCCCATGATGCACTTCACAGCTGACAAACATCACTCACCCTTTCATGAGGCAGTCATCAGCTATGGACAAAAAGGAGCAGCCCTATATCCCACACCTGTGATTAAAACAAAAGTATGCTTACATATAAAACAAAACTTCCACAACAAGCAAATGTTAAACATTGCCCCAATTATAATGAAAATCTTATGATGCAAACTATTCATATATATACATATATATGTATATGTGTGTGTGTGTCTGTGTGTGTGTGTGTGTGTGTGTGTGTGTGTGTGAGGGTACTGCTCTGGTGACCAACATAATTGCCAGATGGTGATGGATTTCTGACTCCAATATTTTTTGTGAACTTACAGTACTATCAGTTAGTCTTAGATTTGGTTGTCTTCACAAATTCCTTTGACACTAGCTGAGGAGCATAGGAAGTTATATTTTTTAAAATACAGCCATAGTTAATTTACCTAGGTGTTTCTACTGTATGTATTTTCACATAGCTGTGCCCTATTTTGATCCAGGATTTTATAAATTGATGCATCATTTTCAAGAAATACTATTTCTAAGTCAGTATTTGCATTATATAAATCAATCAGAAAAAAAGTTCAAAATAAAAACAAGATGTTAATCTTATTTCTTTTGATAAAGATGATGTTGAGGAACATAAGTCCTATGTGTTTTAAAATGTGGCCACTTCAGTCATTAAACTGAGTATAGTGTGTATATATAAGGAAATATTACCGATTCTAAGCATTATTTGAACTAACATATTTGAAAATAACCTTCTCAGTGATAACAATATCTATAATTTGAACAGAAATTGTTAATGAAAACAGCAGTTTCAAGGTCTGGTATAAGATAAGTAGCAATTTATAAAGGTCAGCTGGCTAATATCAGATCAAAATACCTTCTATACCTGTCAAGCATTTAAAAAAAAAAAAACCTATATATTTCTGGAAATTTTAAGGACAGTTTAATTTTGAAGGTATTGTTTTCCCAATCACTTTGGTATTGCAATATGCATAAACATAAAATCCTTAATGGTCCTTGCTGCTATTTCAGAGATGGTATCAGATGAGTTGTGCTTACTGTAAGGGAGCAGCGTCTACTACAGGACCAACTATGGAACCTCAGAGTGTTTATTTTGTACAGCACAAGAGGAGGCGTTAGCTAGCCATTAACATTTCTCGGTAGGGGAACAGATTCAGGCTGCAGTCCTCCAGGAATGGGAAGATGCAGTCGCTAATTTATCACATATTGGTTAATTGTTTGTGAACAACCATAGCTGCACACACTGTCGACCTTTGTACTTGGATCAGAGAAAGTCAATGCCACTCTTCTGAGCCTCTTGTGGGCAGATATTTTCAACCCCACAGGTCTGAGGTCCTACGGTCTCTGACACGGCTGCTCCAATGTCAATCGTACACTACACATTCACCCATTGTTTACACATTCACTTACGCCTTCTCACAGCCAACATGGACCGAGGAATTATCCCAAGGATTCAATACAGAAGAGCTACCGGAAAGTAATGAGTGCCGAGAGAGGGAGAATCAGTATTCCCCGAGAATAAGCCTGCTAATAAAACAGCCCATTCCAAGAAGCCAGCCCTTACACAGGAACATCATTTAGTGACCTGAGCAGGTTGTTCTTATGAACACAGAGAACTCATATTTTTAAAATCATGATTAGTTTCTTAAGCCCTCTGTCATATGTAGGGCTGCTAAGAACTTTTCTCTGTCTATAGGCTGTCGTTTTGTTCTGTTAACAGTGTTTTTACCTTTCAGAAGCTTTTCAGTTTCATGAGGTCCAATTTTTTAGTTGCTGGTCTTAGAACCTGAGTTATTAGTGTTCTGTTCAGGAAGTTGTCTCCTGTGCCAGTGAGCTGAAGGCTCTTCTTCACTTTTTCTTATAACAAATTTAGTGTGTCTGGTTTTATGTAGTGGTCTTTGTGTTCAATGCAGGGTGATAAATATGGATTTATTTGCATTTTTGTACATGTAGACATCCAAGTGGACAGTACAGGAAATATTCTTATGTTTGGTTATCATGTACTGGTTTCTATTTAGGATTTTGTAAAGATTTGTCAATTTTTTTAATTCCAATATTCCCTTATGGTTACTTTAGAAAGATGCCATTAAAAGCATTTACTTAGTAGAAGTATTGAAATTTGAAATTTATATTAATATTCAGATATAAATATACTTGGAATAAAACTAAATGACATGGACAAGTAGGTGGAGAAAATTTGTTTCCAGCGAGAAAGAGCCAGTAAAAACATGTTTTTAATCTTTTATTCGTTTATTACTATGTATGACATACCAGGAACTGAAATAAATGCTAGAAATACATAAATAAGACTAATTAGTTTAGGGTCAAGGATTGTGCAGTGAGACCATTGGATAAGTACAGCTGTAGCTGTCTATTCCTACATAGTTCATGATAACTGTAACACAGTAACACTGTTCGTAGCACTCATGACAGTGGCTATGCAGCAAACAGAGAGCAAGATATATGGATCTGGCTTAAGAAAAAGTATTATACCCAAATATATGATACAATAAGTTTAGATAATGACCACTTTAGAGGAACAATTGTCTATTAACCTTTGAGTGGTAAGATACTATTTTAATATTCAGTTTTGTTGTTTTGTATTCTAGGGTAAATGTATTTTGGATTTGTATGTTGCAAATACTACACTGTTTCCATAATGCAAAATATGCGTACATTAAAACACTTAAGGAGGCCTGAAGAGATGGCTCAGCAGTTAAGAACCCTGGTGGTTTTATCCACAGGTCCTGGTTTTGATTACCAGCACCCTCATGGAGGTTTACAGCCATCTGTAACTCCGGTCTCCAGGAATCTGATGCATCCTGGCTGGTGTGGATACCATGGTATGGAGACATACATGCAATAAAACAATTATACACATAAAATAATTAAAATACTTATGAATGTCTAGACATTATTTAGCGAAAATCAAAAATGATTTCTTAGCCAGAAATACCTACAATTACAAGGTTCACTCTCCCAATATTCTCTTGTGAGTTTGCTTTCTCACTGATGTAGACTGTACTTCAAAGGGCTAAGCTCAAGGAGCCCTCATACTTTCTGTGTCAGCAAAGATTTTTTTTCCTTCAAGCAAATTATTAAAGACAGAGTCATATTGACTTTAGGGAAATATATCCTATCTTTTCTAGAGACAGATTTCGTCCCACATAAGTGCTCTTCTGCCTATATTTTGTGCAGAACTGCATTTTCAAACCGATGTCTGGACACGCAAATCAATCCCATTACCGGGTAAGAGGATTTGTCTGCACACCTCTGTGTATGCCTTTGGTAACTGTGGAGTCCTTCACAGTAGGCTGAGCTTTTTCTTTAGGGATATTCTGACATCTGTCCAAATAATTTCACTCTGAGATGCGTTCGTTTCATTTAAAACCACCAAGGGGGTGAGAGACTAGTGGCTGATAAAATTTTTGAATACCATCACTATTCTCCATGATTTCACCTAAGAGAGCCTGACATTAGTCTCTGTCTGGGAAAGGACCAACATTTAACTACTTGTAACTGAACTAGAAAATAAAGCCAGCAGCTGTGTTCTTACACTACTGCTTTTTACATCTCCCCCAATTAAAATGCCTTATGTGGCTAAAGAACAGCTGTCAAAGAACAGTTCTGTCTATAAAAGGGGCTTGCAAATTAGTAGTACCCTAGCACCCTGGTAATAATATGCTGTGTGCCATGCTACCATTTTAACTTAGATTAGTAGTAGCATCAGAATTCAACTAAACCTATAAGACTGATATGTAGAAAAAATTGTCCCGAATGTCCCACATACCCACATCTCACCATACCAACACTCTTCTTTAGAATTATCCTCTTCTTTGTTAGTTATACCCTCTTCAAATAATAATGCTGAGTAGAAACATAATCCTGTTGTGTGTCCTATTCCTTGCTCACATTCTACAATCCTTATAACCTTTGTGTAGAGTAGAAATAACACTATCATTCCTAAAAGAGGAAGTATGTGCACGGCAATGCCACTCTCCAAAATATCTAACCTTAACTAACTAGCAAAGCACAAATCAACCATTACTGACAAAGTTAGGAATAAATCTCTGATATAACACAGAAAACCACTCATTAATATAAGTTCTACATAGAGAATTAGTGACATCTTGCCCACATTGATTAGATATTCAAAAGACTTTCAAAATGTTAATCGTCGATGCGAAAGAGGAGTTTTTATCTGGTTCACACATTAGCTCAAGTTTATATTGATAGGTAGCAATCAGAAAACGATTCATATTTTCTTCAGTGTTAGAGATTGAACATTGGAGCTTGTTAGTGCTAGGAAATCCTTCTGACCATAGACTGCATTCAAAGTCATCAAAAGAGCTTTTAAAAGGTTATAAGTATCAATCATATGCATTATTGGCAATGAAATTAATAGGATCATCACTCACTGACTTGACAAAACTACATGTTTTCTAATGTTATATATGAGAACATTACATTTTTCATTGCATGTTGAAAGGCAAAAATTTATTCTAGAGTTTTCTAAGGATAATGACTCTTCTATCAGAACAATTGATTTCCTGCCATGATTGCATAATGTGAAACTAGTGTTTTTTATTTATTGACAATAGTTTGTTTTTTGCATATGGTATATCCTGATCATGGATTTCCTCCCTCTACCCTCCCAGTACTTCCTAACCTCCATTTCCATCTGGCTTCACCAGCACTCTGACTCTTCTTGGAAAACAGACAGGCTTCTAAGATATACTTTTGTAAAGCAATAAAATGATAATATAAATTAACACATCTGAATAATACAAAACAAACAGAGGGTAAAAACACTGTCCCTGACCAAAAGGGCACAAAAAACAAAGACTGGTTATTTTTTACACTCAGAAACGCCATAAAACACTAAGCTAGAAGCTATAATATACACATAATAAAGGATATGAAGAACATATACATGAGCAGCAGTATTTGATTTTACCCTAGGTACTTGAGATGTCTTTTCTCCAAGTCTTGGTCACCCAAGATCTATATGACCTTTACTTATGAGCTCCATCTCATGGAGAATGAGCCTTTTATTTGGTGCTTATTGTTACTCACTGGGTACTCTACATTGTAACTCCTATATCGGAGAGATTAGCACACAGGGCTGAGCATTCTATGTAGACATGAGCTCAATTTCTGCATGCGCAATGAGAAGTCTAGGTGTGGTGTGAGTGAGTGGGGCCATGCTTTCCGATTGTGGACGGTAGCCTATAGTCTGGGCAACAGGCTGGATTGTATCAGGGTTCTAACAGAAATCCTTTCCCCAACAACTTGATTAGAAGCAACCTGTTGCCAGTACTGGTGGCTTTATTTGATGAGAAGAAATGGACAGTTAGGGCTCTGTCTGCCCCATTATTTGGTAGTTTCACTTAGATTGTCATCATATATGTATACAATTTATGAATCTTCTACTTTTTCATATTTCCATACTACTCCTCAAATGCCTCTCAATTTCAGCTGTCTTTCCTGGTATTTCTCTCCCTTCCCATCAGATATTCCAATTTTACTTATCCCATCTCATCCACCCCTAACTGTCTGTTTCACTTGCTATGAAGGTCAATCTTCACGGCTCTCCATGCCCTTACTCTCTACCTAACCTCTGTGGTTTTATGAATTATAACTTGATTATCATTGATATAAGAGCTAATAGCCACATATAAGCAAATGCAAACTATAATTGTCTTGATGTGTCTGGGTTTACTCACTAAGGATTCTTTTTTCAAATTCCATTCATTTACCTGTGGATTTTATGGTTTAAATTTTTAAATACCCGAGGAATACTTCATTGTATAAAAGTACCACATTTACTTTACCTATTAATTGTTGTGAGAAATCCAGGTAATTTTCAGATTGTGGCTATTATAAACAGAGCAAAAATGAACATGGTTAATCAAGTATCTCTGTGGTAGGATGAACTGGCCTTTGAATATATGCCCAAGAGTGGCGTGGTTGGATCTTGAAGAAGATCAGGTCTATCTGCATGAGTAATTGCCACACTGATGTCTCTAGCGGCTGTACAAGTTTTCACTTCCACCAGCAGTGGAGGCATGTTCTCCCTGTTCTACATCCTCAGCATCATGAGCTGTTACCTGTGTTATTGATCTCAGTCATTTTCACAGATTTAAGATAAATCTTAAAGCAATTATGATTTCATATCACTGGCGGTCAAGAATGTTGAATATTTTTAAGTGTTTCTCAGCTGCTTGAATTTTCTATTTTCATATTTCTCTAGTTTGATATTTAGCCATTTTTAAATGGGTTATTAGTTTTATTTTTTAAACTAAATATTTATTTATTTTTACATATACATTTATATTATTACACACAACACACACACACACATATACTATATAAACTACTTATAGTAAGAAGAACCATTGCACAATCAGGAATTATATAAACATAACATTCTTAGTGTTGTGGCTCTTTGTATTTGACAGCCTTAAAGAAAACATTTTTCCTATCTTTGTGTCTAAAATTCTGACTGGAAATAAATATCTATCATATCTCATCATTATCAACTTACAACATCTGTGGTTGGAAAGCTTGGACGCAGGCAGAGTCGACAGCAAAACTCTGCCAAGGCAGGGTGAGCAAATCCTCAATAGTTCCTGCCTCACATATTTGTCTGTCTGATATAGTGACCCAGAAGCCTAAAGATGGTGCTGTAATGTTATAGAGAGCTTTGGGTGACTATTCAGGTAGCAAACTGTATGTCATCTTCTCATTTAGAAAGCTGATAACCTCTACTCCTAGCATACTCAGCTAATCAATTGTATTCCTTCTCAAGTCTCTGATGGAGTTGAAGACCAGATGGTTTAGTTTTACAATTAAGCTTAGTTGTTTAGGGGTTAAGATAGTTTTAGGTTATTTGTTTTCTTAATATCTAGTTTGTTTGTTGTTTGTATTCTTCACATATGTTGAATACTAGTCCTATATTAAATATGGAGTTGGTAAATATCTTTTTTCCATTCTGTTGGCTGCTGCTTTTTCTTAATAACGGCATTCTTTGTTGTACAGAAGCTTTTCTGTGTCCTGAGGTCCCATGTGTTAATTGCTGATATTAGTTCTTTTCTCTTTGGAAAGTCTTTAACTGTCTCCAACTTTTTCTTCTATTAAGTTCTACTTATCTGATTTTATGTTGATGTATTTGAGCCTTTTAGATCTGAGATTTTTGCAGGGTAATAAGTTGAAATGTATTTGGATGTGCCTACTTCTTTTGGTTGACTTTGATAAGCACTATTTGTTGAAGGTATTGACTTTTAAAATGTATATTTCTGTATTCTTTATGAAAATCCTATGTTTCTCATTGGTGAGTGGAATTATTTCTGAGTCTTCAATGCTATCTATCAACTTGTCTGTTTTTGTGCCAATATCATACAATTTATTACTAGAGCTCCATAATACATCTTAAAATTGGGATAGTAATGACATCATATTCTTTTATTAATAAGGATATTGAGATGTCATGTTTTCTTGTGTGTGTTTTTATGAAACTGATTTTTTTTCTTTCAAAATCTGAGGAAAATTGTGTTGGGATTATGATGAAGGTTGTATTATACCTGCAGATTGCTTTTGATAGACTATCTAGATATGCTGTATTGATCCTACGGATCCATAAGCACATGAACTCTTTTTATCTTCTGATATGTTCTACAATTTTCCATCCTATAGCTTTACCATACAAAACTTTCACTTGAATTTTTAGAGTTATCCCAAGATATTTTACATTTTTTGAGGCTATTGTGAAAGATGTTGTTTCCTCTGAGTTCTTTCTCAGTTAACTTGTAATTTGTACAAAGGTGGTATACTGATTTTTGAGAGTTCATTTGTGCTCAGCTACTTTGATAATTTTTTATCAGCTGTAGGAATTAACTGGTGGATTTTTTGGGGGTCATTTATGTGTATCATCATATCATCTGCAAATGAGGACCATTTGATTTCTTCCTTTCTAACTTGTATCGCCTTGATCTCCTTCATTTGTCTTATTGCTCTACCTAAGCCTTCAAGTAATAAATTGAGTAGCTATACAGAGAGTGGACCACTTTGTCATTTTCCTGATCTTGGTGAATTGTATGAGTTTCTCGCCATTTATATTGATATTGTCTATAGTCTTGATGTAATCTGTCATTAAGTAGAGCTATGTCCTTTGGATGCCTAATTTCTCGAGGACTTTTATTATGACGTGTTAAATTTTGTTAAAGGTCTTTTCTGTTTCTATTGAGAGATCTTATGGATTTTGCCTTTCTTTCACTTTGTTTATATGGTGAATTATTTTTATTGACTGTTATACATTGAACCATCCATGCATCCCTGATAAGAAACCTGTTTGGTCACGATAGGTAAATATTTGATGTGCTCTGGATTCTGTTTGCAAATACTTTAATGAGCTAAATTCATACAGACTAATGGTCTGGAACTCTATATGTTATTTGGGTGTCATGATAAGTATGGCCTCAAAAACAAGCTGCTTTGTTTTTCTTTTTTCATTTTGTGGCGTAATTTGATGTGTATTGGCATAACTTTCTTTGAAACTCTGGTAACGTTCTGTGGTACAACAAGCTAAGCACTGGGGTTTTTGATGGTGCTGTTGAAATTTAACTGTGGCTTTGTATTTTGCGAGGGCCTGTAATTCTGTTTAAATTGCTTATCTGATTTTGATTTAACTTTAGTAATGGTAGACACCAATAAAAATTTTCATTTCTTTCAGATTTTCCAATATGATGGCGTACAGGTTTCTAAGAAAGTCATCATGATTCTCTGGACTACCTAAATATCTCTTGTTATGTTGTTTCTCATTTTTCGTTTTGTTTAATAGGATTTTCTCTACAGGTGTGGTTATGTTGTGTACTCATTTTCATTGACTTGAAAACCATTTTGAATGTTCTTTCTAATCTGGGTTTTTCAGATGTGCTGTTAAGGCAGTGGTGGTATAATGCTCTGGGCCAGCATTTATATTTCCTTAGAGTTTGTAGAACATCTGCCACGGCCCTTCTGTCTCCAATGAGAGTCAAGCAGAATCCTTAGATGTCTATCTTTCTATCTATATATGTTAGTCTTTTTCTGTTGCAACTTTAAATAAACTTGTTTGTTTTGTATATTTATGGTTCTTACTATTATAAGCTCAGAAGATTCTTCTGGTCAAGCTTATTTATAATGTATATGCTTTTTTGTGCATTGATAAGCATCTCCTTCTGTTTATTAGAATTTTTTCTTCTATGAGATTTAGGAAATATTTTTTTTTCTTTGACTTTGGCTTCTTTTTTAAAATTTTTTTTTGTTATTAATTTATTCTTGTTACATCTCAATGGTTATCCCACCCCTTGTAACCTCCCATTCTTCCCTCACTCCCATTTTTCCCTTACTCCCCTCCCCTATGACTGTGCCTGAGGGGGACTTCCTGCCCCTGTATATGATCATAGGGTATCAAGTCTCTTCTTGGTAGAGAGATGGCTCAGCCGTTAAAGGCTAGGCTAACAACCAAAAATATAAGACCTTGGCTTCTTATTCTTCATTTAGTTCAAGTATTCTTAGTTTTGATCTTGTCATAGTGTCCTAGATTTCTTGAATGATTTTTGCTGGTATCCTTTACAGATTTAACATTTTTTAACAGAAGTATTCTTTCTTTTACTGTGCCCAAGATTCTTTCTTCCATATCTTATGTTGGAGAGGATTTATTCTGAGGGGTTTTTCTTTTGAATTTTTTTTTTTTCAAATTTTCTTCAGTTTGGGCTGTTTTATTAATTAGATTTTCCTTTACAGGTCTTAACAGGTTCTATTAATTTCTTTGCGGTGTTTTGTGTTCACAGGTTTCTTTAAGGGATTTATCAATTTACTCTTTAGAGACCTTTATCATACTCATAAAGGCTATTTAGCATCTTTGTCTTGTCCGGCATTGTTGTTGCCACACAACGCCTGCTGTGGTAGAGTTGCTGAGCTCTAGTGCAGACATGTTTGCCTTGGTTGTTATTTATTGGGTTTTTATGCTGAAGTCTAGTCATGTGGGATTGAGAAGATTATAGCTTTCGGTGCTGATATCTTGTGTTGTCTCTGGTGGTTATTTTGTTCCTTTTATTCCGGTAGTTTTTTTCTTAGGATAGTGTTGTGGGTGTGCATATTTCTAGGAAAAAATTATTCTAGGGTCCTTCTAGGTGTGGGCAATGGGGTCTTCTGGGTAACATGTGTTTTTATGTTTGGGAACCAGGAGGTAGGAATGGAAGTGCACTAGGAGGGGGAGTTAGGGGTCCATGAAAGGAAGAAAGCAAGGTATTTTGCCAGAATCTGCTTAGTGCTCTGGGCATGCAGCCAGAGACTAAGGAGAGACCCTAACAGGCAATCTGCTGAAGAAAGGGCATATGGTTGAGAGGAAGATTAGTGAAAATGTGATGCTTACCTACCTGTTCCACTGGTCTACTTGCTTCTGTGGCAGGCTTTCTTGTGGGATTCCAAGAGAACGCCTGCTGGAGCTGATGGCTGAGATAACAGAATGGATGTGTAGGAAGATTGCAGAAGGTCTGTGTGATTTGGTGCCCCTGGTCAGAGAGGTCTGGAGGCTGGAACAATTAGACTGCTACTGGGATGGGAGTGAGACTATGGGAAGAGAGGATGGAAACAGATGATCCCCAGTTAGGCTGCCTGCTTGCCTTGTTGTTGTAACTTATTAGCTCCAGGGAATATCTGCTGGAGTTAGGGGCTGGGGTTAAGCTGTGAATTGGGGGAAAGAGGTTTGGAGGAAATTTTTTAAGATCAGTGGGATATTTTGCAACATGTTTTCTACTAAAATGTTGGGCATAAGATTGTGGGATTGGATGTGGAGAAGAGGAGGGATAGGTGCAGATCAGAAGTTAGCTTCCCAGCTTCCATGACAAGCCATTAAATGTCATTCTTGGGAAACAAAATATGAACTTGCTCCCAATTTTAGCTGGTCCAGAAAACATAGAGATTAGAACACATATTTCATGAGTGTTTTAATATACATAAAATGTCTCATCATGGAAACAAAGTTGATCAGAAAAACAGACAGGATGTGTCAGAAGAGTAGTCTGGGATTAGTGTCCTGTCACATGGAATCTGGTTTTCATTGTTTGAAATTTCTTCCACCCAGTTCATTTATTGATAAAACCATGATGGTGCCCAGAAGTTGAAACCAATAAATGCAGAAAAGATTATGATTAAACACTATTTTGATGTTTAGAACTGATCAAATTTTCTAAACTTCTTTTTTTTTTAAACTGATTTCTTTAAATTCTGCACTTGACAGCTATGATATTTGCAGTTTTTACATTCACTATCTTTTAAAATTCTTTCTTCACAATGACAATTTCTATGATGCACGTTAATTCACAAGATGTGGTTTTCTTACTGAAATGTTAAGATTAGATTTTTGCCAGCATGTGTTAGTAATCCTTGAAAATATTGCTTCGGTATTATGCGGTGACTTCTGGTGTTAGGGAAAAGAGGTATCTTTAATTTATGTAGAGAATATCTGTTATAATTACAGTACTTTAATCTAAAGAAAGAAGCATATTTCATTATACATCACCAATTAGTTCTCTGAAATATTGAAAAAATGCAAAAATATAAGTCATCTTCAGGATCATTACTATATTCTAGAAATTTTCATTTTCACTAAATCTCTCTTACAAATGTTTACTATACCTACCTAAAAATATTTTTCCTACCAAATACATCTTTTTTCACCTGTTCAATAATAGTTCAGCTCACATAAAAGGCAATGACATTTTCTTTCTTTCTTAAATGGAGTAAAAAGGTTAGATTTTACTTATTTACTTCATCACCTAGATACTTCCAGACACAAGACAATATTCTATGACTTTCGTTGTTACAGAAAGCTTTATTTTTATCAACCAATTTTAAGACATTTTTATATACACATTGCAATTGTTAATTTTATAGTGTTCTTCTGTTCATGTCAACTAGTTTAAATGCTCTCAAGAAATTCCCACAAGTATGAGCTATAGCATATGCTTTCAGAACATTCATCTTAATTTTCTACCAGAGAAAAATAATGTTGCATGTGAGAGTATTTTAAGGTAACTGATGAGAATATTGAAAGAGCAATAAATTACTAGTCATAATGAAAATATATTGATGTGCTAAATGAAAAATCTGTCTCTTCTAGCCTTAGTTTATTATAAATGGAACAATGACCCATTTCTGTTCTCGACAAAACCACAGTACCTGAGGGGGCAGGTAGTGATGCTAGTGGTAGAGCAGGAGGCTGACCTGCATTGCAAGGGTGCACTGCTCTTCTGATCTCAGGGTACACAGAAATTCTTTCCTTAACAAATCATTTTATTTATTTCTTTTTTGTTTTCAAAGCTTATATTTCCTTTAGAAAATTTAGAAGAAAGAATATGTTGTATTCAAGCTTAAAACCATATCTTTGACCTTCCATGTTTCCTACACCTGTATTTCAGTTTCTTTCAGATTAAAAAAGACACACACTAATATTTACTAAAAGATATATTGAGAAAGAGAAATATAAAAGTGTATTAACTGAGGGAAAGATAAACATTAAGATGAACTTCGACATGAACTCTGATACCTGTGATTTGACCACTCTTCTTGGTTGGGGGGAGGGCCTGGTGGCACTCAGAGGAAGAGGAAGCAGGCAACAGGGATGAGACCTGATAGGCTGTGATCATATGATGGGGGAGGAGGTCCCCTTCCATCACAGACCTAGGGGAGGGGAATAGGGTGAAGGAGGGAGGGAGGGAGGAACAGGAAGATACCTGTGAGGGGTTAACAATTGAGAAATAATCTGAATTAATTATTTAAATAAAAACTGAATAAAAGAAGAACTTCTAATTGATGCACTATTCCATTTTCTACGCTGCAGAAAAAATTCTATTTTAACCCCATTATTTCTTTCATGAAGAATAAGCTTCTCTCCAGACCTTCAAGACAGTCTCCTACAGGAGAAATAAAGGGATCTAGGAGCCTTAAGTCTCATTTAATAGTTCTCCCACTGTAACTTTGTTAATGATGAACTCACGCTTTGTATTTCATGAGTCTCCATCCAGCCTGATTTGATATTAACTCTTTCCTTTTTTAATTTAAAACATTGTGACCTGTATGAAATGTATATTATACAAATTAAAACTTCCTCTGTATTAAAAGAAATTAGCCTATTGATTGGAAGAAAGTTTGCAACTGATACAACCAATACCTAGATTATTATATTTAAATAACTTTCAAAGCAAAGGCCATAGCATAAAGTATTTTACACAGCACCAATTGATTGTCACAGATAATGTTTGAAATTAACAGACAATTCTGTTGTCAAAAAATAAAACTTTGGAACAATGGCTACCCAAAATATAGAACATGATTTCATAATGTTAAAATGGAGCATATTGTACAAACATGAAAACTAATTATTTACCAATTATGAAAATAAAGTGATGAGGAAAATTGACATTGTTTACTCAGTATTGCCATAATGACAGGATAGTTACTGCCCAGGCATTGAAAACTAAATAACATAAAATTAAAGAGGTACACAATAATGAGATTCAGGGACCAAACTAGTCAATTAGTTGTAAATGATACAGTCCTACCTAGTTGTGAGAAAAACAATGACAATGCTTTTTGAACTTTCCTTGCGGCCAACTCTGCAGCTTCTCCATCAAGTGGAAGGTGTGACTGTTTTGGCGAAGCTATCAGTTCATTTCACTGATCTCAAACTCACTTCCTTCTCCATGCTATTTTCCTAGTATATAATTTGAGCTTGTTATTTCCAGAAAGAAAAAAAAATGTGCTCACAGCATTTTCTAATAACTCTAAGTTAAACAAGCACTCCTTTATGTGACTAATATAATATCCAGGTCCCTCATTATAGATTGCAGCTCATCTTTAGGCTCTTATATGAAGAAATGGTCTCAAGCTCTTTTATAGGTAGTAATAACAGATGATCATCTCAATTTCTTTGCTCTGTTGACATTGTCAAACTAATTTTGAAAACATGAAACTTTAATAAATGAGGAAAATATTTAAAATTTTATTATGTTTTTCCACTTCTTTATTTTTATTTGATAGAAAATATTCATTCTTTATTAAAAAATCAATGAGTAAGACACTTTGAATTCTTAAATCAGGAAATTATCCTACATTTATCTAGGGAAAATAAACTGAAAGAATATAAATCAGAAAAGTGAAAATTGGTTTTAAAAATACACTTTTCAACAGCTATCAAATGTGCTGCATGCTCTGTGAGCTGCAGACGGCTTCCTGAATAAAATATGAAGACATGGATCTCTGTGACTATCTTGGTTAGTTCACACACACACACACACACACACACACACACACACACTTTGAAGAAAATCTCTAAATAGGCCATATACTATCTGCAGAGGGATAAACAAAATAGCCGGCAGTGACAGTGTTTGCTTTTCATGTGCCAGAGCCACAAGCAAACAGGAGGCCCAACCACTGTCAGCTCCTCATTTGCAAATGAAGATGTGAAAGGAAATGCTAGTGACAGTACACGCAACAGTTCATATTTGAAGTTTGGCACAGTGAACTGACAGCGCAGAGGAGCTGCAGAGGCCTAATCCTTCCTTTCTGCCTTCCAGCAATGATAGGTGGGGAAGGAGGTGGGGTGGGGTTAATAAATATGTGATGAGGCAAAGCAGTAGAAGAATGGCACATCTCCTGTGCAGGAACTCATCTTCAGAGATAATTAACTAGGTGGCAACACACAATGCCACCCTTAACAACAGCATTCAAGTCATTGCTGGACTTAAGTACAGTTTTAAGCCGCTTATCAGATTTTCATTTCTGAAACTATTCAGCTGTCAGGCTAACATCCTGGCTCTTTATTGAAGCTCACATGGGAATCCAAAACCTTCTAATTTTCTATACAGATTCATTTCAGAATCAATTAGAGCTGGTGGCAGGCTTGTCCCTGTGTGCAAAGGGGATTAGCTGGGCACTTGCTCAGCTACCTCGGGATGTACATTCAACCTCCCATCCTGAATGAGCTTTCTCCCCCTTTGGAGGACTCTTCAGCAGTGAACCGCTGTAGACAACAGATGGCAGATAATCACTCGAGCAGCCTCCAATTTTGTCAGGAAAGGAAAAGAGATCATCCTCCTCTCTCTTACAGTAGGCAAGAGACCCCCAGGCACAGAGAGCACGCTCTGCCTGTGGAATAGGGAAATCCTCAATGCTCCTTTTCTCAGGCAGTCTTTTAACTGTGTCATCTAGGAGTCCTTGTCGCTGACATCCTGTCAGCAACCACTGGCTCAACACTAGCTTTCTGCCGTCACAATCCGTATTTCCGCTTACCCTGTTTTACTGAGAGTTTTAGCCTTTCTTTATGTTGCCAGGGTTGGAGTTAATATTAATGATAAAACCATTACTCTTTCTGAAGGGTTATATTCCATGGCAAGTGCAGATATACCTTATTCTGATGAGTTTACCAAAGAGCATTTTATTTAGTCTAAAAATTGTGTCCATAATTGCCAAATACCCTTTCACAGTAGACACGGTATACATAAAGAGGTGTATTTATTTTTCTTTACTTTTGTTCTTTCAATGCAATGGTCTTCAAAGAAAAATTTTATTATTATTTGATTATGATTTTTACTTTCAAATTTAATAAGACTCATTATGCATTTTGCTTACAACAAATAAAATACAACATTTCAAGGTTTCCAGCAAATGATATCACCTGTCATATAGTGACTTTGCAGTGTCTTTTGGCATTTTGCAATCATATATTACCATGTTCTAATCCTTTCACCTCAGATGGTATTTCACTAGCATTTCTAGTGTTCCTACTCACTTAATGTGTAAATTCACTAAACCTTCCATTTCTGCTGTGTGGCCTTGTACTTGTCTGCATCTACCCAATTGATCTATGCATATATTTTTATGCACATATACATGCACACATTCTACACCTCCACACTATGTACACGTGCACATACCACATATACATTTTTACATATGCACACTACACACAAATTTGTGCACACAAACATATAATCATGTGTACAAATAATCAGCTACACATGCATATACATGACAGATGCGTACACACACACACACACACACACACACACACACAAGTTCGAGTGCTGCAATGTACCATATTTACTAGCTTCGTCCTTCATTATTCCTTGTCTATTGCCAATTTACTCAAGTGCAAGCTGCCTAGGGTTATGTGACAAAGCATTAATTTATACTGGTACTTACAAAATAAAAGACATAATTAAACTATTAAACAGCATTTTAGTATTTTTAAGTATTTTTTGTGTTACATAAATTTTGTAGTGTCCTTTAAGGTTAATTTATATGTGCACCATATAAATTATCATTTATCATAATTCTGAACACAGACAATTGGTTAAAACCTGTATAATAAATTAATTTTATTCAGGATCTGACTTAAAAATTACTTATCAGCCAGTAATTTTTTAATATTTTCAAAACAATATCACCGTCCTCTATAATATCATAATATCATGTGTACTGGAAATACACATTTCCAGTTTGCTGCAAAAGACATTTCTAATGTTTTCTGAATTTTTAAAAACTCCTAATAAACTGATATTTTCTTGATCTTTAGAAAAAAACATTTACAGAAGTTTGAGGCCCAAGTGGCATTCTTGCTCTTTCTCGACAAGTGTTAGTTAGTGACTTATAAGGTCCAAGTGAAATCTTTGTCCAGGCATGTCACTAAAATTCAAGCAAGGACAAAACGTCATAAATGATGTCTGCTCAAGTGCACTTTAAGAGTTTCTTACAGCCAGGCATGGTGACACAAACCTTTAATGCCAGCAGTTGGGAGGCAGAGGCAGATGGAGCTCTGTGAGTTTGAAGCCAGCCTGGTCTACAAAGCAAATCCGGGACAGCCAAGGATACAAAGAGAAACCCTGTCCAGTAAGGAGAAAAAAAATACATTATTTCATGTTATAAAATCATAATCTTATTTACAATATGTAAAAGTAAGAATAGTATGTCATTATTGGTCATATCAATAGATATACCATCCTCCATCCCTGAAACCAATAAAGATTAAATTCTATGGAAGGACTTATGAATTTTGACAATCCAGAAAGCTAATATGTGTTTACAAACCTGTTGATGTTTTGTTGTGCGCAGAAGTTTGCCTTGACTGGCCTTAGTTGTTGTGCTTTTCCCCCATATTGTTTCCTTCATGATTATCCAGGTGAAAACTGGAGCTTAGCCTATCCTAATGTGTCAGGATGTTTGTGCTGCTCTTAAAGTGCTCCCCGGTAGGTCCTGTGTTTAGGGTGGAATGGCTTGTGTCCAAAGGCTACATCCCATGGTCTTTTTATGCCTTCTTTAACCTCTTCCAAATCTATTTATCATGTAATTTTTTTCTTTCTTCTTTTTTTTTCTTTTTTCTTTTTTTCTTTTTATTTTTTTTTGTTACTCATGGAACACATACTGCAAATGACTGCTAAACAGAGTTCATAGAAGGAAAATGTTTGGAACATAATTTGCTTGTTACTTTGACAGGGTAGTAAACTAAGTGTAATAGAAACTTAATTGGCATCCCCATGCACTGTTAAATGGATTAAAACACATGGATCACACAAAATTGATTACTACTCAGCTACCAAGACATGGAAAGCTACTTAATAGACAACATGGGAAGAAATGATAATCATTATATTAAATGAAATAATTCAGGCCTAGAAAAACAAGTGCCACATGATATCATGCCTGTGAAACTTCAAACCACTTACTTCATGGAATCTGAAAATAAAGTGGTACCCACAATAGAATTAGAAATATAAAGGAAAGGATAAAAACAAAGTTTCTGGATGAATCTTAAGATGTAGTGAGAGAGGATCACAAGTTTGATAATACTGACTGTATCACACACTAGAATGAGTGCAGATAAAACAATGCTCATTGCATTTGTATGGCTACCCAGAGAATTCTGAAAGATAACTAAAAGCAATTGATAAGATACCTGATTAACCATTTGATTAAAACATTGCAGTTGAATATACTTCATGAAATATTACCTATAACCTCATATGCACAAAACACCATTTAATTGTTTAAAATGAAGTACGGGCAATAGTAAAGCTGTTATCATTTTAACTTTTAGCAAACATTGCTCATTTTCCATCAGAAGTGATAATTTTATTTTAATCATAACTCTACCTCCATTCTGGCTGTAACCTTTTTAAGTAATTTCTAAGAACTTGTCATTTGCTCCATCTTAGGGTTCTCACCATAACCAATCTCAATAGCCCATTCATGACATGACAGCTTTGTCTCAACCTTCTTATTCTGCAAATTCTTCCAGCTTCTACACATTATACTTCTACTTCTCCAAAGACTCAAGTATTTTCAAACATTTTCTATAAGAAGTATCATAGTGCCAATTTCTGTCATTATTCATTTTCTTCTGTTATAGCAAAGCAACACAGACTGAGCAATTTGTGAACAATGGTGTGATAGAAAGCTTATTGTTTTAGGAGAAGGAGAGTGTGATAGCACAGAGACAGGTTCTCATAGCGGTGACCTGTCTAAAGAGCAAGTGACCTCATATTGAGATGGGGCCAGAGGGGCCACACTGACTGCTACATTGAACCCAATTCATGACAACTTTTCCTTACCTTGGCGATTTGAGTTTCCAAAAGGCTTTTTCATATATCTTCTTTTTTCTTTTGTAACCCCGGCCTTCTCTTCTCTTCTCTTTTCCCTCATTCTCTCACCTTCATTTCTGCTTAAACCTTTAATACCGATCATTCTCTTGTCCTCCGTCATACGTGTGTCTTACTATCCCCTCCATATCCAATCATTTAGGTTAACTTTCTCCTCATCTCTTTCAGTTACTTTATTCTTTCATCCATATCTATTTGTTTTCTTTGACATAAAGCAATATCTGTCTCCACTAAAGAAAAGAAGCAAAACATTTAAAAATCTATCCCAGCCATCAAAAGATGGAAAAAACTCTCTCTCTCTCTCTCTCTCTCTCTCTCTCTCTCTCTCTCTCTCTCTCTCTCTCTCTCCTAAAACCCACACTGGATTTAATTAATGATAACTTAGAATTCACAAATATTCATTAAAATATCAATGTTGAATTATTTTTTCTTACCAACACTCATACTGATGTTATACATTCAGGATTTTGTATCTTTTGTATATTTTGTCGTATGTTGCCTCATTTCCATATTACTAATTATTCTGCTATTCTGGTATCATTAGTATATAAATAGTAATAAATATCTAAAGCATATGTTACCAGTCAAATCTATAAAATATATTTTTAAAGATTTTTCTATTTTCCCCTCAAATATGCAACTATTTCTTTTTAAAAATTCAGTACATGTAACTCATATGTCTATTAATATTTATTTATACAAAGGTAGGATAGCTAGTATTTCTAGGAGTGAGAGAGCGGTAATTTTTAAAAAATATGAAATATGATTGTAGTTATTAAATTATTGGTTACAAGAGACTTATTTATAGAAATCCATCTTAAATTATGTTGATTTTGGTAATAAGAAATACTGAATATATAGTTAATGTTTGATTTCTTAATATTAATTTGATAGTTCTAAAAATGGCCGTTTGCATTTTAGGGTCAAAAGTAACTGGCTAAAATGTTCAGAGAAAGTTTATTTTGTACTGTTTTGAAATATAATTGTAGAGTCTTTTCAATCTCATATCTACCACGCTAAAGAAAGCAAGTTAGTCAATAAATTCTGTTCTCTGTACTTACAGGATTAAAGAAGTCCTATTGTAATAATCCTGACATATTTTTATTCTAAAAATATAAAATATAAACCAGATATGAGGTCGTGTTACTGCAATCCTAACACATACCCTGAAGAAGTGCAGGCTTGAAGTCAGGCAGTACTAGTTGATAAGATTTTTGTGGAAGTTTGAGGGTGGGGGAAAGTAGAGACCAAGATTAACGAGGAATAGGGAAGGAGGAACACAGGAACACATGATGGAGGGAGAGAAGGAGGCAGGGGAGAAAGGAAAGAAAAGAAGGAAGGAAGGAAGAAAAATATTTTTTGTATTATCACCTTTCACATTTTTTTCATTCCCTTCTTGCCCAATAAAATAGTTAAGAAATGAAAGAGATGTTGAAAAGTGCATATTTTACTTCATGTAAGAGGGACTTGGAGTCTCCTAATGCTGTGTACCTTGTCCCAGAATATAGCTTTCATTAAGGTATAAACCTGTTTCGTTTTTTTATGAGAAAGGTCTGGATTGAATGAACACTACTTATGGAAGGAAGGGATACATGTTTATTCAACATTATTTTTTTATTTCCACTCAAAAACAGTTCATAAAATGATTTTCCATGGACTGTTTGTTAACTGATTTCATCACCTCCAAATTCAGGCTCAGTAAGGTGGCGATGTGGCTTGAAAGTCCTAAAGGAAATCAGACCTTATTTTAAACGAAGAAGGCTTTCCAATGGTTGCATATAAATCAAAAGGATTGTAATCTGGTCATTTGGTATCTAAAAGTGTATATTACATATTTTTAAAAATTTAAGAACATAATTACAATGTATATGAAAACAAAACACTTTATATGAATAGAATAAATACAAACATTTATATCTCTGAACATATTCCTTTGATTTACAGCTAATTTCATATTTATTTTCATTTATTTCCAGTTTTTATGTATTATTTAATATAATTATGTTTCTCTTGGTTCAATTTATTGTATCCTGTGGTTTGCTTTTATTCTACTCTGAATTTATTTTGTCTCATAATTCAGGAAAATAAAATATTTCAACATCAATTAGCAAATATCATGACTTTGGAAAGGTTTGTAAGAAAATTCTACTTTTCTCAATTTTCTGGCACTATTAACAGTCATCATCTCTCTTACCACTTTTTCCTGTTTGTGATACAGACATGACTGGAAGAAAACTTTTAGTCTTGGTAGTAGTAAATATGATTGAGAGATTGTGGCAATCTTTTGGATCCTTTTCAGCTGCGTAATTCCCTTTTGTATTCTGCTCTCCTCATTTGTATAGTCACAATGGTTCTGAACACCCACACAAAGGAACTAACTTTCTTTTGTTACTGGAATTCTAAGTAATACAATTTTAAAGTGAAATTCATTTATGCTTTCAGATTTTAGCTCATAGTGAGTCAGACTTCTCTGCTTTGCCAACTAAAGAAATCTTTGTAGAACCACATATTAGGAAAATAGCATATTAACTTTAAGCAGAGAAATTATAGTTCAGCTCAGAAGAGATTTAGGGCACGGAGCACATGGCTGTTGGATTTCCCTGCTGACTCTGGACAGCAAGGACTGGAACATAAGATTCCTTCCCCCAAGCCATCTGGTTAATTTTGGATGGAATCTGCAGTGTGATTCCTCACTCCAGAACATATTGTCACCTCAGCATTTCTGACCAAAAACTTAAATTTTCTAGCATCACCATTTAGTTGTATGTATCTATTTAATAACAGTAGAGGCTTTGTTACCAAAGAGTTTGACTAGCTCATGTACGAAACTCTAGTATTATTCATTTCTGACTTAACAATGTAAAATTTTACTATAGTGAACATTAAGTGCTCATTCATCTAATTGTAAAATGTAATTATTTTTACAACACATTTTGTCTTGCACTTGTCCTGCATTTCCTATTTTCATGTCATTTGAAAAGCGTTTTCCAAAGATTGGAGTGGAAAACGTTGGGACCAAATGGCCAGGTAAAACCGGAGGGCACATAATCTCAAATAATTGTGTATTGGATTTCTAATGATTTACAAAGTTTAAGAATTTGTTGGAAGGCATGTTTTAATATCTAAAATAACTGGGTGCTTAGCCAGGTAGCCATAAAATAGTGCTCAGAGCATCATCACTTGAGTGTAGACAAGTGTAGATGTTTTCTCCTGTGCATGGACACTAGGAATTCCCTGGGCTATTTATCAACCCTCATAACTAGGATGAAGCCCCCTGGCTACCATATGTTCCAGTGTGCTGATTACAGAGATTGTTCTAATAATTACTCTCCAGAGGGCAGAAAGTTGACTGGTTTTTTTGTCACTTACCTAGAGATCTTACACTCCAAATGAGGTCACCACAACTGCACAAGTACTGTAAGAGGGAAGGAAAAATCCAAATACTTTCTCTGAGACTCTTTCAATAGAACAATCTACCTACATACATTCGAAACCCTAAAAATCTTTCACTGCTACAATGATTAATCTGCATTATTATATTTGAAATCAATTTAGTGGCATAAGTTCCAGTTTAATATTTTAAAAATTAGAGAATGCTATTGAAGTTTATCCTATTTAGCATTTGTCTTCAGAATATATCTGGCTGAGTAAAAAGCTGCTTGCTGAATGACTTCACCAGGTGCTTACTCAATTGCAAATGGACGTGGAAACTCTCAAAGACTGGACAGTTTTATTAGACTAGTTTCTAAATATTGTGGTTACTTGAATAGAAATAATGAAAGAATCATATGATGCATACAGAACCTTGAAATTCCTTAATGTTCTCTTACAGGCCCAAATATCCCCTACATGGATTTTCTTAAAGTCTTGACAATTGTACTTTCTCGGAACTCTTTAAAACACTGATTATGTCCACTCCTACTCTACAATAACTACTTACAAAACAACCAAATTAATAGCCAAAGTTTCACTTTGTTTAAAATATGATCTACATTGTTTCCACAATGAAATCATTTAGGCAGGATATTATTTAGTCTATTGAAATAGAAGTATAAAGATTGGTTGGAGATGAAAAGGTATGTCAGAAACTAAGCAGCTATAGCTGAGAAGGCGGACTGATAGCATCAAGGATACATTTTTTTAACTATTGGTATATCAATATATTTAATTATTAACATTACTAATATAGCTAATTTGAATATCCTAATGACAGCCATTATAGATGTGTCTGTAAAGGGATTACATGCCTTATATAAATGACTGCTATCCAGACCTAAGCTAAAAAAATAAACTGAGACAAAAGCAACAGAAGACTTTATAGATCCTCAAAAAAGAATTTAATCATATAACTAATGAATGTAATACTACTTCTCATTACAAGAGGAAGGACTAGAAAATTAAATATAAATCTATGTAAATGGTTACTACAACAAAAAATCTAAAATTAAAGAAGACTGAGAATTCTCAGTTGGCTAAGGAGCAAGGCCAACTTAAGCTCATATACTGCTATAAGAATGTAAATTCAATAAATCCACCACTATGCAGTGATCTGGAAGTGTCTCCTAAATTTCTTTTCTGCATACCCTATGACACAGCAATATCTGTTAAAATTAACTATTTATGTCCAATGATCTTGAGTCTGTTAACCCTATTGAAGAAAATACTATAGTACATATTGTATTTTTATGGCTCTATTAAAGTGTGAATCAAGAAAAAATTTAAATAATATACAAATTGTAAAATTGTTATCTTATTACATAGAACTACATGTGTGGGTCATGAGAAATCTGAGAAATAATGATATTCAGTAAGCATAGACAATATATAATTAAATGTAGTTTTAAGCACAAATGAATAAAAGTAATACTATTATATGAATCTGCATTGATGCATGCATTTGATAAGTCATAATTAGATTTAAAATCATACTAAAAATAAGAATTATACAAGTATTTAGCATATTAATATACTTAGTTTCTATGACAAAAATATTCATAAAAATCCTTATTGTATAAACTTTAAACCCCTTCCCAGATCTAGCCAATGGTCAGAATATTCTCCACAGTTGGGTGGAGAGTGTGATATGACTTTCTCACGTACTCTGGTGCCTCACAAATGACCATGTCCCCTGGAGGGGGAGACCTGGTGGCACTCAGAGGAAGGACAGCAGGTTGCCAAGAAGAGACTTGATACCCTATGAGAATATATAGGGGGAGGTAATCCCCCTCAGGAACAGTCATAGGGGAGGGGAATAATGGGAATGGGGGGGGGAGGAATGGGAGGATACAAGGATGGGATAAACATTGAGATGTAACAAGAATAAATTAATAAAAAGAAAAAAATCCTTATTGTTTTCTATGCATTTACTTACCTTTTCTGTAACTCCTTATTTCATAAAGTTCTCAGAAAAGGCAAACACAGATATTGACCTATTAGAAACCACTTTAGAAATAGCACTTCTGATCTTTCATTAGAAGTTCTTTATACATTTGTTAGTGCAGAAATGCTGAGTGTCTGGATGATTGCATCTGCACGGCTTTTCCATTGTTTATTTGAGTCCTCAATACTGGTATCATTTTCCTCAGTGTTATGTGACCAACTTTAAACTGAATGAAAAGGTTTATTTGTAAAAAGTGAAGTGCATGATTTTTCCCGCCTATACGTGCATTGTTATATGCTCAAATAAATGTAGAAATAATGAAAGTAGCATCTTTCATCTGTTAGGTTTCGTGCTCTATTTTTGGAAGTTAACACAGCTTGCAGTTTAAGTAGTCTTTCCACTGAAATCATGCAGGGAATTATCACACTATCACTGTTTCCCCACCATTTCCCTGCATTCATTCAGTCTGTAGTAATTCAATACCCATTTCAAAGATGCAGCCAGCCATTTTTCACCATCTCACTGGCTGAGCAATACTCTTGTTCTCTTTCAAGATCCATTTGTTTAAGAAGCACATTCCAGTAACTGTTTCCCAGATATAATCATTAGTATTGCAGTACATTATTTCACTACAGCCTGTGGGTAGGATTTCCATGCTTCAGCTCAGTCTAATATTTAAATTGAAAATAAAACTTTTAAAGCTGGAAGGAACTGAGGAAGTTTGGTGGATTGTGACCACCATTTTGAGCTAGACACAGAGTGCCCCATTTCTTCGTTTCAGGCTTCATTTTCCATTAAAATATAATCTGAGCAATTGAAATGTGGACTGAATCTCATATTTCTCAGAAATCCAGTTCTTGTTCGTAGCTTCTGCTAACTTCAAAGACCGAAATACGCAACGAAGCTCTCTCTCTGTGCTTAGCACAGCCAGGTATTTATGATAAGAGCTTCTCAAGCTGCATAGCTAAAGTGAAGTTCTATACCATGTTGATCTGGATCTGTTCACTAGGCAAATGGAGCAACAACTGCCAAGTGCAGTACGGAGCGTCATTGCAGTCTACATCCCAGAGATGTACCTTAGCATGAAAAAGCATTATTAATGATGAGAAGACACAGAGATGTCTCATCCAATAGACAGAATTGCACAATGGCTCTGTGCTTCTACTTCTGAATGTTCCGAGTTTGGTTTTGCATACAATGAATATCAATAGGAGGGAAGGAAAAAAAAACTGTGCTCTGAAAGGGAATAATGTCAATATAACATGTCACTTTAAAATACATGACAATTTTTCCAGCCTTTTAAAAAGCATATTTTCAATGATCAATGGAGTTTTTAGAAATTCAGAGGTTGTCATCCTGCAAACCACTTAGTTCTCAGTGGAATCTGAGTGGATCACTGATAAGACTGTGTAAGGCCCTTTTACAAATAAATAAATTGGAATGCTTTGGAACATTATTTTTCTATTCATTTCTGTCCATGAAAAAGCCAATGTCTTTTGTAAAATGTAAAAGAGACTTTGAATATTACAAAAGGTATCTCCACCTAATATGCACAAGCAAATGAAAATTTAGTTGTTTTAAAGGGAATATCACTGGGAATACAAAATACTCTTGAAGGAAGGATACATGCCCAGTGGTAGATGAGCAACAGCAAACAAATTTGATGGTATCTGTGATTGTTCACTATTTCATAATGTCATGTAAGAGCTTTTGTTTTAAATGTTATTTTTATTTTATTTTATTTACACATATTTTTAACTTATCTTTCTTTCTCTCTCTTTAACATAGGGTTCTTAGTGTATCTATTATGGCTTCCAGTTTAATGTTTTGTTGGGTTTCCTGAATGTTCAAATGACTTGGTTGCTGACTAATTGTCTGTTATGTATCATTTGAGGAAAATAGCACTGAGCAACACGATAATATAAAATAGTTTATTTTTTAATTATATGAACAGGAAATATATATATATAATTGTCTCATATTCATACAATAATACCCTAATTTTGAGATTAATTTCTCAATCTTGACACATATAGACACATCCTAATTTATGTAATGATTGTCTTGAGGAATGCAAATAAATCACAATACATATGCCACTAATATCTTATGAAATATTATTTACTCTAAATCATAGGAAAGCTTACGAGATGTGGCCCATAACTATGAAGATTTTTGACTCTGATCATCTATTACTTTGTGCCTTAGTCAAAAGCAGAGAGGAGGTTGAATGTAAATGAGAAAGTCCAATAGGAGAGAAAGGCTTACACCTGCGTGCCCACAATACAGTTTTGAGGAAAATTGAACTGGTATTATTTTCTGGCTAGAATAGTCAGCATTTCCTTTTCAGAGGATCTCCCAGATTTTGAAAACTATGTGGTGAAATGAGCTTCAATAGCCTTAAAATGAGTTTTTTTTTTTGGGGGGGGGTTATATATAGGGTGCTTACTATTTACTTATTATAAATATAATTTTCTTTCCTTAAACTTGTTTTAAGAATCAGAATTTGCTATGTAAAAGGAAGCTTGGAATAATTAGTATCTTTGACCCTCACCCCAGTGCTGAGGATTGAACTTGGGGCACCACGTATGTTCTGCAAGTGCTCCGTCCTCAGGTCCCCCGCTGATATAATTATTTTTAAATATAGTTTTAAATTTTTTACACATACATTCATATTATCACACATATATACAATAAACTACCTACAGAAAGAAGAACCATGACACAATCAGGAACTGTATAACTGTTACATTCATAGTGTTTTGGCTATTTATATTTCGCATTCTTGAAAAAAATCTTTCCTATCTTGGTGCATCTGAAAGTCTGATTGTAAATCAATGTCTATCATATTTCATCACTGTCAACTTAAAACATCTGTCTAGATCTAAAAACATCTTAAACCCTAAACCATTAAGCTTAATTGTAAAACTAAACTATCTGGTCTTCAACCCTATCAGAAACTTGAGAAGGAATAAAATTAATTACCTGATTAAACAAGGAATGCAGGTTAGCAGCTTCCAAAATGAAACGATGACAGAGACAGTTTGCTGCCTGAGTAGTCATCCAAAACTCTATATAAGGCTGAAGATAATGCTCCAATGTTATAACTTTAATTCTGACGTAAAGTCTCTGAATTTCCCAGACAGACTTTGAACTCTTTAAATAGACTATTATAAGGTCTTATGATTTTAAGATGTCCCTGCCACACAGGTCTGTATTCACACACAGGGTGAGGAACATGTTGAAATGAAATTCTCAAATTCTCCAAAAACCTATTAATCCTTAGTTTTAGTTGGATTGTTACATAGTTTTCAATAAATTTTATTTCTTTTTTAGTATAGTTTAAAGATTAAAACCATAGTCTTAGTAACATTTGATTTTTCTCAGGGAGGTTATTCTCATATTTGATACCACTTAATTGAATTATAATTTACTAAGGTTGAAGAACAAATGATTTTCTCCACTTATTTGTATGTAAACCTACTTAATAAAATAGAATTTTTAAGAGTTATTTTCCCATGTTTGGACCTTTGTGTGTGTGTGTGTGTGTGTGTGTGTGTGTGTGTGTTCTTGAACTATTGATTTAAAACTGAGAACTTTCAGAATCAAGCTTTAAAGTTGTCAAATATGAAGTGTTTCAAAAAATTCTTCTACTTTTCCCAATAAAATTGTTTTGATTTGATATGAATAAAGACATCATAGACAATGAATCTAGTAATGCTTTTATCTTCTATTTGGTCAAAACAACTGATCTAAGTCACATAAAGCCACACTTTCGATGAAAGCTCGAGTCATTCCATTGATATTGTACAGGATTTTTTAAAAGACATTTCTACAACTCTTTATATTTAGCCAATTTCTGTGTCTTGGCACTCATCATTGTTTCTTTAAAAGTAAAAAAAAAAAAAGCCTGCCTTATTAAAATAAGAAAAAAAATGTATTTGAAACTACAATCTTAGTGATTTTGAAACAGTCTTATGTGGCTTCCGAGACTTCAGAGATTGCATCTCTTATCCACACTCTTGTTTGGGGAATAACAGCATTCCATCCCTGCAGTATTTCTCAATTAAAATATTATATACTGTGTTGTTAGAGGCCCTCTTCCTTTAGAGAATGCATGTAAATCCCAAACAAAGAAATATTGACACATGCATTTGTATTTGTGCTCAAACTAAGCATAAATATATAAAAAATCTTATAAAGAGCCTTAATATTAAGGAACTATCATATATGTTAGTTTTATTTTTTTATTACATTTTTAAAATTAATTTATTCATATTACATCTCGATTGTTAGCTCTTCCCCAGTTTCCTTCCATTCTTCCCTCCCTCCCACTTCCCCCCTTCTCCCCTCCCCTATGTCTGTGACTGAGGGAGACCTCTTCCCCCTATATATGCTCTTAGAATATCGATCTCTTCTTGGTAACTTGCTATCCTTCCTCAGAGTGCCGCCAGGCCTCCCCATCCACGGGACGTGGTCAGAAGAGTGGCACCAGAGTTCACGTGAGAATCAGATCTCACTCTCCACTCAACGGTGGAGAATACCCTGTTTGTCGGCTAGGTCTTGATAGGGGTTCGAATTTTACTGCCTATACTCTCCTTGGCTGGTACCTTAGTTTGAGGAGGACCCCAGGACCCAGATCTGCCTGTCATAAAGTTCTTCTTGTAGCTTTCCAGGACCCTGTGGATCCTACTATTTCCCCATTCTTCCATGCTACTCTCGCCTAAAGTCTCAACAAGATGTCCTCTCCTCTGACCCATTTTCTTGGTAAGTAAAGTTTTTCATGGGACGTATCCCTTGGACTAGTGTTTTGATATAAGTTTGATATATAACATTTGTCTCTTTTTGCTTCTGGGTGAACTCACTCATTATTATAATTTCTAGATCAATCCATTTGTCCACAAATTTCGTGAATACCTTGTTTTTAATAGCTGAGTAGTATTCCATAGAGTAAATGTACCACAGTTTCTTAGTCCATTCTTCTACTGAGGGACACTTAGGCTGTTTCCATGTTCTGGCTTTTATGTATAAAACAGCTATGAACATGGTTGAGCATAATATGTTAGTTTTAAAGAACTCAAGTCAAATACTGATTTGGCACATTATGATTGTGGCGCATCAGCTAAAATACTCTCTGTGATACTCAACTTCTGTGTCAGTAAAATGGGTACTGCAATCTCTGCTTTAAAATATGATTATGGCAATTACTCAGAAAGATGTCAATCATGAAATAATGTTATTGTAATTATGTTGATACCATTTTATAAGAAGATATAACATTTCCACAACATTTTAGACTATATATAGCACTGAGCAACTGTTCAACAGCTTAAGTGAAAACAAGACTTACTGCTTGGGAAGAATCAATTTTGAGGTTAAATTAACAATTGCTCTACTTATCACAGCAAGGAATCCATTTTGATAAAAATAACAGAAAATGACATGCTGTATCAAAAAATGTATATTGGTTTAGTTGAAACAAATGGATTTTAAAAGTCTGCATAGCAAAGCCTACTAATTCCATTCTCACTCCTTCATAGATCATTATTTTTCCTAACTTTTAACCAAAGTCTTGCAGTTTCTTCAAGAATAAGCTGTCGTTCTTGACACATAATCTATCGTATCCTCAGAAACTATTTACAATAAGGCTATGAAATTTTTTTCTCATAAGTTTCTTTTTGGTAATTCGGAATATTAAAATATGTTTAATTTTTATTTAGCACAAATATACATGAAGAATATAAACTTCAAACTCTAAAAGAATAAATTAAGATTTTATTTGATTCTTTTATGTGTATGCATGCATATGTATGTTAGGATGTGTGTGTGTGTGTGTGGTTTATGGGTGTGGGTGTGTTTGCTCATGTATGTAAACATAAGGTGCTTATGTGGGAGGGAGAGGGAGAAGACTGTTGTTGTCCTCTATTAATTTCCAATTTATTGTGTGTGACAAGATCTGTCATTGTACCTAGAATTCACCATTTTTGCTAAAATGATGGCTACAAAACTGCAACAAGCCCAGTTACAAATTAATATTTGATATCAAAACATTCTCACAATCAACAAATCTTTTGATATGAACATGAATGGATACTCACAATAAATGGAAGTGTTTAGCCATACATGCATTGTATATGAGTCTTTTATTCTACTCATAAATATTTGTGGAAGAGTTTAATGGTTTGGGAAGCAGTACCTTCAGAGGCATTTTTACATTGAATGCCCTATTTTCCATGTATCTTATCAATTTGTCTTCCTAAGGTGTATATTTGATATTAGTCTCACTAAAAATTTTATAATAAATCACTTTCATAGACCCACAGATATGAAAATGGAAAAAATTTGGAAGAAAGAGCTCTTGAGTGAATGAGGGTATGATTCATTGACAATTTGAAAATTAAGAATAGAAGTTTTCACATTTTGTACCTGTAAACCGAATCATCATTGTACGACCATAGATTTTACATCAGCATCAAGTACATATAAGGACAGAAATTGATACAAGTCTAACAGGGTAGCTCAACATTAAGGTGTATGAGTGAACAGGAAATTTTTAAAGTAAAAAATACCAATGCTAGACATGCAACATCTGGTTGAGCCCATAGACAACT